>NC_092879.1:11802290-12117899 GCF_028372415.1 Notamacropus eugenii | reverse complement strand
TCAATTAGTACCCATAGCTAGAACTATAAGAAACCCACCAGAGCCCCCTCATCTTCAGCCTGCTCTTAGGTCATGAAGCTGACCCCTGCCTCCCCTGTGCTCAAGACTGGAATCCCTTATGTCAGCTTGAAGGCAGGGGTGACTGCCTAACTGAGATTTGCTGAATTTCTGGGCTACCACCTCAGAGACAGACACAAGGCTTCTGGCTGAGCAGAGAGGGAACCTTGTTGTGGAGTACTTGTATAAGACATATTTACTGGGAAGCCCTAAAACACCAGGTGTTGGTTCCTAGAGATGTTAATGTTTGTATTGTCTAATAAGTAATATTAAACAGATGTCTACATGAACTAATGAAGTTGACTGCTAGTGTTTAGAACTGTAAGTCAGATGAATGTTTCTCTCTTGCAAGTTAGCATAAGTAATGGTGACTCCTTTGTGCACTGGCAGGCCACATTAGTCTTGGTGCTTTTACAAGACACCATTAGTCTGATTTCAAGTCTCCATTTGCAGAAGACTAATGGCTCACTCTAGGTTCCACAGCAGTGTTGGTGTAAACAAGAACCTTAGGTGTGAGTAAGAGATTCAAAGGGAAGGGAGGTGTGGCCATCAATGACCAGTGACTCAGAGATGGGATTTATTGGTGTTTCATTCCCTAGTTCAGCTGAGAAATAAACTGTGGTAGCCACCAGCCATGGTCAGACGTGCCTGCAGCAGCTGGCGGGGACAGTGACATTAGCAACCCACCAGTGTCTTCATGGTGGGGGCAGGGTAAAGAGGGCCAGCTAGACAAGGTCTGAGCACTAATGTCTGACTAGCCCTCCCTTCTCTGACCTCCTCTGCAGTGAGAGACAATGATTTCCTCCTTTTAATGTCCCCCTTTCCTTGTCCTTCCTGGTTTCATTGAGGAAAAAGCATCTCCTGTTTAAGAGGATTAATGTTGCAGAGGTAGAGGAAAAGAGTAATGTGGACTGGGTGTGCTGGGGGACAGGAAGGACAGATACCTTGTTATTGGTTTTCCAGTGTGTGGAGGAAGGGATTTTTCTCTGTCCCATATAATAATCACTCCATGGAACAAAAAGACTTAAATGTGTCAGGTACTTTGGGGGAAAAAATCACCTTGCAAAATGTAAACCCCTTCGCTCTATAATTAGATGGCTTTCTTTTCTCATTTAAAGCTAAAAGGAGGCTGATGAGTACTATTAAATCATAGAATGACTGTGCTTCCAGGAGGACAAAGACAAGAAACGTATGATGCAAATAACTGGCCTTAAAGCAAGATTTTGATATGCCTGCTACAATGTACACTCAATTGCTGCCAGCCCCAGATCAGAGCCAGCAAGTTCTGATCCTGGTTAATCGGTTCACATACCCACAGGGCTCTTGGAAATAGGTGGTGTCTGTATGGCGATCCAGGGCTAGCTTGGTGTATGCTGTGTCTCCCCTGGAGAAATCAGAAGTAAAATTCCACATCCTACCATAGATGGTTTCTCTGTGAGATAAAGAGAAGGAAGATGAATTGCTTGACATTTTCATTTCTTCCCCTTCAATCTTCTACCCTGAAATGCTTTCTTATTTTTCTCCATGAGAATCAATAAGAAAAACAGGCTGCTATCTAGAAAAAAAGGTAACAAATTTCATCAAAGCTAAATATGGCAATATCCTCAGCAAAGGTCTGTTCACTGAGCTCCCTGTCAAGAAGCTGGCATTAGAGTATCAAATATGATCAATCATCAGGGGCTCTGAAACCTCAAGCCACCTCTTGGAACCACAGACCAGAAAATCTGACGTGGAAGGACTACCCTACAGCACCCTAAAGGTGGGCATTCAGCCTTGGCTTGAATACCTCCAACGATGGGGAGCTCAAGAGGGCTGATTTCTCTGACAGCTCTGGCCAGGAAATTGTTTCATATAGTCAGCTAAGATAGAGCTGTCTGTGAATTTTAACTCCATGCTGACTGGCTTACTCATGACAGCCTCACAAATATCTCAGGATAGGCATGAGACCTCTTCCTCCCTGTGGATCCTCTTTTTCAGGCAAACCATCCCTCTTCCTTTCTATTTCTTTCTGGACATAGTCCTCCTACCCTTAACCATCCAGGTAATAGATGCTTTTCATCTGTGTCCTAAGATTGTGGTACCTAGGACCCAAACACAGCTGGTCAATCTGTCCAAATGGGAGCTGACCAACACACAACACTTTGAAACTCTTGCTTTTGCAAAAAACATCAAGTCAGGAGACTTTATTCCTGGTTCATTTGCAGAGAAAGTGATTTAAACTTGGAATCTCAGCTGCTTTAAATGTAGTGATGATACACACAATCTGCTTTGTCTCTTCATTGGCCCATTGTAAGGACTGAAAGAAATCTAGGGGAAGTGTTCTAGGAATTTAAAGTATTGTTGGGATTGCAGTAGAAAGGGATTTCATTGATCATTTCACATTTCATGGAATAGATGGCCAATTGTGAACTTCCAGCTTTTTGCCCACAAAACTCTATTAAACCAGATAGTCTTCTTTCCTCCCATTCTGGACCCTAGTAAATTGAGTTTTTTTAATTGACATACAAGACTTTACATTTGTCCCTATTCATTTCTCCTATGTTTTAGCTCCCCTTTCTAGGTTGAGATCTTATGAATGTGTGATTCTGAAATTTGACATTGCATTCATTCATTCATTCATTCATCCATTCAACAAATTATAGGACCTCTCCTGTCTGTCTCTCCCTCCCCTTCCTTCTCCTCTCCAAAGGAAGGTAAATTTGGATGGCCAAAAGATGCCCAGTTGACTTGGGTTTTACTGGTTAGATTCTTCTTCTCCTTCTTTCCTCTCCTCTCCTCTCTTCTCATTTCCCAGAACCTTAAACCTACTGCACTCTGAAGGTCAGACAACACTGGGCCCCTGCCTAAAGGCTATCTTCTGGACCCTCCTGACTTCAGAATGATTATCAATAGTAACTGTTGCTGTTTCCCTTCCAGACTGAGGTCTTTCTTTTCTTTGCCTCATTAAAGGAGCCATGCCCTGGATACTTCTTAAATAGGCCTCTTCAATGAATGGGCATTACCTGACCCTAAGTGAGTACCTGCAAAGACCTTGGCCTAAAGGCCCCAAGGTCTCCCAGTGCATCCTGGGCCAACTCCAGTCATCCTGAGGAATATCAGGTCACTGGATTCAGATGGCTCTGGAGGAGAAGTGAGGCTGGTGACCTGCACCGCTCTCCCTCACTCAAAACAAAGTTAAGTGCAAGCCATGTCATCATTTCTCTGATGGAATGTTCTTCTTTGGCAACAACAAGGACCTCAAAGATAAAAAGTACCTCAGGGACCATCTAGTCCAGCCTAGACCTGAATAAGAATTTCTTCTATAGCATAACCAACTATTGGCCAGCCAGCTTTTGCCTCAAAACCTCAAGCGAAAGGGATCCCTCACTTCCCAGGGTGGCCCCTTCCACTTTAGGATAGCTCTCATTCTTAGGAAGTATTTCCTGACATCAAGCTGTATTCCTTTTTGCAAGTTCTACCCATGGCTCCTGGTTCTGTCATCTAGGACCAACCAGAACTGGTCAAGTCCCTCTTCTCTGGGATAGCCCTTGAAGTACTTGAAGATACTTGTGGTGCTCTCCTCTTCCAATTTTCTCTTTTCTAGGCTAGACATATCCAGTTCCTTTAACTAAACCTCACAGGCTTTCCCCCTCCTGATTGCCTTACTCTGGACATTCATCACCTTAAAAATATCCTTTTAAAAATGTGCCGCCCTACCCCCACCCCCCGCAGCAAAGCCACATGTAGTCTGACCATAGCAAGTGACAGCAGGACTTCTGCTTGCAGCCCAGGATTAGATTAGTATTAGTATACTGAGCTGTATGTACAAAAACTCTGAGGGTCTGTTCATGTGCACTGTTCTTTAGCTGTACCTCCCCAGCCTGTGTGTATGAATTGATTTTGGAAACTCAAGTGTAGAACTTTATGGTTCTCTCTATTCTATGGTTCCTCTTACTGGATTCATTCAGTTCATCATTATAGACTGTTCAGATCAGAGATCACTCCCTCCCCCCCTCATCCCTGGGCTGAAGAGCACTTTCTCAGTGGAGTGTTATAGAAAGAGTTTGGACCCAAGAAGCTGGAGACCTGGTGGGAACCATAGCTTTGGTACTCTCCCTTCCTAGGACATGCATGTAGAATACATGTAGTTGTTATTTGCCACTACAAGGAACCCAAACATATGTAGTTGTGTACATGAACTGCAATATTCCTGGGGCTCCATAGTTATAACAACAGACATCCTCAGTCCTCCCTCCCTCTAGCTGCTAGCTCTTGTGACAAATTGCCACAGTAAGCTCCAGTTTTCCATATATGTTTGCCATCCCGGCCAGATTTGGGAAGCAGCTAACCACAGCCATGCACTTGGTTTAATTTAAACATTTCATTTGTGGTACTCAGTCCCACAATCTCCAATCAGCCCAGGTCTCACACTGTCTATCACAGGATTCATGAAAGATGATGCTGTTATGGCTGTGAGAGCCTGGATCCATCAGAGAAATCTAATGAAGATCCTGGAGTTGGAAGGGACTTCAGAGGTCATCAAGTCCATCTCTACTCCCTTTTTACACAGGAGAAAACTCCTGGAAACTCTTAAGGAACAAACTTTTACCCAGGCTCCATCTTCAGGGAAAAAGCATGGGAAACAGAGGACCCTTGGCCACACACAGAAGATGCAGCCAATGAGCAGGGGGGAACAGGTCTGCCCTAATGAGACTTCTGCTCTGGAGAAGGCTTGGTAGCTCCCAGCTTTCTCACCTGTTTTCCCATTTGATCCTGATGGAGCAGACCAGACAGGTATTTATTCTTTGCATCATTTCACAGTCTAGTCAAACAACTGGTATGGGAGGAAGGCAGGAGTAATTCCTGGGCTCCTGAAGTAAGCCCAGGGGTCCCACCAGTATGCCCCAGCAAACCACACAGCAGAGTTCACATTCAAACAATAGAGCTTATGGAATGCTTTCTCAAACAGTAACCTTGTGAACTCTTGCCAATAATCAAAATCATCTTCAGAACACAAGAGAGTGACTGTTGATAAGGGTTAAGTGACTTCTCTTTGGGCTCCAAGTGCAGTGCCCTCACTTCCCTCCCCCAGCCTCCCAACCATGCTATGGACACAAACTTTTGCTGCTGTGAGACAGGCCACTGAGGATGAGTCCACACCGAGACTCCAACTTTGGCCTCTCCCCATTCCTCTCTCTTTGGCCTGTAGACCTCCTACAGCTCAGGCTGCCCACACCTACCTCATCAGGCTTCAATCTCTGTCTGTGGGATGAACCCTGAATACTTGCTCCAGTAGGAAATCCCCAGTCTAGCCCATTTTCTAGTACCAGCTTCCTACCTGGTCTCCCTGACTCTGGTCTCTCCCAACACAACTAACAAACATATTTATAGGGTATGGGAATGAATCCCCATTCCATTCTCCTGCTCAAAAAGCTTCAGCAGTAACACTGGTTGTTTATGTTTTTTCACAGATTGGCTCCAACCTATGTCTCCAGACTCCCTCTCATTCACTCTCTGCTTATAGCCAAACGCTTCTACCAGCTGTTGCCTATACACATTTCACCTCCATACACCCTTGGGTATGGCAGGCCCTCCCTCCTCCTTACCTTCCACTTCCACCTTGGGGAATCAAGCTCAACTGCCACCTCCTTTCCAGATCTCTTTAGGTGTTAGTTGCCTGCCCCCCCCCACCCCTCACCGCCACCTGCCAAATGACCCTGTGTTGACTTTGCTTATGTTTTGTGTAAAATGCATGTTGGATCTGAACAGCAGAATGGCAGCACGTCCTTAAGGTCCTTGTATTTGTACCCCCAGCACCAAGTGCAGAGCTCAACATATAGCAAGTAAATTACTCAATGCTTGCTGAATTGCATAGTATTGAAATGAGCTGTTGAGGCATTTGCTCATCGCCTCTATGGCTAAACTCTAACAGAGACTGTCCAGGTATGTACTTGCCTCTTACTCAAATCCTCCTCTTGCCACACTTGTTCCTAGTCTCCCCTGGAAAGTTTAGGCAGTTCATGACTTCCTCCTGAAACCATGTGAATTCTTTATGATTATTTTGCCTTTTAATGTGCAATCTATTCTAGAATTTTGCCAGGGAACAGCACCAAGCATATCCAGAATTCACTTTTCCTTCCCCTTATTTTGGTTCCTAGGATGGTTCCTAGGATGAACCTTTTCAAATGACAATACAGTTGTGTCCAGTTCACACCTGGAGAATCAATAGGCTGGAAAATCTCTTGGATTGCTCCATATGCCTCCATATTAAAAAATGCAGCATAAAAAGAGTATCAGAGGCCTTACTGCACATGACATTTTGGATTTATGCATGAGAATGAGTAAACAAGTTATGTTTGATTTCTGGCCCTCAGGCTCTGCACATTAATTAATAATGGTGGACTTGAAAAATTGAATGTTGGCTAGGTCCTCCTCAAGTTTACCTGATCAAACTGATTCTGCCCACCAACTTTTCTGTATCCTCTCGAGTTGGAGGCACATTGTCTACAAATGCAATTCCATAGAGCAGGAAGTTTTGCAGAAACTCCTTCAGGCCATCTTTGGTCTCCAAGAAGCTCTGGAAGTCAACAGGCAGCACCTGGGCCTGCCGGTAGATCTCTGCATTCCACAAAATTCTAGGCTGGACAGACTGTTTCTGCCCTTCGTAGCTATTTTTCAGCAGCCACTCCAAACTGTACCTGGTCACATGATCATCTGGCCCTGGAGAGGGACAAAAAGGAAGCATCACAAAATGTGCTATCTGGGTGGGATCACTGGGAACTTGTTGGATGAAACTGGCTCTTTCAGTAACCAGCTACCCAGGGCCATGTTCTTCCATGAACAATATTTTAATGGGTTTAAAGGTTTATGGCAGCATCTATCCCCTCAACAGCCCCAGCTATCAAAGACTCAGCAAAGAATGTTCTTATAACCAAAGGAAGTCTTTGGCATTGTAAAATGGCTCAAGATTAGAAAGGAATATCATTTTATCAATGGAAAACATTTTGGAAAAATATATATTACCATCTGTTTTGCAACTACCCCCTAAAGATCCCCAGGGAAATGAAAAATCTAACTTGCAGGTGGAACCTGCTATACGTGGTATTGTCTTCCTCATTAGAATGTATGTAAGCTTCTGGAGAGCAGTCTTACTCTGCTCTTTATTTCCTTAGTGCTCAGCACAGGGCTTTGTACACAGTAAAGCATTGAGTGAATGCTTTTTTACTGTCCAAAACAAAACTCTGTCTGCTTTTCCCTAAACCCTCACCTTATCCAAGTCACTTCAACAAGCATTTATGAAGTACCCCTTATGTACCAGTCACTGTGCCTATTCTTAAGGAGCTCACACTCTAATGGAGGAAACAACATGGAGACAACTCGATGTAAATACGATCTATGTCGGATAAACTGGAGATGGTATCAGAGGAAGGTCAAGGAGGACTAGAAAAAGGGTGAGACCTGAAGGAAGCCAGGGAACCGCAGGCATAGAGATGAAAAGGGAGAGAGTTCTGGGCTTGCGGGAGAGCCAGTGAAAATGCCCAGAATTGGGAGATGGATTTAGATGGAGCCCAGGGAAAAAATAAGAACAGTGCCACTTGACTATATAGCATATTGGGGGCAGGGTGGAGGGAGTAAGGTGGAGGAAGTCTGGAAAACTAGGAAAGGGCCCAGTTATGAAGGCTTTAAAAGCTAAACAGATGATCTGATATTTGATTCTGAGGGCAATAGGGAACTACTGAAGTTTATTGAGTTGAGAGGGTGACATGATCAGACCTGTGCTTTAGGAAGATCAGTTGGCTGAATGGAGGATGGACTGTAATAATAACTATCATAGCTAATATTTATATAGCACTTACTAGGTGCCAGGTACTGTGCTGAGAACTTTACAATTATTATCTCATTTGATCCCCCACAACAACCCTGGAGATGGTGGTGCTATTATTATCCCTATTTTACTGAGTCAGACAGAGGCTAAGTGATTTGCCCAGGGTCACATGGTTAGTAAATATCTGAGACCAGGCTTGACCTCAGGTTATCCTGACTCCAAGCCTGGCACTCTCTCCACTGCAGCGCCACGTAGCTGCTCTCAACTGTGGTGGGGAGACACCTGAGGAAGGGAGGCCAACCAACCAGTTGGCCACTATAAAGTTCCAGACATGAAGTGATGAGAGTCTGCACCAGAGTGGTAGCAGCGTCAGAGGACAGAAGGGGTCATACAGAAGACTTCAGTCATTTCAGTCTTATCCAGAATTTTGTAACCTCATTAAGGGTTTTCTTGGCAAAGATCCTAGAGTGGTTTGCCATTTCCTTCTCCAGCTCATTTTAGAGAGGAGGAAACTAAGCAAACAGGGTTAGTTGACTTGCCCAGGGTCACACAGCTAGCAAGTATCTGAGACCAGATTGGAACTCAGGTCCTCCACTGTGCCCCACTCATATAGAAGATAGGACTCAACAACTGATTGGATCTGGGGGGTGAGAAATAGTCAGGAGTCAAAGATGACACCTAGTTTGTCAACCTGGAGGACTGGGCTATTGACAGTAATAGGGAAGTTAGGGGGGAAGGAGGTTTAGGGGGAAAGATAGATGCTATATGTAGTTATGGACAATGTTAAGTTGAAGATGTCTAGTAGGTGGCTAGAGACACAAGCCTGGAGGTCGGCAGAGAGGCCATAGAGGAGCTGAAGAGAAACCATTAGGGCTGGACAAACTGATCTGGGAAACATCAGCATAGAGATTCCAAACTTTCCGATGACTCTTGACTGCACTACTATCTTTCCAGTCACCCTAGTGCAGGCCCTCATCCTCTCACACCTGGACTATTGGCAGCGTCTTCTAGTTATCTCCCCGCCTTAAGACTTCCCCATTGCAGTTCATCCTCCATGCAGGTGTCAAAGTGATTTTTCTAAAATCCTCCCCGCCCCCATTCAACATATTCTAGTGGTTTCCTATCGCCTACAGGATCAAATCCCAAATCCTCTGCTTGTTGTTCAAAGTTCTGTATAACCTATTCCCCTCTTCTCCCTTTCTGGTCCTAAGTACCTTCCACACTAATGTTCCAGTGACACTTGTTGTTTCTCATACATGAATCTCCATGTCCCAACTGTGTGCTTTTTTGCTAACTGACCCTCAAGGCTGGCATGTTCTCCCTTCTCACCTCTGCCTCCTGGCTTATACAGGAAGACTTTCCTCTGAGATTACCTTCTACTAATCCTGTATGTGGGCCAAGAAGAAACAGTTAGAACCAAACATGGAACAGCTGATTGGTTTAAAATTGGAAAAGGAGTATGACAAGACTGTATATTGTCACCTTATTTATTTAACTTATATGCAGAGTATATCATGTGAAATGCCAGGCTGGATGAATCAAAAGCCAGAATTAAAGTTGGAGGTAATATCAACAGTCTGATAGGCAGATGAGACTACTCTGTGGGCAGAAAGCAAGGAGGAATTGAGAAGACTCTTGATGAGGATGAAAGAGGAGAGTGTAAAAGCTGGCTTGAAGCTTAACATTGAAGGAAACTGAGATCTTGGCAACTGGAACCATCACTTCCCGGCAAACAGAAGCAAAGAAGCAGTGTCAGATTTTGTATTCTTGGGCTCAAAGATCATTGCAGATGGTTACTCTAGCCACAAAATTTAAAGATGCTTGTTCCTTGGAAGGAAAGCTATGTACAACACAACTCTGTAGAGAGCTGGCATACCTGACTGTTTGCATTTGTCTCCCCCATTAGAATATGGGAACTCCTCAAGGGCAGGAACAGGCCTTTCTTTATATCCCTATCACTTCCTGTCCCACAGTAGGTACTTAATCAATGATTGTTGAGTGGCTGAGCTTTTCATTCACTTGTTCATTATGAAATCATTTTTATAGCTGGAGGGACCTGAGAGGTTTGAAAATGATTCACTAAGGATACAAATAAAGTCAGTGGAAGAGCCAATCCACTTTCAGTTCTCTTGGTTCCCTGTTGAAGACTTTTAAACTCTGAAAAATATGTTTTTAAAAATGGGGTTATAATTTATTTTCAGAATGAAAGTGTTCATCTAAGGGGTTTATATACAAACATCTGGGCTTTGTTCCTCCCATCCTCCTTCCGACCTCTAAAATAGGAGCATGTTCATGTAAAATAATTATAACAACCACTGCATTTGAATCAGTCCATTTCTGTCAGATGTTTCTCACCAAATGACCTTGAGAAAACCAATTTAGTATACATATACCTGCATAATATCTATGGGTCTTTCTACCTATAAGTGAAGAATAAAGAAAAGTGAAAGGTGTTATTAAGAACAGGAAAAATTATAATATCAGTCCATTTCACTTCCAATATCTTAGATCCAAGAATCAAAGGCAGAAATATGGGGGATAAGAACCCTGCTACAGAGATTACAAAACACACTTAGAAGCTGAGGTTGGTAAATACATTTTTAAATGTTGTAGAACATAAAACAACCAGTAAATCTGCTGAGTACATCCAACTCTGCAACACAGTGGTAATATGTTTTGTGTAACATAGGCTGTGACTTCTCTTGTTTCTTCACTGTTTCAGATCTCATTACCTTCCACAGCCCATTAAAGGAAATTGGCTATGGCGAGCAAGTAGCCCTAAACAAAACACAATAGGTGTCACAGTAAGGCAGTGAAAGATCAGGGAGAGCTAATAAATGACTCCAGGAAGAGACAGCTTTCAATTTAAAGTTGAGGGAATAGGAATTCTAGCTACAATGAAATGAACATTTACAATTCAGAATATCAAGGAGAAATAAACTCATTTTGTTTCATGCTAGAACTGAAGCTAGAACAGCAGGGAAACTATGTTCTTGAATGAATGACTTGGCAGGGAGGAAAGGATGAGGTACCTAGGGAAAGCTGTAGGGAGAATGCTTTGGTCCAATACCCTATGACACAGATTGAATTGCCCACCAGGAGAATGCCTGGGAAGTGAAATCTCATTGCTCCTGACTAGAGGACAAAGGAGACAACAGGTGAGAATCCCCCTCTGGGAGAAGAAAGGCTACAGGTCAAAGGGACTTTGGAGGAAGGAATGGGTTAAACAGCCAAAGGATTAGACACATCAAAACAAAGCTAAGTCCTGGATTCCATTATGAGGCTACACATAAGCTCAGCTTTAGAGGAAACTAGGAATCCTAAAAGGCAGGGGTGAGGAGGGAGTATATTCCAGGCATGGATAAAAAAAGAAAGAAAACCAAATTATCAGTATCAAAATGAAAAAAGTGAATGCAGAAATAATGGAGGTGAAATTAAAACCATTGTTAGGAGCTATTTTGCCTAACTATATGCTAATAAAACTAATATGAATGAAATGAATATTTATAAAAATATAAATTGCCCAGATAAATAGAAGAGGAAATAGAATATGTCAATAACCCTATCTTAGAAAAAGAAATTAAATAAGCCATAAATGAGCTCCCTAAGAAAAAATCCCAAGGACCAAAAGGATTAACAAGTGAATTCTAGCAAATATTTAAAGAAAATTAATTCCAATATCATATAAGCTGGTTGAAAAAATTGGTAAAGGAGTCCTACTAAATTCCTTCTACAACACAAATATGATTTCAATATCTAAACCAGGAAGAGCCAAAACGGAGAAAGAAAACTATAGACCAACTCCCTTAATGAATATCGAGGCAAAATTTCTAAAGAAAATATTTGCAAGGAGACTACAGCAATATATCGCAAAGAATGTATCACACTATGGCCAGGTGGGATTTATATCAGGAATTAAGAGTTCAATATTAGGAAAGTTATAAGTATAATTGACTGTATCATTAACAAAAACAACAAAAATCACATGATTATATCAACAGATTGAGAAATAGTTTCTGACAATGATACCCATTCCTATTTAAAACACTAGAAAGCACAGGAATAAATGGAACTTTTCTTAAAACTATAAATAGTCTCAATCTAAAACCAAGAGCAAACAGTAAAAACTGCTAGGTAAACTGTAAAAAAGCAATGAGGAGGGCATACATTCCAGACAGGAAGGATAGCTTGTACAAAGGCAAGTGAAGGATGTGTTAGAGAAGAGAGAACCTGAAGAGGATACTGGCCAGAGTAATGAAAGGTTAAGGGATTTGCCTGAAGTCATATATCCAATAAAATAAAAATGTTGGGATAGATGATTCCCAAGGTCCTTTCAGACTCCAAATTTTATGAGCCTATGAGGGTGATAAAGGTTTGATCTCAAGGAGGGGAGGAGGGGAAGTGGTCATGTGATTGGAGATAGGGAAACAGTTATAAGATGGTACGTATATGGATTCTATAATACTTGCAAACTGACTAGATCTGAGAAAGGAGAAGAGGAAAAACTCAAAGATAATTCCAAGGTTTTGAGCAAAAGTGACTGTGAAGATGGTGGCATTATCAACAAAAAGGGAATCTGAGAGGAGGAGTGCATTTAGGGAGGAAGGTATTGAATTCAGTCTTGGAAATACTGAGATTGAAGTGTTAATGGGAAATCCAGGTGAACATATCAATTAAGAAATCAGAGATAAGACACTAGAGTTCCAGGGAGACACATTAATTCAGAAGTCATCTCTGGAAGGCAACAACTGAAATCATGATAATTACTGAGCCTCCTATCACAAATGATAGGAGGAAGACATTGAATCACTGAAAGAGACTTAAAGATGTCTTTAAACAGTTGTCAAGTGTGATGCAGTGGAAAGAGCACTGGTTCTGAACTTAAAGGGCCTAAATTCAAAGCCTAGCTCTGTCACTTACTGTTTGTGTTTGATCCCAGACAAGTCACTTAACCTTTTCAGACTTTAGTTTCATCCATAAAATGAAGAGCATGGACTAATTGACCTCTAAGGTCCTTTGCAGAGCTCAGTTTATGAACCCATGAGATAGGAGGAGAACCAGGTGAGTGCAAAGGCATAGAAAGCAAAAGAACAGAGGGTGATCAAGTCAAGATATGCAGAGAGATCAAGGAGAGAGAAAAAAGGGAAAAGGTCATTGGAGTTAGCAGTGAAATGAGCACTGGTAATCTTGGAGAGAGCAGTTGGTGGTTAGGAAGTTGTGGTAGTGGCTGGGAATTTGGCAGGAAAGAGAGGAGAGAATTAGGTCTTGAGACAATGGAAGTTAAATGAAAAGTTATTAAGGAAGGGGGAAACTTGTGCATGTTTGGAGGTGTCACTGAGGACCAACACATGTACAGAGTATACCAGCATTTTGTTGTGGTGGTTGAATCATTTCAGTTCTATCTGACTGTTCATGACCCCGTTTTGGGGTTTGCTTGGCAAAGATACTGGAGTGATTTGCCATTTTCTTCTTCAGTTCATTTTACAGATGAGGGAACTGAAGCAAACAGGGTTAAGTGACTTGCCCAGGGTCAAACGGTTAGGGTCTGAAACCAGATTTGAACTCTGAAAGACAAGTCTCGCTGACCTAGGGGCCTGGTACTCTATCCACTACAGCACCACTTAGTGGTCCTTCAGCACAATTAGTTGACATGAATTCTCCATGTGCGAGAGGGTGGAGAACCTGTTTCTAGGATAATCAAGATGACGTGTAATGGAAGTCCTTTGGAGAAACCATGAGATATGTCCAGACATTCTGGAACTGGTTCTAGACTGCTAAGTACATGTTTAGAGGAAGCTTCTTTGACTAGCTGCACTTGTGGAACTGAAACGAGGCATTTTCAAAGAGGCTTTGGACATTTTCTTCTTCAGCTGCTCTCTCTCTCTTGGTTTGACTCCTTTGTTAATGGTGTCTGGTGAAAGATAATGCTGAAAAGGGGGAAGCCTTCCCCCCCTTGAGAACATGGTCCCATGGAAATGGCCCTCTGTCTATTTATTTTTTTGTATTGGTTCTTTTCTGCTTTAGGTGAAGGGATTGGAAATTTGAAACTTAGGGGTTTTGAAGGGTCCGGGTAGCTTGGGCCAGCTGTGGCCAGCTCAGTATCAATGCCCCCAGGAGCTCCCTCAGGAGCAACCTTCAGGCCATCAGTAGCTGAGACAAAGACTTGCATTTGGCAATGATATTAACCTAAGTATCATAACAACAACGTGGTAGGACCAACACAATGTAGAAATTGTGCTGAGTAAATCCATTTTTTCCAGGTCGAGGTGGGATCAAGAAAGTGTGCCCCTACACTGCTGGGGGCAAACATTTGTACTTTTGTTTTTGTTGTATCTTCCAAGGAAATATGCCTTTTGTAAAAAACTAATTGATGTTAAGTGGTTAACTGGAACTGCCATCTAACAGTGAGGGCAACAGAACCAGTGAGTCAATGTCATTAGAACTGAAATGCTTCTGAACTCCTCAGGCTGGAATTGAGAGGGATCCAGCCAGGAGGAGGAAGAGTCAGGAACTTGATACATTTGATAGATAGGAAGGAGTCAGTAAATAGGGAGACAATGGAGGTGAAAGAGTTGGAATGATCAGACAAAATTCTAACTTTCCAGCAACCTTGGCTCCCAAGATAGAACACCAGGCCTGGAGCCAGGAAGACTCATCTTCCTGAGTTCAAATCTGGTCTCAGACACTCACTAGCTGTGTGACTATGGGTGAGTCACTTCACTCTGTTTGCTTCAGTTTCCTCATCTGTAAAATGAACTGGAGAAGGAAATGGAAAACCATTCCAGTATCTCTGCCAAGAAAACCCCCAATGGGGTCATGAAGAATGAAATGTGATGGGCCAACTACAACACTATTTAACCCCCTTGGCTTTAAACTAACTAGCAACCTACCCAAGTAATTTCTGAGCCTTTAGCTATCGATGCTTCATAGCTACCCTGGGATTATGGTGTAAATCTGAGTCCCAAAGCTCTCTGGTGTGGGACTCTCTTTTCATTAGTGGAAATCAATGCCCCACACCTGCATGAAGGGTAGGGTGGAGTTGACCAAAGCAGGAAAGAGGAGAAATTTGGTCTCTTCAAATTCTTGAGTCGCTTTGTCCTCTGCAGTAGCTTTGGGCACTTCTAGCTTCCAGCTTGGAGAGAAAAAATGGAAGATGCCAACCCCACTTTAGATTGCTGAAAGGAAAATTAGACTCTGGGAATAAGGTGACATAAAAGCTGCCAGTCTCCATCATGTCCCCATCTCCTGCTTGGATGAGATCTAGGATTTTCTCTATTAGTTGGGTTGAATTACCTTACTCCCAATGGGAGAGCTCATTCACTCAGTATTTTCAGGTATATGTTCTCTTATGTATACATCCTCTGATTTTGGTTTTGCTATAGACCCAGATAAATGGGTTTCTTTTCTATTGACTATGTGAGTTCATTGTGGGAGTTCAAACCAAGCCCTGGATATGAAGCTTGGTTTCTCCATTAAGGATTAGCAATCAGAAGGTTAGTTTGAACCTGAAGATCACATCTCCTAGATATGGTTTGACCCTTAACATTTAAGGGAGTAGACTGACACTGCAGATAATATTTAAGGAAACAGAGTACAGTACCCCTTTTCTCTGAGGAGAGCAGAGTGGTAGCCTCCAGCCCCAAACGCCTTCCTGGCAGGAATGAAAGAATTCCTTGGAGAAAATGGAATGGGGTGAGGGAAAAGAGGCAAAACATGTCGCTTCTGCCTCCTTTCAGGCCACACAAGGTCACCCCTCTGCTACATGTAGGGGACAACCCTCACTACACTGGGATGGACTTTTGGATTACATCTTTACTCGCTCATCTCCAACATAGCCTCTACCTATCCTAGGTGTACCCTGGCCCAAGATTCCTCTTTCCCTTGACAATTATTTCACTAATTACTAATATCTGGGGATCCTTGTCTTTCAGACAGCATATGACATCATTGTCTCAATCTGTTTTTAGCTGCGACAGGGCTGTCTGCTATAGTACCACTCACCAGCAGGCGGACCCAGAGACTGCTGAATTAATCAAGGGAGGAAAAAAAAAAAAAAAAAAAATAGATCTTTGTTAAAGTCAACTATGTACCATGCTGTGGATACAAAGAAGAAAGTGAAATGGTCTCTGCCTCCAAGAAGTTACATGTTATAGGGGGAAACAACACACATGTAAGTACACAAAAGAAAATTTTGGGGAAAAATACAGTACCTAAGAGGGGAGGGGCAGGTCAAACCCTCATAAGTAGGTGGCCTGTGAGCTGAGCTTTAAGGGAAACAAAGGATTACAAGAGGCAGGGGTGAGGAAAGGAAGGAATTCCTGGCAAGGGTTATAACCAATACAAAGGCAGGTAGGTGGAAGATGTAAAGCAGATGTAGATGAAGATGTGCAAGGAATGGCAAAGTATACCAGGTGACTGGATCATAAATTGTGTGAAAGTACAATAAGCCTGAAATAGTCAGCTGCAGCCAGACTGTGAAAGACTTTAAATGTCCGTTTTACTCTAGAGTCAGCGGTTTTCACTTTTGATATGTTTTTCATATATCAACTTTATCACAACTTTTTGATATGGTGAAATCAAGAGATCCTTTCTCAGAATAAAGGTTTACCACTCCATTCATAACTGAAGGAAATGCTAAATTTCATTCAGAGGTTAGTGAAAATAAAAATGGTTTCATGATAGCTACCAATCTGGTTGGTTGGATCCCACCTTATCTTTGGCTCTGCCTGCTTGTCTGTCTCCTGTCCCTGTCCAAGACGTCTCAGCCCTGTCTCTGTTCCAAGGTCTAGCTTCCAATTGGTCCAAAATTTGTTTTTGCAAATGCAGTGAAGCCCCCCCACCCTCACCCTCACCTCACTAACCAGAACCACAGGGAGCTAACAGCTGATGAGGGGCTATGAAAGTAATGGGAAGTCAAGTCTTTTTAAGGGCAACAAATGAGGGCGCTAGGATGCTGGGAAATGGATGCCTCACTCATGTCCTATCTGTGTCACTGTGTGAGCAATCAGATTCCAGAAGATGTTATGAAAACCTTCTCCATTCCTCTCATTCTCCTGCCTGTCTTCTCGTACTCACAGAAATATGGCTCCCTCTAGGAGATTCTGCATTTCCCACTCTCCACTATAATGTTAGAGGAAGCTTCTTTCATGCTTCTACTCATCCTCTGACAGACACACTGGGCCCAGTGGAGTTAGGTTTGCTCCCAGCTCTCCGTTGCTACATTCTGAGCCTCCCACTGCCACCACTACCCAGGAAGATCTTTTCCTTAGAGATTTACACTCTCCAGTTTCATTATCCTTTGTTATGCAAATACTCATCATCTGGGGTATTAAAAAATGTCCACTCTCTTCTTTCTCAAGAAGTTCAGGACTTGGTTCACAATCTTACTCTCTGTCTCATACCTTTACTGATATCCCCTCAGGAAACCTGCCCTCCCTGTTCAATAGCCTCTTAAATGCTCATGATGAACACCTTCACTCCATTTCAGAAACACACAGGTACAGTCAGACCTCCGATTTTGTTTTTACTGACATCTGAAGTACAGCATGTTGAATGAGATCTCAGGAAGGGGTTCTTTGTATTGTCAAGTACAACAAGGACCTGGTTTTCATAAAGAATATGACAGAACTTTCAGATAGGAACTCAACTGTCAGTTTCATACCCAGGTAAGATGACAGTAGCATACTGAATAAGAATCTTCACAAGGAGAGGATATCTTAAAACTAGATAGAGCTGCATGGTTGGTCATGGCCAGGACAGGGCCAGCACTCAGATGTGATCCCCCAGAAGTGCCAAAAAGGGCCTAGAAGACCTTGTGTCAGTGAGGGCCAAGGGCTGCTGATATGCAAAGCTCTGAGGAGAAGAATCTAATTTGTACACATGTCATGCATGAAACACTGAAACTCCTGTGAAATAGCTAGCTAATTAACTCCTTTCTCTAGCTTAGGGATTCCAGTTTATAAACTAGGATAGACAGGAGACCATTAGTGAAGAATCAATTAGGAACTTCTGGGAAAAGCAGACCATGTGCTCTGGGTCATTTTAATGTTTAGCCTAGGGATATGTGTGCTCCCACATCCTTTTTTTATAGTTGGTTGGTCAAGATGTTAGAAAAAAAAAATCTTTCCATGTATTATGAACTTGAGTTTACTGTTTTACTAGAAGAAATATCAGAATAGAGGATTCTCTGGTTGAGTTGGTTTCCCCCATCCTTCCTTCCACCCTCCCACCCATTCATATGGCTGACAATCTGAGAACAAGTACTTTCTCTGTTTGTTTAACATTGTAGATGACACGCAGTCCAGAAAATGTGATAATTTACTTTGTTATACAATAACATTGTGAGTGTCTAATGTCCTCTAGGTTTTGCCCATGATAATTGATTTCAGCTAGAAGGGACCTCAGAGGCCATAGAGTTCAAACTCCCTCATCTGTATGGGAGATGGGGAAATTGAGGTGCAGAAAGAGGAAACTTGCGGTCACTTGGTGAGTGGATGGATGCTGAAAAAGAAATTCTCCTTAGTCTGTAAAGGATTAACCAAAAGTGCTTAACAGAAACCTGAAACTCTAGGTGAGGAAGAAGGTAGTAAAACAATGCTCCAAGGGGCAGAGCCAAGATGGCAGAGTAAAGCCAGGAAGTCACCTGAGTTCTCCCCAGTTTTCTTCAGAAACAACGTTAAATCAAGCCCTTAAACAGATTATGGGGCAACAGAATCTACAAAAAGATAGAGTGGAACAATTCTCTAGCTAGATAACTTGGAGAGATAGAAAGAGAAATCCCATTTAAAGTTACTATAGACCCTATAAAATATTTGGGAGTCTACCTGCCAAAACAAACCCAGGGACTATGTGAACACAATCACAAAACACTTTTCGCACAAATAAAGTCAGATCTAAGTAAGTGGAAAAACATCAGTTGCTCATGGGTAGGCTGAGCTAATATAATAAAAATTAAAACTCTATCTAAATTAATTTACTTATTCAGTGCTATACCAATCAAACTACCAAAAATTATTTTCTAGAGCTAGAAAAGATAACATCAAAATTCATCTGTAAGAACAAAAGGTTCAGAATATCAAGGCAATAAATGAAAAAAAATGCTAGGGAAGGTAGCCTAGCCATACCAGATCTTAAATTGTATTATAAAGCAGCAATCAACAAAACCACTTGGTCCTGTCTAAGAAATAGAGGGGTAAATCAGTGGAACAGGTTAGCTACACAAGACATAATAGTCAATGAATATAGCAATCAACTGTTTGGTAAACCCGAAGACTCCAGTTTCTGGGATAACAACTCACTGTCTGACAAAAACTACTGGAAAAACTGGCAAATAGTATGGCAGAAATTGGGCACAGACCAATGTCTGACACTGTATACTAGAATAAAGTCAAAATGGGTACAAAATCTAGGTAGAAAGGCAGATACTAGAAACAAATTAGTGAAGCAAGGAATAATTCATCTGTCAGATTTATGGGGAATGGAGGAATTTATGACCAAACAAGAGACAGACAACATTATGAAATACAAAATAGATAACTTTGATTACATTAAATTGAAATGTTTTTTCAAAAAGCCAATGCAACCAAGATTAGGAGGGAAGGAGAAAATTGGAAAAGAATTTTTACAAGTAGTATCTGTGATAAAGGCCTCATTCCTAAAATATTTAGAGAACTGAGTCAAATTTATAAGAATACAAGTCATTCCCCTACTGATAAATGGTCCAAGGATATGAACAGGCAGTTTTCAGAGGAAGAAATTAAAGTTATCTATAGTCATATGAAAAAATGTTCTAAATCACTATTGATTAGAGAGATGCGAATCAAAACAACTCTGAGGTACCACTTTCATACCTATCAGATTGGCTAACATGACAAAACAGGAAAAGGATAAATGTTGGAGAAGATGTGGCAGAGTTGGAACACTAATTCACTGTTGGTGGAGCTATGAGCTGATCCAACCATTCTGGTGAGCAATTCGGAACTATGCCCAAAGGGCCAGCAATACTGCTTCTAGGCCTATATCCCAAAGACAGCAGAAAAATGGGAAAAGGATCCAAATGTACAAAAATATTTATAGCAGCTCTTTTCTTGGTGGCCAAGAACAAGAAATTGAGGGGATGCCTATCAATTGGGGAATGTCTGAACAAGTTGTGGTATATGAATGCAATAGAATTCTATTGTGCTATAGGAAATAATGAACAGGTAGACTTCAGAAAAACCTAGAAAGACTTAATATGAACTGATGTTGAGAAGTAAGCAGAACCAGGAGAACATTATACACAGAAATAGCCACAGTGTGTGAGGACTGTTTCTGATAGACTTAGCCCTTCATAACAATGCAAGGACCTAAAACATTCCCAAAGTGGTCATGATATAAAATGCCATCCACATCCAGAGAAAGAACTATGGGGTCAGAACACAAAATGAAGGAGACTATTTTCTCTTTGGTTATGTTATGTTTTGTTTCTCTCATGGTTTCTCCCATTTGTTTTAATTCTTCTGTGCAATAAGACTAATGTGAAAATGTGTTTAATAGGAATACATGTGTGGAATTCATATAAGATTGCATGCCATTTTGGGGAGGGAGGGAGAAAAATCAGAACTTATAGAAGTGATTGTTAAAAACTGAAAGCAAGTAAATTAATAAATTTTGAGAGAAAAAATAAAGATAACTTGGAGAGACTCTAGGAAAGGTCTGGCTCACTTGGGCAGAAGGGGAGCACAGATCAGCACAACCAGTACCTAGGCAAGCCACTGGGAGGCTCTTAGCCACAGCATAGATCAGCAACTAAAATTCTGTGGTTCTGGCTCAGCAGGCCAGCTGTGAAGCCTCTAGCCCTAGAGCCAAGGGCACAACAGGCATGACTAGGGTGGGCCACCCTAGCTCAGTGTGCAAGTTGTGAATACCTGAAGCCTTGGAGCAGAAAGCCAATGACCAGACTCCTAGCCCCCAGCACAAGAAGCTTGGAACACTGCCCTCCTGGAGCACGACCCAACTTTAAAAGCCACAAAATAGGCTAAAAAACTGAATTTCTTGCTCATTTCTGTTTCTTTACAGAAAAGAGTCCTGACAATAAAAAACAACTATGGTGACAGGGAAGATCAAAACACAAATTCAGAAGAGGACAACTATATCAAAATACCTACATGCAAAACCTCAAAGGGGAATATGAATTGGTCTCAAGCCCATAAAAAATTGGGAGGCCTGAGAAAGGATTTTAAAAATCAAATAAGAGAGATAGAAGAAAAATTGGGGGGGAAATGAGAGATATGCAAGAGAGAGTCAACAGCTTAAAAAAGAAAAGACACAAACTGACTGAAGAAAACAACTCCTTAAAAAATACATTTGGCCAAATGGAAAAGAAAATCCACTGGAGGAAATAGCTCCTTAAAAAGTAGAATTGGCCAAATGGAAAAGGAGGTACAAAAGCTCACTGAAGAAAATAATTCCTTAAAAATTACAACTGGGCAAGTAGAAGCTAATGACTCTATGAGACATTAAGAATCACTCAATTCCCCAATTGATAAATGGTCAAAGGATATGAACAGGCAATTTTCAGAGGAAGAAATTAGAGATATCTATAATCATATGAAAAAATGCTCTAAATCACTATTGATTAGAGAGATGCAAATCAAAACAACTCTGAGGTACCACATCACACCTATAAGATTGGCAAACATGACAGAACAAGAAAATGATAAATGCTGGAGAGGATGTGGGAGAGTTGGAACACTAATTCATTGTTGGTGGAGCTGCGAGAGCATCCAACCATTCTGGAGAGCAATTTGGAACTATGCCCAAAGGGCTACAAAAATGTGCATACCCTTTGACCCAGCAATATCGCTACTAGGACTATATCCCCAAGAGATCATAAAAATGGGAAAGGGTCCCACATGTACAAAAATATTTATAGCAGCACTCTATGTAGTTGCCAAAAACTGGAAGTCAAGGGGATGTCCATCAATTGGGGAATGGCTGAATAAATTATGGTATATGAATGTAATAGAGTACTATTGTGCCATAAGAAATGATGAACAAGAAGACTTCAGAGAGGCCTGGAAGGACTTATATGACCTGATGCTGAGTGAAAGGAGCAGAACCAGGAGAACTTTGTGCACAGCAACGACCACAGTGTGCAAGAGTTTTTTCTGGTAGACTTGGAATTTTGTAATAACGCAAAAACTTCTTATAAAAAAAAAAAATCCCAAAGGTGGTTCTCAAGGCAAAATGCCTTCCACACTCAGAGAAAGAAATATGGAAGTCACTCACAAAATGCAGCAGATCATGTTTGTGTATGAGTATGTGTTTGTGTATCATGTTCTGATTTGTTATACGATTTCTTTCATTTATTTTAGTCTGACTACATAGCATGACTATAATGAAAATATACTCAATAGGAAAGTATATGTAGAATCTATACAGAATTGTATGCAGTCGTGGGGAGGGAGGGGGGTAGTGGGGGGTAGGCGTTGGGGGGATAAAATCTCAATTGTATGGCAGTGATTGTTAAACATTAAAAAATAATAAAAAAAAAATCACTCAAACAGGGGACGGACCCAAGATGGCAGAGTAGAAAGATACACATACTCTAGCTCTTCCCCCACAGCACATAAAATACCTGGAAAAAAGCCTCTCAACAAATTCTAGAGCAGCAGAAACCACAGAACGATAGAGTGGAGGAGATTTCCAGCCCAGGGTGCCCTGGAAGGCCAATGGGAAAGGTCCGTCACACCAGACGTAGAGCAGATTGCAACCCTGGCTCAGCCATGGGCTGGAAGGAGCAGGACCTGAGCAATCTTTGGGGATGCAATCCCTGGAAGCAGTGGTGGAGGTTCCCAGACCCCCCAACCCACAAATGGCAGAGGCAGCTTCAAAGGTCAGTGAAAGGGCTTTTTCACCTCTGTGATAAGGGAGCAGGGTCCTCCCCTAGCCCCAGCCCCAGGTGGCAGTAGCAGCTGCAGCAGCAGCAGTGGGCAGCAGCAGCTGAGGTGGTGGTGGCCATGGCAGGGATTGTTGGAGCCTCAGCATAAAGCCCCTGAGGGAATTGAGCACCTGATCTGAATCTCAGCCACAAGTCAGGCCAAGGAGGAAACACCTCTCCCTCGATTGTGCCACCTTGGAGGAACTGAGAACTTACAAGTCCCCAGAGTATATCCTCCTCTTGACAAAGAACTGAAAATTCAAGAAACTGGCTGAGAAAATGTCCCCAAAAGGGAAAAAAGAATAAGACAATACAAGGTTTCTTTCTTGGTGAGCAGGTATTTTCTTCCATCCTTTTAGATGAGGAAGAACAATGCATATCATCAGAAGAAGACCTAAAAGTCAAGGCTTCTGTACTCAAAACCTCCAAAACAAATATGCAATTGTCTCAGGGCATGGAAGAGCTCAAAAAGGATTTTGAAAATCAAATAAGAGAGGTGGAGGAAAAATTGGTAAGAGAAATGAGAGTGATATAAGAAAATCATGAAAAGCAAGTCAAGAGATTGGTAAAGGAGACCAAAAAATGCTGAAGAAATTAACACCTTTGAAAATAGACTAACTCAAAAGGCAAAAGAGGCCCAAAAAGCCAATGAGAAGAAGAATGTATTAAAAAGTAAAATTAACCAAACAGAAAAAGAGCTTCAAAAGCTCACTGAAGAAAATAGTTCTTTAAAAATTAGAATGGAGCAGATAGAAGCTAATGATTTTATGGGAAACCAAGAAATTACAAAACAAAACCAAAAGAATGAAAAAAATAGAAGACAATGTGAAATATCTCATTGGAAAAACAACTGACCTGGAAAAGAGACCTGGGAGAGACAATTTAAAAATTATGGGACTACCTGAAAGCCATAATCAAAAAAAGAGCCTAGACATCATCTTTCATGAAATTATCAAGGAAAACTGCCCTGATATTCGGGAACCAGAGGGTAAAATAAGTATTGAAAAAATCCACTGATCACCTCCTAAAAAAGATCCAAAAATAAAAACTCCTAGGAGTATTGTAGCAAATTCCAGAGTTCCCAGGTCAAGGAGAAAATATTGCAAGCAGCCAGAAAGAAATAATTCAAGTATTGTGGAAATACAATCAGGAAAACACAGGATCTGGCAGCTTCTACCTTAAGGGATTGAAGGGCTTAGAATATGATATTCCAGAAGTCAAAGAAACTAGGACTAAAACCAAGAATCACCTACCCAGCAAAACTGAGTATAATACTTCAAGGGAAAAAATGGTCATTCAATGAAATCGAGGACTTTCAAGCATGCATGATGAAAAGACCAGAGCTAAAAAGAAAATTTGACTTTCAAACACAAGAATCAAGAGAAGCATGAAAAGGTAAACAGGAAAGAGAAATCATAAAGACTTTCTAAAGCTGAACTGTTTACATTCCTAAATGGAAAGATAATATTTGTAACTCTTGAGACTTTTCTCAGTATTTGGGTAGTTGGAGGGATTGCACATACACACACACACATACATATAGACAGAGAGTACAAGTTGTGTTGAATCAGAAGAGATGATATCCATGAAAAAACAAAAATAAAGGGAGGAAAATACTGGGAGGACAAAGGGAGAAATGGAATGAGGCAGGCTAAAACTCATAAAAGAGATAAGAAAAATCTCGTTCCATGGAGGATAAAAGGGAGAAGGGGAGAGGGGAAAAGTGAAGCTACTCTCTCCCATATGGCTTAAGGAGGGAATAACATGCTCACTAAATTTGGTATGAAAATCTATCTTACACTACAGGAAAGTAGGGGAGGAGGCAACAAGTGGAGTGAGGGGAATGATAGAAGGGAGGGCAAATGTGAGAAGGGAGTAACTAGAAATAAACACTCTGGGGAAGGGACAAGGTCAAATGAGGGAATAAAAAAACAAGGGGGGATAGGGTAGGATAGAGAACAGTATAGTTACTATTACACAACATGATTATTATGGAAGTCTTTTGCAAAACGACACATATTTAGTCTGTATTGAACTCCTTCCCTTCTCAGTGGAGATGGGTAGGGAGGGGGGGTGGGAGAGAAGTTGGAATTCAAAGTATTAGAAACAAATGATGAGAATTATTATTGCATATAACTGGGAAATAAGAAATACAAGTAATGGGGTATAGAAATTTACCTTGCCCTACAAGAAAAGAGAAGATGGGGATAAGGGAAGGGTGGGGAGTGGTAGAAGGGAGGGTACACTGAAGGAAGGGGTAATCAAAATACAAGGTATTACGGGGGAGGGGGAGGGGAGAGATGGGGAGAAAAATTGGACATGTTACAAAGTGATGTAAAAGCAATTAGTATTAAAACAATTGACTGAATTAATTACTGAGACTAAATCAGAGACATCTTTAGTTTGGGGAAAAGAATTGTAGTCTAAGTTTCCTAGAGGCAGGTAACTTTAGGTAACATTTGACATTGATGGAAAAGTTAAGGTTTTAATGGCAAATTTGATTTTATGATTGTTATTTAATCAGGAACTAGAACAGGTATAGAAAGGCATGTAAGTCATTTAAGACTTCCTCAAAAGATGTTCCTTAGCCAATGTGAAATTATATTCATATCTGAAACCCAGTTATTGGAACTTGCTATTTTAAGATTCTATGGGACTATAACTGACTGTTCTTCTGAGTCTAGCTCCAGGTATGGATAGCAAGAAAGGCAGTCTGAGCCTCCTACCCATGATGCCAGTAAGCCTATGAGATGCTGGTATGAGCTGCAAAAGGTGATCTCATGGGAAGGGTGAGAGAGCGACTGTTCAGCCTGGGCTGAGGTAGGATTCTACTGACTCAATTTCCCACTGACACCTGGCAGACTTTAAGCCTGACTGAATGTAAGTGGACAGTCTACTCCTGCCTGGAACTGACATGAAGTTGGGGAGATACTGTTTCCCTGCAATGTCCCTACTCCTAGTGGCAATCTCCTATAGTCAAAAGGTTTGTAAGCTTAATACGAGATCTATTAAATTATAGGGTGTTGGTAGGGGAACATCCGAGGTTAAGTCTAAAATTAAGCTATTAGGCTTAGGACTTTAGACCAACAACAATAAGTTAGGGTCTTTTAATTCTCAGTAATAGCGTGGAGACAATTAGGTCAACGGCTTGTGAAGTTAGCATACATAGTTATTATTTGTATCTCAGTTGGTCAATGTTAAAAAAAAAAAAATTCGTTTGTGGTCTATATTGTAAATGCTTTAAAAGAAGTATCCCCTGACCAAAAGTTGGAATTGTGTTATGTGATATGAACTGTGTTAAAAATGAGAAATAAAAAAAAGAGCAGTGACTAGTTTTGATTTTGTATTCTATCCACAGTAGTTAGAATAGTGGTTGGCACATAGTAAGTAAGCACCTAGCAAGGGCTTCTTAAAAATAATTAATTAATGAATGGCCTCAAAAGGCAGGAAGGTTCCTGTTGTATAGGTGAATTTTCTTAAAAATTGCCTAAGAAGGCATTGAAACTATCCTTGAGACTTAACAGGCTAAGGTTACTAAGGCTCAAAGTATTGATCCTAGGCACTTCCAGCTCAATGGGATATCCACTGCTGTACAAATTCATATACTCTTCTGAATAAGAGTGTGCCACAGTGGCAAATGAGGAGGGAGCTGCACCTACCTGAAATGATGCTGAGTCACTGTTGAATGTCCTTTCTGTGTAATTGTGGAGTAAACTGCCTTTCACTGAGGGTTAGATGGCATATAATTTATATCATGTTCCCATTTGGAGCCTGGGCCACTGGCCCAGAAAGCAGTAATGGGTCCTGGGTGTAAAAGCAGGGTCCTACTCAGGGCCCCTTATCCTGAAGCCTTTGTTCTCTTTACTTCCCTTTCTTTTCACCCTCCCACCTAGCATCATTTAGTTTCTAGTCTCTTGGCCAGGAGCTTCAGATAACCCACAGAACAAACATGGCCTCTTGGCATAGTACCAGATCTTCCTGGCTGATTTCAACTCCTGATAAACCTATCTTGGTAATACCACCAATCTTAATGGGCTCCCTTGCATTCAGGGCTGGGAAGTTCTCAGTGGATGTATATGGATCTGGCTGTTAAGGAAGGCAGCGGGTGCCTTAATGAGGCTTGATTCCCTGCAGAAAAGAGCTTCATAAAACTGTGAAGCAGCCGTTTTGCTTCCCTATTTTGTAGCATGTGACCTGTCTAGAAGCTGAGCTACAAACCATTCATTCTTGTCCATCCTGGCATGGCTTGTGGAGAACTCCTATGGATGAGTGGTTATGAACAGCTTGAACTAAATTGGCCAAATTTTATAGAGTACTTCTGGTTCTGGTGACTGTTCCCTGCCCCAATTTGTCCTGCAGCGACTTCGATCTGACCCTCCAATCGCATGATAACGTTCATTCCTCCAACGGATGAATTCAAATGAGCCCAACTCCCTGGGTAAGATCATCTTTTGGGTTTATAACTCAGGCAGATATAACAAGGAGAATATGAATGAGGTGGGGGCCAGAGGCAGGGCTAGGAGCTATCCAGGGTGCCAGCAGAATTCCATTGAGGAGAAGCAATCAGTTCTAAGATTCATATGTTTAGAGCTGAAAAGAACCTTAGAGGTCATTTATTCCAACCCCCTCATTTTTACAGAGGGAGAAACTAAAGCACAGAGAGGCTAAATGACATGATCAAGGTCACCAGATATTAAGTGACAAAGCTGGGATTTGAAGTGAGATCCTCTAGCTGCAAATCTCTTTCCACAGTGAGTATGACCCAATGGTAAAAATAAAGTCAGTAGTGCTAACACTTAGAAGGAACTGAGGCCAGCAAGGGAAACTAAGGAGAACAAAAAGGCATGGGTTTTTCAAACTATGAGTACAGAAAAAAAAAAGAAGGCTCAAGGAAGGGCAGAACTATCAATGGAAAGAAGGCAGAGCTGTTTCATTCTGATCTGGCTTCTGTTTGCCCTGGCAAGGAGAGGGGTCTTTAAAGGGAAAGTAACAGGACAAAGGTGGCAAAACAGAGGTGCTACCTAAGAGAAATAAGGGGATACTAAGAAAGTACCTAATGCTCCAGCGATTTAACCAATCATTTGGCACAGATGAACTATATTCTCTGACACTAGAAGAGCCAACATTTACAGTTTGCAAAGCCACAATACCACAAGACTGGAGACCAGAAAAGTATCAGTCTTCTAAATTCTGAAAGAAATAGAATGCTAAGGGAATAGGGAGGGGAGAGAGGATAAGGGAGGGATATTTAGAGGGAAGGTTAAGGGAAAGGTCAAAGAGGGCTAGAGAAGGGTGTTTAGATTTATGAGAATAGGAGAATAGGAGAGGTATACTTGGAGGGGGTAAGCTAAGTCAAAGGAGGGCAAGGTAGCCAAATTCCAGACTTTCTAGGTCAAAGAGAAAATATTGCAAGCAGCCAGAAAGAAAAAAATTGAGTACTGTAGAAATACAATCAGGATAACACAAGATCTAGCAGCTCTTACATTAAGGGATCAAAGGGCTTGGAATATGATATTCCCGAAGTTAAAGGAACTAGGATTAAAACCAAGAATCACCTACCCAGCAAAACTGAGTATAATACTTCAATTGGGGAAAAAATGGTCATTCAATGAAATAGCAGCTAGGGCAGCTAGGTGGTGCAGTGGATAGAGCACCAGTGCAGGAGTCAGGAGGACCTGAGTTCAAATCTCACCTCAGACACTTGACACTCACTAGCTGTGTGACCTTGGGCAAGTCACTTAACCCCAATTGCCTCATCCTGGGTCATCTCCAGTCATCCTGATGAATATCTGGTCACTGGATTCAGATGCTCAGGAGGAGAAGTGAGGCAAGTGACCTGCACAGCCCTCCCTCACTCAAAACAAAGTCAAGTGCAAGTCATGTCATCATTTCTCTGATGGCATGGTTTCTTTGGCAACAAAGGATGAACACAGAAAAAAATTTAAGTCTAAAATAAAAAAGATAAAAAAATTTTAAAATTAAAAATTGGGCCAAAGGTCCCAATTCTCAAAAGAGGGAAGAGAAGTATAGACCATTGAGTCTGACTTTGATTTCAGTGAAAATTCTATAATAGATCCCTCAAGAAATGATTGGCAAACACCTAGAAAAGGAAAAGATGAGAACAGGTCATGCCAGACCAATGTCATTTCCTTTTCTGAAAGAGTCACTTGACTGGAGGATCAGGGGCATACTGTGGAGATAGTTTATCTGATCTAACCAAAGCTTTTGATTAAGTTTCCATTCTTATGAGGAAGATGGAGCTTGTCTTCTGACCTCCAATTTCACATTTCCAACTGTTTTTCAGACATCTCAAACTGAATATCTAGGAGACATCTGAAACTCTTTACTATGTCTAAAACACAATTCAGTCTTTCCTCATGCCCTACCTTCCCTATTACTGTAGAGAGCACCTCTGAGTCTCTCGGGCTTGCAATCCCACACTCTCACTCCCCAGATCTACACGGTTGCCAAGGCTTGTCGATGTCACTTTTACAGCATCTCTTGAATATGATTCCTTCTCTTCTCAGACACTGTCCCTGCCCTGGTGCAGGCCCTCAACACCTCTCACCTGGACTATTGCAAAAGTCTTTGGGAGGGTCTGCCTGCCCCAGGTCTTTCCCCACTGCCGGCATGGGCAAGCAAAGTGGCGAAAGGTCTTGAATTCATGTCATAGGAAGGTAGATCTACTGAAGGGCTTGGGCAAGTTTGGCTTGAATAAGGAAACATTCAGGGGGATCATGTGGAGCAGGGATTAGATCTGTTCTGTCTAATGAGAAGGGCACCACCAGGAGCAATGAATAGGAGTTACAAAGAGACTAATTTAGGATTAATATCAGAACAAACCTTTTAACAAAAGTGGTAGGGCTGCTTTGAGAGGTGGTGGGATCCTCACTCCTGGGAGCTCTTCATGTGGCCTTTAGAGGACCACTTGCTGGTCAGTTTATAGTGGGAATTAGTCAATAGCCATTGAGATCGTTTCCAATTCTATTCTTCTTCTTATTATTATTAAATACTTCTTGGCTACATTTATCAATACTGAGTTTACTTACATGTGAGAAAGAGCATGGCCTCATTTATACGGATGGTCTGAGGCTTGATGCCTAAATCCACACTGGCAGTATCCAAGCTGCGTTGATTGGTCTTGGAGTTGTAACAAGATGCTGAGCGGCAGTGATCTCTGAGCCAAACATAATCAAATCTCATCACCGTGCCAGCATAGCATAGTTCTGGGAAAGAGAGAGAGAATATTGACAATAGAGAAATTTGTTTGGCAAAATTGTAAATTCAGAGGTTCAGAAAGTAATCCCCAACCCCAACTAGAAACCATCAAGGTAAAGATCTTGGAGCATATTTATGGATACCCTAAAAGCCCTATCTTCTCAAGCTGGCTTGCAGGCAGGAGAAAGGTTGAGGGGAGCATTACAAGGGGTGGATGTCTTTTCCTCCCAAAAGCTCAGGGCCCTGTCATATGTGACTTTAGCTCCACAGCTTTTCTTCATATTCTTTCCTGTCCCTTCCACACTTGTACTGACAAAGGCATTTTATAGTTTACTATATCTCTGAAGTACTGAATATATAGCCCTCAATTCAAGTCAGTCAGCATTTACTGAGTGACCATGTGATAGGTCATGTGCTTACTATTGGGTGTACACAGACAAAAATGGCAAACATATACATATAAATATATGTGTATATACATATATGTGTGTATGTATATGTATAAGCTTTATATACATATCTATCTATATGTATATGTATATATATATACATATATGTATATCTGTATGTACATCTGTATGTACATACAGTAATGTACATAGTAATTTGCAGAAAGTTGGGAAGATGTTAACTTCGGAGGGTGCTTTGGGGGAAGTTAATGATTCTGCCAGGCAAGGATAAGGAAAGCTTGTACAAAGGTGCCCAGGTGAGAAGATTCATAGGCTCCTGTACTTAGAAAGTACCTCATAACGCCATTGGGCACATCAGCTGACAACATGGAATTCTTGCTTCACCATACAAATCCTGGGCCCCAGGGGTTATTTCAGAAACCTCTGTGACACAGTAATAATGAAGATAAGATTTTCCCAAGCCCTAAACAGTTCTACTGGATCACCCCATAGCAGAGGGACACATAGCACAAGGACTATCCACTGATGCTGGGCTCCATTAAAATGTAACTCCTGCCCTAAAATACTGACTTTCACCTGCTAGCTCCCACCTTCAAATGCACAGATTTGAGGAGTTATGGGGAGTGGAGCTGCTTGGATCTGTTTCTTCCTTTGCATGCCAAGCTCATATGTTTGCTGCTTCCCCTACCCTGGCCAAGCCATCTCCATTCCCAAGGCATGGTCAACACCTCCTTCAAAACCAGCCTCAAAACACTCAGCCTTTAGGATATTTCCCTAATTAATCCTATATCCCTTTACAAAATGAATGTGCTATATAGATACTTTGTTAGTTTATTCCACCCAAAAATACTAAATGAAGACCTATAATGTGTAAGACCCTCCACAAGGTTCTGTCCAGAATACAATTCAGTTCAACTCAGTATACATCCAGAGAGTGCCTGGTCTGTTGGGCCATGGGAAGGCAGAGTCAAAGTCAAAGAATAGGCCCTGCCCTCATTTTGTTTGTTTGTTCAGTCATTTTTCAGTCATGTCTGGCTCTTTCAAACCCCATTTGGGGTTTTCTTGGCAAAGAAACTGGAGTGGTTTGCTATTTCCTTCATGAGCTCATTTTACAGATGAGGAAACTGAGGCAAACAGAGTGAAATGATGTGGCCAGGTCACATAGCTAGTAAGTGTCTGAGGCCAGATTTCAACTCAGCAAGATAAGTCTTCTTGATTCCAAGCCCAGTGCTCTATCCACTGGGATATCTGGGAAAGAGAAAGAGAATATTGATTATAGAGAAATTTGTTTAGCAAAATTGTAAATTCAGAGATTCAGAAAGTAATCTACAACCCCAACTAGAGATCATCAAAGTCTCATATCATCATAAAACTATCTGCACCACCTAGCTACCTAATTTATATTCTACTGGAAGTAATATAAGATTCCACAGATAAGGAAATACAGAGGAATTGGAATACAGTGAGAGCACCAAAAAAAAAAACCAAACTCAGAGAAGGCACCTGAACTGAGCTTGGCAAATTTTGAGAGATGGTAAGAGGAACAGCAGGTGAACTCTGAGCATGGAGGAAAGCTTGTATAAATGCATGGAGGGTGAAAGATTCTATAGTCCAGTTTGGCTATACCAGACTACTAAAGGCATTGAAAGATGACATATGAGATAAAGCTGGAAAGTGAGGTTGAAACCAGATTCTTTTGGTCTTAAAAACCAGGTTGAATGAGGAACCACTGAAGAATCTTGAGCAGTCTTTCTTTCAAACTACCCAAATAAAAATGACAGTCATAAAAGAACTGATAATATTTTCATATATGAGTAAATGATTTGACCTTATTGAGTCCCTCATAGTTGGTCCCTAATGTCTACTTTATATTTCTCTTGCTGTTTTTGTCACAAATACCTGAAAGTGTTTTAGTTCATTAAATGTCCATTTTTTTCCATTCATCCATACTTAACTTTGCTGGGTAAGTTACCCACGGTCATAACCTGAGAATCTGATAATACCTTAGCCTAAAATGGCCAGTGTCCCACATTGCATCCTGTTCCATCTCCAGTCGTTCTGATGAATATCAGGTCACTGGACCCAGATGGCTCTGGAGGAGAAAGTGAGGCTGGTGACTTTCCCAACCTCACTCAAGTCAAAGTCAGCTGCAAGTCATGCCATTATCTTGATGTCATGGCCCTCTTCAAGAACAAAAGACAAACACAACAACAACCTTAGGAAGCTGCTTCTGGAAGCTAGGTAAGGACTGGATCAGAGAGGGATGAGAATGGATGGATGCAGCAAGACTGATTAGGAAGTCATTACAACTGTCCAAATGAGAGGGGATGAGGATATAGGCAAGACGCCTGCATCTTCAAGAAGCTCACTGGACAAGCCAGGAATATTATGCCATACAAGTGGCACCATGTTGATACTCTAGGGGTACTGAGCAGGGAGAACAGGAAGGAAGGCATTGAAGACATGGCCATGTGATCTGTGCCTTAAAGCCTAGGCAGTAGTTTGAGAAATGGCAATGAGAAGGGCATTCCAGGCAGAGGTCATCATAGAAGCATATGTTGGGGGGAATGCTGAACTAATCAGCTTAATTAAGGTAAGGTTTGTAGAAGGGAGTAAGAGAATATGAACAGAAAGTCAGATTGTTGCATACTTAATGGGTGCAGATCTGAGTACTAGAAGACACACTGATACAAAGCAAGCCTGAGGATTTACAGGCTACTTAGGAGAAAAAAACCTTTCTGTAAAGCTCATTTAGAACATGGATCACCAAAAGTTCCCCTGCTCCAAAGCTTGCAATGGTTCCCTATGGTACATGTAGTATACAGTGACTATTTGCTTGGGCCTTAGTTTGCTTATCTAAAACAAGGTGACAACAACCCTTCTACCAATGAACCCAAAGAGGTCATTTGGGGCAGAGATTGAGATGGATGAGCCAAACATTGCCAAACTGGATTTATAACAAACAGGGATACAAGGATGGTTCAAGATTAAGGAAACAATCAAAATGTGTCATCTTAAAAATCAAATACAAAACCACATGGTTATCTCAATAGATGCAGAAAAAAGTCACTGAAAAAATACAATACTCCTTTATGCTAAAAACCCAGTAAAGTATAGGCTTTGAGGGATATTCTTTCAATATCTTAAAAAAGTATCTACCTAAAACCAAAAGCAAGCATTGCATTGTATGTGATGGGAATGCACTAGAAACTTTTAGGATAAAAATGAGAATAAAGCAAAAATATTCATTCTTCCCATTACCATTTGATACGAGTTCTGGAAATGCTAGCAATAGCAATGAAACAAAAGAAATAAATTAAAGGCACTAAGATGGGAAAAGAAAAGATAAAACTATCCCTATTGGTTACTTTGCTGAGGGTATACTAGGAAAATCCTAGAGAATCAGCAAAGATACTAATGAGACAATTAATATGTTCAGCAAAGTTGCAAGCTACCAAAAAAAAAAAACCCTCAAAAATCAACTGCATTTGTCTATGATACTAACAAAATCCAAGAGATAATACAAGAAAGGGAAATCTCATTCCAAATAACTACAAAATTAATAGCATGAAAAAGATTTGTACAACCAAAGTGTCAACTGTGCAGCTCGCAAAACTTCCAAGTAAAGCTCAAGACAGATTAAAGTGTAACTGGGAAATTTTTAATAACATAACTACAACATAATGCTAATTTGTGATTTTCTAAGTCAACATACAGCCTAGTTTCTATTTGGGTTTGATTCCACTGTTGTAACATTCAATTATAAAGTCCTTCTTAAAAGATATAATGAGCAACTTAAACATATGGAGGAATATTCAGTAATTATGTCTGGACCTGGTCAATATCATAAAAAGGACATGCTAATTTATACTTTGAATGCTATACCAGTGAAAGTATCAACGGGATGGAACTTGATAAAATAAAAACAAAAGATCTAGAATATCATTCGGAAAAACAAAAGATGTAGAATATCCAGGAAAATTATGAAAAGGAGAAATAGCACTTTCATATCTCAGACTATATAATAAAGCAATATTCATCAAAACCATCTAGCATTGGTTGAAAAAAAAGAAACTAGAAATAAAGAGAGAATCAGAAACAACAGATCTCAGTAACCTAGTGCTTGACAAAGCTCAAAACATAAGTTACATAGGAAAAAAAACTCCCTATATGATAGAAACTTCTGAGAAAACAAAAAGCAGTTGGCAGAAATTAGGCTTGAAACAGTACCTTATACCATATTCCACAATATATTCTATTTTTTAAAAGTTTTTGTTTATATTTTCTGTTTCTGATATTATCATAGTTATCACAAGTTTCCCTTACTCTCCCACTCTACCATATGATAAATAGTATTTTTCTAGAAAGGAAAAAAAAAGTCAGCCTAATTAGTTGGTATACTGAAAAAGTCACATTTACTTTTCACTTTTTGGTGTGTCCTCATTCTTTCACTTTATATCATTGCAATTACCACGTATATTGTTTTCTTGGCTCTGATGACTTCACAGGGTATCAGTTCATATAGATGCCTCAATGCGTCTCTGTGTCCATCATGTAAATCATTTCTTAGAGTGCAGTAATATTCCATTACCTTCATGTACTTTGTTTATACATTCAAGTAATTTGTTTAGCCACTCCCCCAACTGATGAACATCTACTTTGTTTCCAATTCTTAGTTATCACAAAAAGTTATGCTATAAATATTTTGGAGTATATGGGGACATTTTTTTCTAAATGATGGCTTAATTCAGGTTCTCTGGGACATTTTAGTGACTTTATTTGCATAATTCCAAATTGCTTGGTTGTACTATTTCATAGCTCCACAAACAATATATTCATGTGCCCATCTTTCCACAGCCCCTCCAACATAAACTGTTGACATTTTTTGTCATTTTTACCAATTTTCAGAGTGTGGGGTGAAACTGCAGGGCTGTTTTGACCTGCACTGTTTTTATTGTTAATGATTTGGAGCATTTTTTTAAGTGGTTATGAATACTTTGTAGTTTTTCTTTTGGTAATTGTTCATGTACTTTGACCATTTATCTACTGAACAATGACTGACTATCTCTCTCTCTCGCTCTCTCTCTCTCTCTCTCTCTCACACACACACACACACACACATATACATATATGCACACACATACAATTATATACATACACATATTATATATACACATACGTACATATTCATTAATATTGATCCAAAAATTTTAAATAAAATACCAGCAAGGAGATTACAGCAATATATCACAAAGATCACAGCCATGCTGGATTTATACAAGGAATGCAAGGCTGGTTCAGTATTAGGAAAACAATAAATGTAATTAACCAAATCAATAACCAAATCAATAAAATCATATGATTATTTCAATAGACCCAGAAAAAGCTTTTGACAAAATACAACACCTATTCAAACTGAAATAACTCCTACCATCAGATTGACAAAGTTGAGGGATAAAAAAAGACAAATTTTCATGGGGGTGTGGAAAACCAGTACATTACTGTAATGCTGGCAGAATTATGAAAGCAATTTGGAATTATACAGAGTATACCATTATACTTATCATACCAAGAATATAACTATGAGGAGTATCCAAAAGAGATGAAAGAAAGAGGGAAAAGACCCATATGTATAAAACATATCTATAGCAGATCTTTTTGTGGTGGCAAAGATTAGAAACTGAGGGGATGCTAATTAATTGGGCAATTGGATGAACAAGTTATAGAATATGAATGTGATGGAATGTTATTGTGATATAAGAAATGATGAAGAGGATGATTTCAGAAAAACCTGGGAAGACTTGTTTAAACTGATGCAAAGTGAAGTGAACAGAACCAGGAGAACAATGAATGCAATAACACTATTGTAAAGATGGTCGATTCTGAAAGACTTAGGAACTCTGATCAATGTAATAAAAAACTATGATTCCAAAAAAAATCATGATAGCACATGCTATCCACCTCCACAGAGAGAACTGATGGACTCAGAGGGGGGATCTGGTCAGTTTGGTGTGTTCTAATAGATTTGTCGATTCAGAAGTTGAAGCAACTCCTCATAGAATCTACTCTTGGTTTTGGAGTTCCTGTTTGGTTAAAATAAAAATTAATATTTCCTGAACTCTAGAAAAGCCCAAAATAGAACTTTCTTTATCTCCCCCTCCCTTCCTCTAGGGTCTTATAAAATTGAAACTGTGTGTATCCTTATGATAATTGACGAAGCTTCATATTTGAATTAGTTGAGATGGTTTCTGATTCCACAGGGAACCTTGCTTTCCCACAAACCACTGTCCCCTAGATAGAATTTAAATAGGCAGGAAAGCCTGGAGATTTTTTTCCCCTTATTCTGCACCAGATTTCTGGACTGCAAAGGGCTAGGGAAAGGGAGGGAGGGCAGAATCAAAGGTTTCCCCTCGGTAGAAAGTAACTGAAAGATAACTGATTTACCATATATTGATTATTCATGAAAATGTGGTTTGAAAGATCTGAAAAATCCCAGTGTTTGGGAGTAAAGGGGATCTTTGTTACACAAAACACCCCTCTGTCCCACTCTTTAGTCCTCAGGATATTGTCCTGGAGGAATCTACAGAGAAAATAAGGAAAATTTATTATCTAGTGATATAACATTTGATTTTCAGAGGAGAATTGTTACCTTAGCATTGTAAATGATTTAACTGAAGCTAAATTATCTAGGTAAATTAAAAGCTAAAATAGAAACTGGATCTGCACTTTGTTTCTGTGAAGTGATAGAAGTCTGATAGGTGAGATAGGAAGTCTCTTAGTTGATTCCATGAAAACATTCTGGTAGGGCAGGAAATCTCTTAAAAGAGTAGAGATTTCTTCAAGATAGGAGTAAGGGTTTTATTTTGGATCTGTTTTGGCCAGAAACCCTGAAGGTCTTCCCCTCCCAGACTGATTTTGGGTTTTTTGTTTGTTTGTTTTGACTAGGTAAAAGAGGCCATATTTTGCCTCATTTCTTACCTAGCCTTGATCACTAAATGGGCATGGCCTCAGTCAAACTGAAAACTGGGAAAGACCTTAGCTTAAAAAGGTCAGGGTCTCCTACTGGATCCTGGACCATCTCGTATCACCAGGATCTATATCTTGCCACTAGACCCATAAAGCTCCAGAGAAGAGAGTGAGGCTGGTGACTTGCAAAGCCCTCCCTCACTTAAATCCAATTCACTTGGAAGGCATGGCATCACCTTCCTGATGTCATGGTCCTCTTCCAGCATAAAGAATGAACAATGAATTAACAAAAGGAGAGTCAGTAAATTGAAGGGATAATTTTAAAAATTAACTTTGAGATATGTCTGTACTGTGAGGGAATCAAGAAAGTGTAGTGTTAGTGTGGAGAAAGATGAAGATTTTTATTCCTCTAAATTTGGGAATATTATTTCAAGATAGGCTTGTTATGTTCAATTGTGAGATGTCTACTTCATTACCAATTAACAAAGAATACACTGGCAAATCCTTTGCTTCAGAAAATACTTCAAATTTGGTTTGTAGCATATATTTCATGAAAAGCTTAAAAGTCTCTTCTCTTTTTTTTACCTTATCTGATAAGGTTCTGTTTTCTTGGATCTTGAGTACAAGGTTACGTTAATTAAGCATCACTCCTTTGTAATCTGCAAATTTACTTGTTTGTTTTCTGTGGTAACTTCCAGACATTGACTCTGAAACAATATTGTAATGCTTCTCATTTAAAGTAATATGTATTTTGTCTTTTTTCTCCCTCTTAGAATGATTACAATGTTTTTTTTTAATTTTTTAAAAAATATTTTTTAATTTTCAACATTCACTTTTATAAGATTTTGAGTTCTAAATTTTTCCCACCCTTCCTGACCCCTTCCCCAAGATGGCATGCAATCTGATATAGGCTATATGTGTACAATCATATTAAACATATTTCTACATTAGTCATGTTGTGAGAGAAGAAAATGATTATGACACTTAACCCTCTCTAAGTTAAAAAGGTTTTGATGGAAAATACTTTTGGAATTTGGCATTAAGGTAAAATGTTTATAAACTTAGAATAAGAAGCACTTTTATATTCCTGAGTGCAACTGGATTTTTAATTGCTGATTTCTGGATATAACTAGTATAGAATGCCTAACTTCACAGACTAATAACTTTTTTTGCTTTTCTGCAAGAAAATTTAAGAATGTATTTAATTGAATTGATGTCAGTTGCCTGGCAATAAGTTTTGTCTATGATTTACATTCTGGACATTATATTATTATGCATAGTTTCTTCTATCATGCTTTTGGGAAACCATCATATAAGAAATGCTGTTGTGCCTAGAAGGTAATAATTTTTTTATTGTTTTATTTGGATGGTAGCTTGCCCTTCTGATTATAGATTGCCTGTAATAGCTAAATGAGGCTCCTTTGGGGTTTATTTGGAAATACTCTTTTCTTGTAGGAGAGAAACCCTTCCCCCAGGATTCTCACAGCTATCACATGGGAATGGCTTGTTTGTTCTTTATATAATGAATAGTCTGGGTGATGTGTGAATGTGATATGTACAAATTTTATATATAAATTTCTAGAATGTAGACATTTTCTCACCTTCTTCTTAATTGATTTTTATACAAGAATGTGTTTAACCTGACAAAGTAAAGCGATAAATGAATGCTTTTGTTAAGATGTTTTATATACTCAGTAAATATTGTTACTTATTACTTACTATTTATGCAACATGATAGGTGAATTGATAACTTTGGGTCTAAGGAACCAGTCCTGATTTGGATCGGCAGAGGAAAGACTCCAAATCAGGACTGGTTCCTTAGGCCCAAAGTTATCAATTCACCTATCATAGGTATAGCAAGGGAAAATTCCTTTAGCTCAGTTGGAATTTAGGTAAAAGTCATAGATACCTTTTGGAACAGTCAATCAGGCAATACAGTTCCACAGTATTCACAGGATAACATAGCCAGGCCCAGAATCATTTTTTATTTCTTTTTATTAAAATGTATTACACAATTTCCTTCTGGAACATTTTGGTTAATTGGAGTCTGTTTTCTGTTTATATTAACCTCATCTGGCTAAACGTGACTCATGGAAAGGATAATATTAAGGGAAGACTTTTTGACAGTTCTCAGATAGGAAGCCAAAGAGGAGTGTGAGTTTCCGAAGGCAATTTAGCTAACTATTCGTGAAGATAGTATACTGATTCCTATTCTGTAGTTATCTCTGAGGCATATAAATCTCTTCTCTCAATTAGCCCATTATGAACCCTATAAATGTAGTTTTAAACTGTAACATGATTTAGTTTACCTACAGAATATGATTAACTAGGTTTGTTTTGTTAGGAGATATATAAAATTATGATTCTGTTTAATTAAGTTTGTTCAATTTTTGTGGCCTAAGAAGATGTATTAGATTGCCATATGTCAAAAATTATTTCTTTGTCTCTCTGACATAACTTTGTCACTAGAACCCTAATCTTTATTCAGGGTCTTTTTCTACTTCCTGAACCTGTACTTAAGCACAATAAAACCTAGGTTTTTACCTCTATAATTTCTGTATTGTGATATGTTTATTCAGCACATGGACTCAAAGAGGAGATATTTCTCCTATAACAAAAGCAACTTTCTCTAATGTTTTATAATAGATCTTTGTTACAATAAGCAAGTATCTCCGAATTGTTAGGTGTAAATGACCCCATTGCTTTGAGAGCTTTTTTTAACTGTTCAGACTTTGTGACCACTACTTTTATCATTTTCTTTCTCTATCCATCTATCTGTCTGTCCATCCATCCATCCATCCATCCATCTATCTATCTACTACAAGGGTCAGATAAAGATAGGAAAAGCAAGTGGTATGTAAAGACTGAAATTCTCTAAACATTCAGATGTACTTTAGGCAGTTTAATTTAATGTTCCTCTTATAGCTCTGGTTTTTGTAAGGTTAGTTCCATAAGGCATAAGGTCTGACCTGATTTTCATCACATGAATTAATTACTGGAAAGCTAATGTGATTAGATTTTGTTAGGTTTTATATTAAATTAAACCAAGTCTTATTGCTAGAAGGTTTAAACAGCATTACCTAGGGAACCTTTGCAAGTGACTTGAAACCTGGGAAATGGATCTACTGGATCCTCTCCACCTCTCCAAAACTCCACTAAGGAACAAGGCCTGATCCAGGTATTATTACCAAGTAATAATTATTACCAACTAATTAATCCTAATTAAGGACAGTAGAATGTTTGAACTAAACTGGACACTTCATAAACGCTGGTCTAGAACAGATCCTTTTAGCATAGTATTTGCAAGGTAAAATGTTTCCCAGAAGCAGATGACTTCATGGGACAGCTAAATTCAAGACAACGGAATAAGAAATATGTTGTCTAAATGGACTTGTGGGGTTGGTAGTCAAGAATGTGTTGAACTAACAAAACTATGGCATAATGCCAATATTTCTTGCTTCTGTTTTGTTGCTGTATTCAATACTGTCCAATACTTGTATCTACCTATAGAAATGCTTGCCATAAAGGTGATACTGAGGCATTCAGAGAGGTGACTGATTGACTAGATGTATAAGAATATAGTCACAGAGAGGCATTTTATTTCTATTTCTCTCTACAACCCAGAGGAGGGAATGAATTAAGAGTTTTAAAACTCCCTTTCTATTTGGCTTCAGAACAGTCATTTCATCTGTAAGGAAAATCATGTAGCCAGCCGAGTCTTTCATTATAATGGCTTCATTCTGAGATAACCCTTTGGTACACTAATTCCTGGCTATGTTTGATGATCAATTTACAACTAGATCTAACAGAACTTTCTCCGATTATCATTTGACATGTAAACCTCCTTCCTCTCCATTTGTCTGCTATGAAGTTTACAAGTTATCTTTTCCTTTTGGCAACTATTTCCTTTTTTTCGCTGATGTAACTGGTAACTAAATAACCTTTACCAGAACTTTGTCTATTGCCCAGAGGTAATTTAGAATCATGAAGTTTTGCTCTGAGCATAATAAAACCTGGTTTTAAAATGTCTCTGAATGTTGATAAGTATGATTGGCAGCAATACTTATCAATGAATCGGCTATTTCCACAATACACGTCTCATCTCTCCATGTAAGAATGTAAACACTAATCTTGTTTCACCCCTTATAATTTCTGTCATGTTTATTTTTTTATACTTCTCTTGAGTCTTGTGTTTTCTATTTCAAATTTTTACTTCAGCTGTGGTTTTTTCATCAGGAATGCTTGGAAGTCCTTTATTTATTACAGGTTCATTCCAACCTCCTCCCCCATTGCTCCTGTAAGATCATATACTCAGTTTTACTGGGTAGGTTATTCTTGGTTGTAAACTTGGAATTTTTTTGCCTTCTGGAATATCATATTCCAACCTCTCCAATCCTTTAATTCAGTGGCTATGAAATCTTTTGTGATCCTGACTGTGGTTCCTTGGTACTTGGATTCTTTCTTTCAGGCTGCTTGTGGTATTTTCTCCTTGACCTGGGAGTTCTGGATTTGGGCTATAATATTTCTGGGAGTTTTCATTTTGGAGTTTCTTTCAGAGAGTACCTGGTAGATTCTTTCAATTTCTATTTTGTCCTCTGGTTCTAAGAGATCTGAGCAGTTTTCTTTTATGATTCCTTGAAATATGATGTCTAGGCTCTTTTTGTTGTTGTTGTTCATGGCTTTCAAACAGTCTAAAGATTCTTAAATTATCTCTCTTCAATCTACTTTCTATGTCAGTTTTTCTTCCTATGAGATGTTTCCCATTCTTTTCTATTTATTCAGATTTTTTAGTTTGTTATATTATTTCTTGATATCTCATAGAGTTATTAATGAGCTTCCATTTGGTCAATTCTGATTTTCAAAGTTATTTTTTTTTCAGTAAGGTTTTGGACCTCTTTTTTCAAGCTGTTAATTCTCTTTTTCCATCTTTCACAGCACTCATTTGATTTTTTAAATCTCTTTTCCTTTCAAAAAAAATACTCTTCTAGGAATTCTTGCTAGACTTATTTATGTCCCAGCTACATTTTTTCCTTGAGGTTTTTTTTGTCGATGTTCTCAAGTCATTGTCTTCTGAGTTTCTGTCTTGAGTTTCCCCATCACCATGGAAGCTCTTTTCTGTCATTTGGTCATTCTTCCAGCCTCCTTCCTGACTTTGAACTCAGTATTAAGGCTGGGCTCTATGCACTTTGGCAGGGGGTACAAGTGGTGTCTGGCCTGGATGTCTGTCATCTTCCATCCTTCTGCTGCTTTCACAGCTCCAGTTGGAGGCCTGCAGGTTTTCAGTGCTACCACAGTGGAGTGATATCAGACAAGATCTGTTCACCGCCCTCCTAATCTGTGCTCTGCAAATTCCTGACCCAGCTTTGAGTCTATGGACAACTACGGTTGGGAACTTCAGCAGACAGCTGCTGCACTCAATCACTAATGGCATGTTGGCTCTTGAGAAGTTCAGAATGACTGAACTTCTGGCTCCCCTTTTGTCTGGGACTCCTGCCCTGATTATCCCTCTGAAGGTTTATAGTACTGGGGAAAAGGCTAGAACTGAGTCACCATTCTGATCCAGGAATCAGAGCCATAAGACTATATTTCCAGAACTTGTTTCTTGTTCATTACACAGCTAAGATCCATTCTCGAGACTGTTCCTCTTTGGTCCAGTAGCCAGAACTGGGTAATGGACAGTGGAGTTGTCACATGGCACCTGTTCGTGAACTCAACACTAGTTCAGGGATACAATGAGCAGTTAGGTGGCACAGAGGTGTTCTCAGTGATAGAGCACTGGGCCTGGAGTCAAATCTGGCTTCAGACACTTACTGCTGCATGAACCTGGGCATATCAATTTATCTCTTACTGCCTCAATTTCCTCATCTATACAATGGGGGTAATAACAGCACCTACCACCCAGAGTTATCAGGAGGGTTGAATGAGATATTTGTAAAGTGCTTAGCATACTGCCAGACATATAGTAGGTGTTATGTAAATGTTAGCTGTTATTATTATTAATCATCATCCCCTGGGATCTCTTTCTACCCTGCTGCCCTATCTTGCCTCTCTTTCTGTCTCTGGGCACTGGAATGCTCCTTGCCACTGCCACACATATTTTTTGGCCAGAGCCTATCCCCACTGTCTCTAATTGCTGGTCCCCACACACAATATTTTCACAGATCTCTGTCTATCTCCTGGAGCTACCCTAGGCAGGAAAAATGACTCACTGTGACTTTTTCTTAGCTTGCCCCATCAAAATTTGGATTGTTGCAGGTTTTAGATTGTTGTGCAGAAATGACAGAGGCAAGCTAGGTTCAACCACTTCCTCTCCCTCTGCCACCTTGCCTTTTTCCCCCCTTCAATCTAGTTTAGGCTCTCATCCACCCAGACCTCTTAAATGATGACAGAGTTACCAAATGGCTATCCCTAAAATATGGCCTAGCCATGTAACACCAGAATCTAGAGGATGAAATCTAAATTCCTCCAATTGGCATTTGCAGTCCTCCACTGTCTACTTCCATCCATTCCTTTCAGGTTTACTGCACATTACTCATCTTCGTACACTTTATGTTCCAACCAAACCCCTGATCATTGCTCCCCATACACAATATTTCATCTTCTATATTTGCAGAGGCTGCCTTCCAGTCATGGAATGGCCCTCCCTCCTCAACTTCACTCTACACAATCTCAAGCTTCCTTCAAGGTTCAGCTCCAGAGCCACCTGCTACACAAGGCCGACTTTTGTGTCCCAAGTTTGGGACCACTTTGCATACGTTTTGTATTTACTAATTACTGGATCCTAGATCTAAAGTACTATAGAGGGCATGCAGTCCAATCACCTCATTTATCAACATGGAAATTGTGTTCTAGAGAGGAGAAAGAACTTACCCAAGACCACATAGGTAGGATGTCATGGAGCCGGGATTCATACTCAAGAGTTCTTACTCCAAATCCGATGCCTCTCCACTGTACCAAAATATCCCTTAAATTCATTTATATTCATGTTTCTCCTTCCCATCCCACAAATAGAACATAAACTCCTTGAGGACAGAGACTATTTTGCTAGGTGGCACTGAAGTGGATAGAGTTTCTGGCCTGGACTTAGGAAGACTCCTCTTCCTGAGTTCAAATCTGGCCACAGATACTCAATAGCTGTGTGACCCTGGGCAATTCACTTAACTATGTTTGCCTCAGTTCCTCATCTGTAAAATGAGCTAATAAATGGCAAACCAAGTCAATATGTTTGCCAAAAAAAAAATGAGGTCACAAACAGTTGGACACAACTGGAAAAAACTTCCCAATACCCAGCACAGTGCCTGATATTTAGTAGGTGATTCATAAATGCTTGCTGAATAGATGAATTAATGTTCTTCTTGCTTTCACTGTTTCCTCTCTCCAATCCATCCTCAATAAAGCTTTTAAAATCATCTTTACAAAGCATAGGTCTGGCTACATCACCCTCATGCTCTCACCGGGCAAAAGAGACAATCCACACTTTGGCTCCCACATTCCTTTCAGCCCTTAGATCTTATTATACTCCTTCACAAGTTATATGTTCTAGTCAAAAGGGTCTATTTGTTAGCAGTTGACTAAACTCATTGCCCATCTATGATCTCCATGCATTTACATGGGTTCAAAATCCTTCTCTTTCGTCAAGGTCCCCCCTCCAACTCCCTCCACCCACATCACTGCCAGGGCTTTCCTTGTTCTCAGTGCTGGCCAGGAACACTCTACTTATCTTTCTCCTTTGTGGTCCCTAGTATCTTTTTTGATTCCTCTCCAATCCTCCCAGGTAAGCACCCTAAAGACAGACATTCTATCATTTTGATTTTTGTGTGCCTGGCACCCAGCACAGAGCCACCCACTGAGTGGGGGACAGAGACTGTGATGGGCAGTTCTTCCGGGGAAGAAACATTCATTGCTATTGAATTCACAGAGTGCTCACTATCATTAACCATTATGGTGAGCTAGTCATTAGTTGACATAAGTCAGGGACCTTCTAGGATACTGTCTTTGCTGCCATCATCTCTAATTGGTGTAGGGAGAGGGGCTTCAATTGCTAGAGATTCTCTAGACATCTCAGCAAGCAGCTCCAGATGACATCAAAGTCCCCTTCCTCAGTATATGTCTCTGCACTCAAATTCTGCTATGAGCCAGCCCCTACCCAAATGATCTTCATGCTGCTGCCAAGCACAGTTCAGAGGCCCCAGGGCTGTGTGCTGCCATCGGTGAGTTGCTAGAAGTCTGTTTTGGAAGCAGGGATGCTGAAGGGCTTGGTGTCTCACTCCTCCTTTCAACTGATGCTGAATGCCGCAGCATATCTGAGATAGCCTGTGGTACCACATTCTGAAGAAAACAGCAAAAGGAAAAATGAGTCAGATGCATGACTATGAAACACAGTCAGAGGTGACAGTGACTTCATGGGCTCAAGTACAAAGGGCCAACTTCAATTTGCAAAAGCTAAGAACAAAGGGCCCCAAGTCATTGCTTTCAATCACCTCACCCACTATTCACTTGGTCCCCAGTAATCTGGCTTTTGCCTCCATTACCACAAACGAACTTTAATCACAAAATCTCACAGATGAAAGAGAACTCTAATCTCTAACAGATTTAGGAATGATACTGTAATAAGAGGGGTATAATTTCCACAGAGAGAGAAATGTTATTCCCTTTGCCTTCTGCCATGGGCAACCTTCATCTGCAGTACTGTGTTCAGTTCTGGGCACCAGAATTTAAGGACATTGATGAGATGGAGAATATGCAGAGAAGAATAACTAGAATGGAGAAAGGTCCTGAATCCAATGGCACATGAGGAACTGGGCATGTTAGTGTGAAGAGAGAACTCAGGGAAGGCATGAGAATTTGTCTTCAAGGATTTGAAGGGCTGTCACATGGAAGAAAGATTTGAGCCACAGAAGCAGGAGCAATGGGGGAAAGCTACAAAAAGGCAAATTTAAGCTTGATATCAGAAAAAAAAACAACTTCCTAACAACTAGAACTATCCAAAAGGGAAATGGACTAATTCAGGAGGTAGTGGATTTTCCTCAGGAAGTCTTCAAGCACAGGCTGGACAACTACTTCTTAGAGATAGAAAACCAGGATTCTTTTTCAGTGATTGGACTGGCCTAGATGACCACTGATAGATGTCCCTTTCACTTGTGCAACAGCATGAATACTTTCTCTGGGCCCAAATGTAATTCACTAATGTGCCTAAAACAATGACTTCTTTCCAATTCTCATCTTCCATAATTTTTTTTGGTGGCATTTGAATTCCAATAATAAATATCCCCTTCTTTAAACTCTCCTATGCCCTCCTTCAAAGACTTTCTTGCCTGGCTGCTATTACACCATGTTCTCCTGATTTTCCTTCTTTTCCACCCACTTCTCTGTTTCTCTTAATTGGCTCTCCTTGTTCTGCCTATCTCCCTTGCCCTTACCTTACATTCTTTTAATTCTATACTCAGTCCTTTTGAGATATTATCCACTCTCAAATCACTAAGCTGATTACTTCAAGATCTCTACCTACAGAGGGGCAGAATCAAGATGGTGGACTAAAGGGTACATTTTTTGCTGAGCCCTCCCAACATTTCCTTCTAAACAACTTTTAAAAAACATGTCACATCAAATTCTGAGTGGTATAACCAACAATAAGGCACAGGGAGTCATTTTTCAGACAACTTGGAAGGACAGAAAAAAGAGTTCTCCAGGACTGGCGTCAGGGCTGGGCAGGAATACAGTGGGGTAGAAGTTACACCACCTTGGGTCTTGGACATGGAAGGGCAGCAGAAACAAGAGCATTCAGTGCCCAGAGATGGTAAGGAGATTGAGCACCCAATCAGAAAGAGATTACAAGGGACTCCTGTGGGACACAGGGCAGAGGACCAGGTACCATTTGACAACTTCACTGCCCCTTAACTAGTTCTGGGTTGCAGTTTCAGGGATGAGAGGAACACTTGCAGTCACAGAGAACCAGGAGCCCTACCTGGTTCAGGACCAGGTAGTGGTCCTTTCAGAAAAGCAGTGGCCACACCTCTCCCCGGATCATACCACCCTGGAAGCACTGAAAACTCACAGGCCTCTAAAACTAGCTGTGAAAACAGCAGAAGGACATAAACAACAGAAGCTAAGGTCAATTATTCTTTTCCCCATGCCCGAACTCCCACTCCCAGAGGTGAGTAGAGCCCAACTCTAACATAAAGTGCAAAGTAAAAAAAATAGGCTAGAAAAATGAGCAAACAAAGAAACAAAAAAGAACTTGACTAATGAAAAGCTGTTGTGGTAATATGGAAACTGAGGACACAAACTCAGAAGAAGACTTGTGAAAACAAAGCTTCAAGGAAAAATGGAAAAAAATTTACAGCAATTTTCTCTGATAAATGTTTCATTTCTCAAATATATAGGGAAATGAGCCAACTTTATAAAAATAAAAGTCATTCTCTAATTGATAGATGGTAAAGGGATATGAACAGGCAGTTTTCATAAGAAATCAAAGTTATCAAGTCATATAAAATGTTCTAAATCACTAAAAACTAGAAAATGCAAATCAAGAAAACCTATCTCACAATACAGGAGAGTGGGGGACAAGGGCACAAGTAGGATGGGGGGGAGGAGAGAGGGGAGGGCATGGGGAGGAGAATGCAATCCGAGGTCGACACTCATGGGGAGGGAAAGGATCATAAGAGAATAGAAGTAATGGGGGACAGGATAGGATGGAGGGAAATATAGTTAGTCCTATACAACACAACTAGTATGGAAATCATTTGCAAAACTACACAGATTTGACCTATATTGAATTGCTTGCCTTCCAAAGGGAAGGGGTGGGGAGGGAGGGAGGTAAGGAAGTTGGAACTCAAAGTGTTAGGATCAACTGTAATGTTCTTACCACTAGGAAATAAGAAATACAGGTTAAGGGGTAAAGAAAGCTATCTGGCCCTACAACACAAAAGAGAAGACGGAGACAAGGGCAGAGAGGGAGGATAGAAGAGAGAGCAGATTGGTCACAGGGGCAATTAGAATGCTTGGGTTTGGGGGGGGGAGGGGATAAAAGGGGAGAAAATTTGTAACCCAAAATTTTGTGAAAATAAATGTCAAAAGTTAAATAAAAAAAAAAAGAAAATGCAAATCAAAACAACTCTGAGGTACCACCTTACACTCACAAGATGACAGGGAAAGACAATGACAAATGCTGGAGAAGATGTACAAAAATAGAGACACTAATGCACTGTTGTTGGAACTGCTAACTTGTCCAACCATTCTGGAGAACAACTTGAAATTATGCCCAAAAGGTTATAACATTATGCATATCCTTTGACCCAGCAATGCCGCTATGAGGTCTGCATCTCAAAGAAATCAAGGAAAAAGGAAAAGGACCCATATGTTCAAAAATATTGATAATAACTCTTTTTGTGGTGGCAAGGAATTAAAAAGTGAGATGCCCAACAATCAAGGAATGGCTGAAGAAGTTGTGGTACATGAATATGATAGAATACAATGGTGCTATAAGGAATGACAAAGGGGCATGGTTTCAGAAAAGCCTTGAAAGACTTAAATGAACTGATGCAAAGTGAACTATGCAGAAGTAAGAGAACATTGCATATGATAACAGCAATACTATAAGGATGATCAACTGTGAAAGACTTAGCAACTCTGAGCAATAAAAATGATCCTTGCCAATTCCAAAGGACTCATGACGAAAAAATACTATCCACCTCTGAAGAGAGAACTGATTTAACTCTGAGTATAGATTGAAGCAGATTTTTTTCACTTTATTTTTTTTTCGCTTTTATAACATGGCTAATGTGGAAATGTGTTTTATATGACTTACTATGTACAATGGGTACAAGTATTGCTTGACTTCCCAATGGGGGTGGAGGGTCTCGAGGGAATTTAGAAATCAAAATAATTTTTTTTAAAAAGGAAAAAAAAAGATCTCTATCTCCAATCCTGACTTGTCAACCCAGCTGAATACAGGTTGTCTACACTTGGATGAACTCAATAGGCCACAAATAATCCTTCCCACCATTCCCCCATCTCAAAATCAGATACCCATTGCAACTTTTCAATTTCTTTCAATGTCACTTTCTTCCTAATTCCACAGTCTTTCAACCTGAATAAGAATGGTCTCTCTCCTCTTCTACATCATGTCACATTGGTTCTCCCTTTATGTCCCCTGAATTCATCCTTTTTCTTTCTATTTTCCTTGTCAGGCCCTCCTCAATTTATGCCTGTATTACTGTAATAATTTCCTAACAGGTTTTCCTACTGCCAAACCATCCTGCACATTATTGCCAAAGTAATCTTCTTAAAAACCTTGTCGCTCCCTTATTTGAAAACTCATGATCACTCCCAACTGTCCATCAAATTAAGCTTCTCCAACTGGAAATATAATATTCCAGGTGTGAATACTGCTTATGTTCTCTTCTTTTTTCTCTTCTAGTGATGAGCACAGGGCAATCAATAAAGACTGATTTGTGTGAAATTATTCTTAATATGAACCATAACTCTATGTCAGATGTTTTACAAAAGCAACTGGCCTCTTTCTGGACAAATGAAAAGAAAATGTTGTTCTTTTTTCCCATTTTTTTCCTACAAAAATGGCTTCAGAAAATTTGTCCTTTTAAAATATCCAGAATTAAAGTAGGGTATTTTTGTATTCCATACTTCCCTAGAGCTTGAAATCAAAAGCTAAGAAAGTTTCCAGTCACTCTGACACTCCATTTTCTGAAGTTACAGAGGGGAAACCAAAGAGGAGATTAATAGCCAACAAATATTTATTAAGCATGTGCTATCACTATACTAAGTTCTGGGGATACAAATATGAAAAAATAAAGGTAATCTCTGCTCTCAAAGAGTTTAAAATCGAATGAGGGAAGAAATCACAAAAGAAACTCAAAAGTGGAGGACACGGGCCTGACATAGGGGCATGACAGAGAAGTCCCAAAGTAGTATTTTGTACTTAGTACAAAGTAGATGGAGAAATAAGGAGATGTTCTAAGCTAAACTCCCTCCTTAAATGAAAGCATCCTCCAATCAGAGAAGCAGAGGGTGGTGAAGAGGAAGACAACCAAGGTTTTTGAGATGATGAAGTTGTTCTAATAGTGAACTTTCTGGGGCCTGAGAGAGAAGCCAGTCAAGAAAATTCAAAGTAATGTTAAAGATATTCAGGGGCAGCTGGCATTTCAGAAGAACTGAAGGAGTAAAATTCCCATCACCAAAAGTAAACGTTTAATATTGTCCCACTCACAGATCTCCCCCACTTCAAGTTGTGTTTTCTTTAAACACCATATCCTAGGATTCTCCTCCTGGCCCTAGTCTCCTGTGTATATTTCTGCAAAGCCCTCCCCCTTTGGAGAGATGGCAGTTCCTAACAAGTAGGCAAAAATATACAGTGGGGGAACACATGTCATGACCCCTATCTATTCTAGAAATATGCCAGCTGTCAGAGCCAGAGGTTCTACATGGGATGTGCCAAATTGGAACACGTGCAACTAAGCAGTCACATATCAATGTGACTTTGTCTTAAATGCCATCATTTCCCTCCTATTAAGCAGCAGAGGCAGCCCTCTTTGAAGCGCAAACATTTAATGTGGACTACCTGAAGAGACTGTGTTTCAGGCTGCTTTTGCCTAGCCCCTGGCATGCTCCTAGACTGCCTTCCTTATCCACCAAGTCAATATATCCACAGGCAGTGCTTCCAGAATCTGAAAAAAAACTTTTCCTTGATCCTTCTACCCTATCTATTAACCTTCTTCTTAATCTCTCTCTTCCTTCACTATTAAACTTGCTAAGAAAAAAATTGGGAAAAGTAGAGCCCCATTCCCTAGCCCCTCTCCATCTTTTCTCCATCACCCTCCCCATCCTCTCTTGCTCACCCCACCCACCTTCTCCTTCACCTTCTTTTGCCATGAGGTTTCTGCTTCCTCCATGCTACTAATACTTCTCTCCTAAAATATCACCAAAGACCTGCTAACAACATGGTTCAATCCATTAGTCTTGCATCAGTCTACATCCTTCTAGATCTCTCTGCATCATGTAACACTACTACCACTGTCTTTTACTATCCCAGAGGCAATCTTCTCCCTTGACTTCAGATACCACAATCCCCTGATTCTCTTCTAACCCTAGTCTTGTTCACTGGCTCTTTATTCTCTTCTCAAATCTTTCATGTGGTTGTTGGCCAAAGCTCTGTTTAGGCTCTCTTCTCCTCCCTGTATATTTTTTCTTCTCTCATTTACTCCTACCTTACTAGCATTTTTTCATCTTACTCTTCTCTAAGCATTCTGCACTCCAGCCAAATTGGACTGGATGTGCTCTTCTACCAAAATACCTTCACTCATGCTTTTCTCTGTATCCTTTCTCCTCCTCTTTTCATACTCAATGAGTTCATACTCATTCTATAAAACCCATTTCCACTACCACCTCATTCTGGAAGCTTTTCTTTAGGCTGCCAGGCTTTTCTACCTTAGACCTTACATAGCATTTTGAATTTCAACTCCCCAATGCAGTGATTATATACTGGTATATATTATAGTTATTTGTATTTACTTCTTACCATTCCCCCACAATATGGTAGCAAAGTCCACAAATGATTAAACTTTGTATTTGTCCAAAGAGTCTTCCACTGCATCCAGTATATGGGAAACACTTCATGAATGTATATGAGTCTGATGAAGATACAATTGAGCTCCCTGTCAACGATATGCAAGACAGGGAGCAGAGCCAAGATGGCACAGTAGAAGGACAGATAGCTCTCCCCACCATAGCCCGTAAAATACCTGTAAAAAATGATTCTAAACAAATTCTAGAGCAGCAGAAGCCACAAACTGACAGAGTGAAACAGATTTCCAGGCCAAGACAGCCTGGAAGGCTGACAGGAAAGGTCTATCGCACCAGGCTCAGAGTGGAGCGCAGACCAGCCTGGGCCACACAGCATGGCACAGACAGGACTGGAGTAAACTTCACAGCATGGAACCATGGGTATCAGCTGTGGTTCCAAGATTTCTCAACCCACAAATGCCAAAGACAGCTTCAAAAGTCAGTAAGAAACCTCTTTTACCTGGTTTATAGGGGAGCTCAGTCCAGCCACACTCTTCGGTCCCAGGGCCGCAGCAGCATCCACTTTTGGAGCCCTTGGCCTAAAGACCTTGAGGGGGTCAGGGTCTCAGTCCTGAGTGGTGGTCCTGGGGTGAGAAGGAAAGTTGGTGTGTTGAACTGGTGGTGGCTCTGGAGAGGGAATCCTACTCACAGATCCTGGGGAGAAAAGAGTGCTTGTGTTTGCTTACAGTCCACAGTGCAGGCCAGGAGTGGACTCCTCTCCCTTGATTGTGCCACCTTGGAAGAACTGAGAATTTACAGGTCCCTAGACTATACCCTCCACTTGGCAAAGGATTCAAAGTCAAGTAACTGTCTGGGAAAATGACAAAAAAAGGGGGAAAAAAAGACTATAGAAGGTTATTTTCTTGGTGAAAAGGTATTTTCTTCCATCCTTTTGGATGAGGAAGAACAAAGTATACCATCAGAGGAAAACATCAAAGTCAAGGCTTCTACATCCAAAACCTCCAAAAAAATATGTAATGGTCTCAGGTCATGGAAGAGTTCAAAAAGGATTTTGAAAATCAAGTAAGAGAGGTAGAGGAAAAATTGGGAAGAGAAATGAGAACAATGCAAGAAATTCATGAAAAGCGAGTCAACAGTTTGCTAAAGGAGACTCAAAAAAATGCTGAGGAAAATAATGCCCTTAAAAATAGACTAACTCAAATGGCAAAAGAGGTCCAAAAAGCCAATGAGGAAAAGAATGCTTTAAAAAGCAGAATTAGCCAAATGGAAAAGGAGGTTCAAAAACTCATTGAAGAAAACAGTTCTTTAAAAATTAGAATGAAGCAGATGGAAGCTAATGAAAAAATTATAAAATAAAACGAAATGAATGAAAAAATAAAAGACAATGTGAAATATCTCATTGGAAAAACAACTGACCTGGAAAACAGATCCAGGAGAGATCATTTAAAAATTATTGGTGTGCCTGAAACCATGATCAAAAAAGAGCCTAGACATCATCTTCCAAGAAATTATCCAGGAAAACTACCCTGATATTCTAGACCCAGAGGGTCAAATAGAAATGGAAAGAATTCACCAATTACCTCCTGAAAGACATCCCAAAAGGAAAACTCCTAGGAACTATATGCAAGACACTGAGCTAGGTACTGAATACATTCAAAAATCAAATTATTGTTAGGTCACACACAGTTTAGGTTTACCTTTGCCACAGTTCTAATCGGTTATTATGCTTAACTTTTAACAGTATCTCCACTCCACTCACTCTTCTCAAAACAAAGCATGTCCATCAATGAATATAATGAAGACATCAGAAAGGATTTTTTTTTTTTTTTTTTTTTGCATATTCCCACTTTTATTTCTAAGAAACATTCTCAATCTAGGGTAATACAGTTATTATATCAATTATATTCAAGCATTTTTTGATCATGTAATCCCATCAGTAAAATATCTTTGACCACACCCTCAAGTCTATGTTTATTTAAAATTACACAATATATTGACAATATATTGTGTACATTATACAATATGCACAACATTAGAAATTAAAGGATCAGTCAAACATGAAACCCCCAATATTTTTTATATAATAAGGCTAGAAAGGCATTTTGGGACAAACTTGTGATTCTTTATAAATACCAAACTGAATAGTTTCTATTTTATACTAACGCCACTGTAGTTTATTGAGCAAGAGAGTGACATAGTCAGGGATTTTTTAAAGATATATTGGAAGGGAATAAGAAGTTGACTGAAAAAAGGAAAGGGAGACTGCTGCTAGGTTCTTATGAAGGTATGATACAGGATTATGGAAAGAATACAGAAGTATTCAACTTTTGTGTTGCCTCTGCTTTGTCCACCAAGGAGAATGATCTCAAGACTGAAGGGGCTAGAGCCAAAAAAGGTTAAAGGGGAATTGAAATCTAAGATGACCATGATTTAAAGAGGGAATTGAAATCTAAGAGACTGTAAAAGAGGACCCAGCTACCCTCCGTTAGTTCAAGTCACTAGGGGCCTAGCTGGCCTGCATCCCAGGCCACTGAAAGAATTAGCAAATGCTGAGCTACTGTCAGAGATTTCAGGGAAAAAAATGTGATTGATGAGAAAGATAACACAGGACAGGAGATCTGAACTTTCAGAAAAATGAAGAGAGGGAAGCCTCACCTGGACTCTAGGCCTGGAGTTCTGAATTTGATTTCTTCCAAAATATTAGAGTATGTTTTCAAAGCGAAGCTTTCATGAGCATTGAGAAAAGGAAGTGATGAACACTAAAAGCCAGCATGACTTCACTAAAATAGTGATATAAGATTAACTTCCTTTTGTCTTTTAGTAGGATTACTATAGCTGATAGACAAAAGGAAAGTCCCTTGTCAGAATATACACTGATTTCAGAGTGGAGAGATGGAGTGATAGAGGCTAGATGATAGTACAGTTATAAAGATAAAGAACTGGCTGAATGAGTAGATCCAAAGAGTATCCATTAATGAATTGATGCCAAGTTGGAGGAATATCCCTAGCTGCCCTATGACCTTCAACATTTAAAAAACTTTGGTTTTATATTCAACTTAACAGCTCCTCCCCCCTAAGTGAGTATTTCCATATACACAGGAGAACAGAGAAATGTGGATGTTACTGTAGGTCTTCATTATGTCTAATGTGCTTTTCTTTTTAAGGAGATAGTAAGTTCCAGTTGTAGCTTTGAAAGATCATTCAGTGTATTTAAGACTAACACAGATAAGGATATAGGTGACATGTTTATCAAATCTACAGATGACATGAAGTGGGAAGGGAGAGCTCAGACACTGGCTAGAAGACATCTCAGCAGGTTAAAACAGGAAGAAGTTAGTAAGATGAGATGCATCTTATAAAGATCAGTATAAAAACCCTACAGTGGGGTTCAAAAAAAGTAAAGTTCAAGAAGGAAGATGAATGGACGGACAACAGATAGACAAATGGACAGACAACAATTCCCATGATAAAGATCTAGGGAATTTTAGAGGACCACAAGGTCATTATGAATCAACAACATGAAACGGGACCAAAGCATTCCACAGGCTTCATTAAGAAAACTATACCATCCAGAATAGATTATGTGATGGTTGTCCTATATTCGGGCATGAGCAAACAACATTTGGAGTATCATGTTCTGTGTGGGGCATATTTTATGAACAATGCATTTCCACAGGAAGGGGAGGATGACAAACAGACTGGAGACCAAGATATACAAGGTTTGATCAAAGGGATGGAGATGTTTAACCTGGAAAAGAGAAAACTTGTGGAAGGGTGGGGGAACTGGAGGTGACTTCCAGTATTTCAAGGGCTGTCACAAAAAAAAAAGGAAGAAGACTTTCCCCCTTTAGCCTGGAGGGCAGATGTTGTTGGGAGGCAGATTTTGACTCAATTTGAGGGGAAAACTTAATATGGATTAGAGCTGCCTCAGGAGGTAGGAAGATCTCTACCAGAGGTCTTTAAGTAAGACTGAATAACTACTAGTCCCAGGAATTAGAAAGGGGATTTGGGCTTGGGTACAGGTTGGACTAGATGACCTCAAAGGGCCCTTCTGTTCCAGAGACCTATAAGAAACATTACAGCACTTTATTCTCTTCTCTATTTCCTTGATCTCTACTAGTTTTATGTCTCTAAGTTTTAAGACTGTATATATAAGTTTTTAAGACTGTTAACCCCTTGATGGCAGTGTCATGACCTCCATTCATAAGTGCCAAGCTTACAGTAGGTACTCACTCTACTTTTGTCTAATCAAACCTCAGGCACAGTAGCCAAAGCTCCTGGAGAATTGCTTAAGCTTTGAATTCTAGTCATAGCCAGCAATTACATAATGGATCCGCCTGCATTTTTTTCACCGTTATTACAAAGGAAGAAAGATCACTTCCTGGAAGGCTTTAAGCCAACAGCCCATTTTGCTTCTGATGATTTTTCCTTCAAAATGTGTCTTCAATTCAGTCCTCTCTCTCTCTTCCTATTGCCACAATCCTAGGACATGCCCTGATTACTTCACACCTGGACAAATGCCATAGCCTAGCTGGTCTCCATGCCTGCAGTCACTCCTCCCACCCGCTCCAATTCATCCTGCACACCCCTGCCAGACTAACTTGTTTAAAATACTACTTTCATCATATCACTCCAATAGCTCCCCATTATCTCCAGGTTATAGTTCTAGTTCTTCAATCAGGCATCCAAGGTCCTCCACGATTGAGCCCCATCTAATTCATCCAACCTTAGAGTCTACCATACCCATGATTCCCATAGTTCCCTCTGCCTGTCATTTCCTCCTTGGTTTCCTCTGCCCATTCAGACCTACCCATACTTCAAAGCCTATCACAATTCCATCCAATTCAATTCAACAGATACTTTCTGAATACCTACTACATGCAAGGTGTGAGGTTCTACAAAGTCAACCAGTCACTGCCCTCAAGGAACTTGTATTCCACTAAGGGGGAGATATAACAGTTACACAGAAGGAAATGGGGGAATCATTTGAGGAGGGACAAAGTAGTAACAACTGAGAGGAAACAAGGAAGGCTTCAGGGAATTTGGAAAGAAGATAAAGATTCTGAGAGGCAGATATGGGAGGTAGGGGAGTGTATTTCAAGCTCCTGCAAATATATGAATCCAAAAGTTAGAACAGAGAACTTGGGAGACAGCTAGGAGACTGGTTTGGCTAGAATGCCATGCATGCAAAGAGGACTAAAGAGAAATAAGTCTGAAAATCCAGACTAAGAAATGTATCTTTTGTCCCATAGTCAATGGGGAGTCATGGAAGGTTTTTGAGCAGGGAAGTTCCACACAACCTCAATTCAACAGGCATCTATTAAGCATCTGTTATGTGTCTGGCACTATGTTAGCTCCTCTGGAAGCAAAGACAAAACCAAAACCAAAAACTGTCCTTGTTCTTAAAGAACTTACATTCTGCTGGGTAAACACAACATGAAAACAGAGAGTAACATACAAAATAATTTCAGAAAAGACAGAGCAACTGGGGGAATCAGGAAAGGCCTCTTATATGAGGCAATATGTGAGCTGAGGCTTGAATAGGACCACGGATTTGAAGAGAAAAATATAAGGGAGGGTACAATCCAGGCATGGGCAAAAGCATAGAGTAGGGAGATGACATGTCAATTTCTGGTAATATCTACTAGGCCACTTTGTCCTGAACAGAGTAAGAAGAGAAGTACCACTGAATCAGTCTTCAAAGGTAGGTGGGAGCCAGATTGTAAAGTATTTTAAATGTCAAGTTGAGTGTGGACTTTATCCTAGAGGTAACAGGGAGTCATTTTAGGCAGAAGTACATGGACAGATTTAGAAATCTCAATTTGGGAGCTGTGTAGAAGATAGACTAAGGAGGAGCCAGGGAAAGTCTGGAAGCAAGGAGACCAATTAGGTTATTTCAATAGACTACTGAACCCTAGACGAGGTGAGAAGTGATAAGATCCTAAATTCAAGGTATACTGTGAATTCTATAGCTTCTAGGGAAGAAAGTAACTAGAAAAGAAGTAGGAAAAGAAGATCTGAGTTGAATAAGAAAGAAGGAAATTCTGACAGTGATTTGGAGGGGTTTGGACTAGAAGTCAGTTTACCTCACACAGCAAAAAGAAATTTGGAAGAATGTGAAGTAGAATAGTCTCAAGACCAGTTTCTATTGTTAGACAACTATAACAGAAGACTAAAGAACAATGAGCATGATTTAAGGATCTTAAGGAATAAGGACCTGAAGAAAAGGAAAAGGAGAAGGCAGCTAGCAAAGCAAGGTAGAGAAAACCAACTGCTAAGTGAAACAAATTGATGAACCAATTGATAAGTAAAACAGATTCATGAAACAAGTGGAAATGTTGGCTGTGAGTGGCTGATGGGGGTCAAGAGAAGGCTGTAAAGGGTCTTTGGAAAATGCTTAGGAAGTTGTAAACATCCATGAGTAGTTCAAACAACAAGGCTGAGAATGTTAATCAGTATGAAGGGGGGGGGGTATTTGCAGTGATTTATACAGTGTCCAATGTTTATATTTCTGCCACAGTCAAGTGACTGTTATCTATATTCCAAGTGTCTGTCCTCCCTCCTAGAAAATTAGGTAAAGAAGTGAAGGAATACCTTTCCATAATCCAGGTTATCATGGACAATAAACTAAGGAGTCAGAAAAGACCTGAACTAGCATAAGGAGATTGGGAAGTAGAAGAATGGCACACAGAAAAATCCAGAACTTCCACATGAAATTATAGATGTATGAATATACATATATATACATATGTGTATATATGTGCATATATACATATATATGTGTATATACATATGTGTATATATTTTTTTACATATATACTACTACAGACATTTGGAAAGAAGCAGTTTAAGTACTCAGAAATGATGTCCAGGATTATACAAGACCTGGCAGCTTCTACTCTAAATGAAAGGAGACCTTGGAATCAAATACTCCAATAGACTTTACAATCAAGAATTAAAAAAAACACACACACATAGTTTAATGTAATCCTCCTGGGGGGAGGGGCAGGACCTTTAATGGAATATTAAATTCTCAAGCATTTCTGATGAAAAGACTGGACTTGAGTAGAAACTCTGAAATACAAACTTCAGAGTCAAGAGATACTTAGAAAGGTAAATTTGTTTGAACAATTAGAAGGGGTTGCATGATGATGTAGTGCTAACACTCTAAAAGAGAAGAAACAAGTATTCCTTCAGAACCTGAATGTCCTCAAAGGATATTGAAGGAGTTAAAGAAAAAAGTCCTGGGGATGGATTTGTTCTGTTCTGAATGTTTAAATGAGAGGATGAAGAAGAGAAAGTAAAGGAATATGCTAATATAGAAAGGAGAAAGAAGGGAATGGAACTTGTTCTTTCTTATAATTAGGGCATGTGAGAGAATATACAAATATGATGGAACGAATAGGGATACCAGATGAACCTCACTCCTCCCTGAAATAGACAAAGGAGGGTTCAATACCTTCAAAGAGAAATACATAAAATTCATCAGGGAAATAAGTCAGGATTGGGAGAGGAAGGTATTAAGAGGGAGGATAACACAGGGGAAGGAATAATCACAGCAAAACAAACTTCTTGATTCCAAAAAGGGGAATTAAAAGAAAAAAAATAAAGCAAAGAAGTAGAATATAAGGGGATACCCAAAAATTGGAGATTATCTAAACAAAATGTGGTACATAAATGCAATGGAATGTTATTGCCCTTTTAGTAATGATGAAAGAGACCATACATAGTAGTATGAACTGTTACAGAGTGAAGTAAGTGATCAGAATCAGAACAATTTGTGAAAGGACATCAACAGTATAAAGAAAAACAATTTTGAAAGAGGAACTCCGATCAATACAATGACCATGTCTCTAGAGGACATGTGATGGAATATGATATTCACCTTCTGAAAGAAAGGTGGTGGACTCAAGGTGCAGAAAGAGGCATAGGTTTCTGGGCACAGCTACTGCTTAAATTCATTTTGTTTGACTGTTTATTTCTTCAAATATTTGTCTTTTTTATGGAGAGAGAGTTAGTAATATTGATTCTCCACCCCTCCCCCAAAAAATCAGAGGGCCATTGAAACATTTTTGCAAATGCCCAGAAGCGAACTAAAAAAAGTAAAGATAAGTAGCAGAGAGTTGAAAATAACATCAAGTCAACAAACATTCATTAAACACCTATTATAGGTCATATTATATACTTTTTAATGAGTGGTATAAAATAGAGACTCATGGCTTCATACACAGTCTTCTGTTAGTGTTCAGAAATGGAATTTTCTTTATGTTTTGAGTACAAAATAAAATGAAAAAGAACAGGCATGAATTTGAACAAGTCATGCTAGATGAACTTAATTTCCTTTTTTTGACAGATTCTAAACTTGAAAGATCAGAGGAAAATAAACTGTGCTATAGTTCACTTAGATTTTAGCAAAGCATTTGATAAAGCATTTCATGCTATTTTCTGTGGAAAAGATGTATACTAGAAAATAATACAAATAACAACAATAATAAAAACTAGTTAACACATATGGTGCTTATGGTGTGCCAGGCACTGTGCTTTACAAACATTATCTCATGTGATCCTCATGACAACCCTAAGAGGTGGGTGCTATTATTTTATTATTATGATCCCTATTTTACAGAGGAGTAAACTCAGGCAGGCAAAGGTGAAGTGATTTGCCCAGGGTCACACAACTGATGAGCGTCTGAGGTCATAGTTGAACTCAGGTCCTTCAGACTCCAAGCTCAGAGCTCTGTGTACTGCGGCGCCCCCTGGCAGCTTCCTAATACAATTAAGATTCAGAACTGTTTGAATGGCCAAGTCTCAAAGAAGTCAATAGTCATTCAATGTGAACTTGCCAGGATCTATGCTTGGCCCTGGATAAAGGCAAAAATAACTTGCTCATCAAACTTGTAGATGACAATGAACCGGGAGAGCTAATACAATGAATAACAAAGCCAGGATCCCAAAACATCTCATCAGGCATTGGCCTGAGTCTAATAAGATTACATTCAGAAAAGGATAAATTTCAGATCAAACACTCAGGTTCAATGAATCAATTTCACAGTTTGAAGATTGGAAAGGCCTGTTTAGACAGCAGCTTCGAGCTATATATGAGTCAGCTGTGTGATATGTTGACCAGAAAAGCTAAGCAGGGATGGGGAACCTGCAGCCTCAAGGCCACATATGGTACTTCAGGTCCTCAAGAGAGGCCCTTTGACTGAATTCAAACTTTACAGAACAAATCCCCTTCACAAAAGGATTTGTGCTGTAAGACTTGGATTTCAATCAAAAGGCTGCAACTGAGGAGCTAAAAGGTCAAATATGGCCTCAAGGTCACAGGTTCCCTACCCCTGAGCTAAGGCAATCTTGGGCTCCATCAAGAGAAGTCCAGCAGCTAGGAATAAGGAAGTACTAGATTCACTGTCCTCTTCCTGGATAGATACAGACAGATCAGACAAATAGACAGACAGACAGATAAACTGAAGAGCATTTAGAGGAGGGTAACCAGGATGGTGAAGAGTCTTGGGTCACTGTCACACCGTGTTCGTCCTTCATTGCCGAAGAAGACCATGCCATCAGAGAAATGATAACATGACTTGCACTTGACTATGTTTTGAGGGAAGGAGGGCTGTGCAAGTCACCAGCCTCACTTCTCTTCCAGAGTCATCTGAATCCAGTGACCTGATATTCCTCAGGATGACTGGAGAGGGCTCAGGATGCACTGGGGGACCTTGGGCCCTTTAGGCCAAGGTCTTTGCAGGTACTCAGGGTGAGGCAACAACGCCCATTCATTGAATAGGCCTGTTTAAGAAGTAGGCAGGGCATGGCCCCTTTAATGAGGTGAAGAAAACAAAGACATCAGGCTGGGTGGGAAACAGCAACAGTTACTATTGATAATCACTGTAAAACTAGGGGGGTCCAGGAGCCTTTGGCAGGGCCCATTGGAGTCCCAGTTTCAGAGAAGAGAAAAGGAGAGAAGAGGGGAGGGGAGGGGAGGAGAGGAGGCAGTAAAACCCAAGTCAACTGGGCAACTTTTGGTCTTCCACATTTACCTTCCTTTAGAGAGGAGAAGGAAAGGGAGGGAGAGGCACTGTCACATAAGGATTAGCTGAAGGAACGATTTATAACCAGGAAAAGATTCAGATGGAATAAAATAGCTGCTTTCAAGGACTAGAAGGATGGTCACAAGGAGGAAAGATTCCATTTGTTTTGTTTAGCCCTGAGGGCAGAACCAGTAGCACCATGCTAGGAAAACCCTCCTAACAACTGGAGCTGTCCAAAAGGGGAATGGAAGCTAAGTGGCACTGATAGAGCCTTGGTCCTCAGTCAGTCTGGAAGACTCATGTTCCTGAGTTCAAATTCAGCCTCAGACACTTACCAGCTGTGTCACCCTGGGCAAGTCACTTCACCCTGTTTGCCTCAGTTTCTCCATCTGTAAAATGAGCAAAGGAAATGGCAAACCAGTCCAGTATCTCTGCCAAGAAAACCCCAAATGGGGTCAGGAAACGTCCAACAGAGCCAAGTGAGCAACATAAAGGGAAACCGGCTGCCCTGAGAGGTGATGGGTTCTCTATTCTTTGAAGCTTTTCAAGCAGAGGCCAGATGGCAGCTTATCACATATGTAATAGTGAGGATTCCTTCTGAATATGAGCTGTGTCAGATATGGTCAGTAAGGTCCCTTCCAACTTTTCAAATTCTATGGTCCTGTGATTTTATGTTTAATACAATAAACATTTATTAAGCACCTACTATGTGCCAAACACTCTGCTAAGTTCTGGGGATACAGAGAAAAAGAAAGAATCTCTACCCTCAAGGAGCTTACAATGTATCGAGGGAAGACTCCTTGAGAACAGGAACTGTCTTTCCAACCCCTCCTCTCCTATAAGCAACGAGTTACCATATCTTGTCAATTCTGCCTCCACAACACCTCTTGCATCTCTCATCTCTCTCCACTCACACAGTCATAGGCATAATAATAATAGGAGGAGCAACGGAAGCTGACCCATGGCATTAAAACAGTCCTTTAAGAAATGCTATTATTATCTCAACTTTGCAAGTGGGGAAACTGAGGTTCAGCAATGAAATTGAACCTAATTCAGCCACTATTGCCTTTGCAGTAGCTTCTTCACTGATCTTGTTTCTGGTCTGTTTGCTCCTCAGTGCTTCTTGCAAGAAGCTGCCCAACCATCTCCCTAAATCATAAGTCTATGCCATGCTCAACAAACTTGAGTGGCTGCATTTTTTTTCTCTAGGATAAAATTTAAAACTTCTCAACTTGGCATTTCAAGCCATTCACAATCTGGTCCCTGCTTTCAGCCTGATTCATGTCCACCCTGTGCTTTAGGCAAACTGGCTTTGTTACTATCACCCCAAAGGCAACAGTCTATCTCCATGCCTTTGTTCAGGGTATTCCCCCATGACCACACTTACCTCTTAAAATCCTTAGCTTCCTAAAAGACTCCATCCAGGTGCCACCTTGTCCAGGAAGCGTCTCCTAAGTCTCCTCCTTGTTAGTACTTTGTCCCCTCTCAAATTCTCCATACATACTGAATGTATGAACTGAAGGGAGCGCCTGCCTTAATTTATACTGTTAGATTGGACTGGATTGGATGGGAAATCAAAGACCCATGTATGTATGTGGTGCTCACAGCTAAAAGCAGAGCACATAGCTAATAAGCACATCTGGGGTTAGACCCCAGGTTTCCTGCTTTCCAAGGAGATGCTCCTTCTACTGCCCAGATGCTCCGACTGGTTCACTTAACTAAGTCATCTACCCGATTCAATCACAAACCCTGGGAAAGTAAGGAGTGGGTCATGTTATGAGCTCTGTGGCTTTCCCACAGTGCCAGGAACACAGTAGGTGTTCCCTTGAATTACATTAATATTCCCCAAGCTGCCATCAGAGTAGCCAAAGCTGCTGGAGGTTTTGCTCTAAGTTCTAGCCATAGCAAGCAATCACATAATGGGTCTACCCACATCTCTTTCTGGTTATTATTAAGAAATAAAGTAAGAAGATTCACCTCCTACAAAACCCTGAGCCAAAAGACCATTTTGTTTGGAGACAGTGACAGTTGTTCCTGAGGAGAATTAAAATGTCCTCATTGCACTATATTAAGGGATTGCAAAAAGACAAATGGCTTTGTTCCTCACCCCTCCTCTGCTCTCCTTCCCCTTCCCTTCCCCTCCCCCTTTTTACCTTCCCCCCTTCTCCTTTCTCTCCCTCCCCCACCCCAACCTTTGCAGGTACCCGTATAAGCATTGATCTCTATATCCAATTAGAAGAACTCCACTCTGTTCACTCCACATATTAAGCACCTATTATGTGGTAAGTATTAGGTCAATCCCCATATAAATCAATGAGAGAAAACCCCCAACCCAAAAATCAACTGCAGAAGTACAGGGTAGAAGACTTGGCCCAAAAACAGGCTATGAGGAATAAAGACAGCTAGACAAGGAAAGTCGAGAATTAGGCCCTGAAGAGATTGAATCCCTCTCCTTCAATTTAGCTATCTCCCTCCCTCATTCCACAGAGGATGACAATGGACCAAAGCACTAATATGGGCCAACAATCTGGCTCAACTGCTCAAAAAAGTGGCATTACTGGGAGAAAGTTTCTGTCACTAGTTCTGGCTAACTTGTGTGACTTTAGCCAAGTCACTTTCCCTCAGTTTTTCTTTAAAAAAAAAAAAAAGCAATTGTCTCTTCTCTCTCTGAACTGTCCCACTGGGGGACGAAAGGACATTACATGGCAATAGCTCCTAGGTTTCAGATGCGCAGAAGAGCTCACTAGGGGGACTTGGCCAAGATCCCAAAGGTAGTAAGGGAAAGCAGCAGGATGCAGCCCAACCAGGTTTGGATGCTGTCCGGCTTTCCTGCCCTCCAAAAAGAATGTGGGGAAAACATCCTCCACACCTGAAATGACTAACAAACACAACCTAATCAATTCCTGCCAGCACATGATTAACTGTGGCTGAGACTGAAGTCATGCCCAAGGGCCCAGGATTCCTCACACTAGCAGTTCCTAAAGGGCCCTAATCATACTTCAGGTCTGAATATTTACTTGGCAGCATGGAACAATGAATGTGACAAGCGTGGGAAAGGAGTAGATCTCCGAGGACATGTTAATTATGGGCTTATTTATCTTAGCCATCCTAATGTGTCTTCAGGGGCAAGGGCCAACGTCTTCATTAACATACCTCAAGCACCTAGTACAATGGCGCCTCTTTGTTCTGTGGGGGCCAGATAGACCCTGCTGAGGCTTTCACGCCATCAAGGCTGGCTGGCTCATCATCCCCAGCCCACCCCCTAATGCCAGGGTTCCCCAAGTCTCTCTCCTAGGCCTTCTACTCTCATTTCTCTCTAAACTCTCCAGTGACCTCATTAAGCTGCCCTGGCTCTACTATCATTTCTGTGCCAATGACTGCCAGATCTACAAAGCAAAAGAATAGGCTGAGCTATTGAATCCCACATCACCAACTGCCCATGGGATATTTCGATGTGGATGTACCAAAGACATCGGAACCATTATCATCCCAAACTCCTCTAGTTCTGTCTGTACCACCATCCATCTGGTCTCCCAGGATTGTAACCTTGGCATTTCCCTCAACTCCCCTCACCCCCTCACACTAATCAGTTGCCAGATCTTACCACTCGTACCTTCACAATGGATTTCTAGATTTGATTAGATTTTTCCAATTACATATAAAAACGATTTTGAAGATTTGTTTTTTTAAATTTGAGTTGCAAATTTTCTCCCTCCCTTTCTTCCTCCCTCCCCTTCCCCCTTCTGGAGAAAAGCAAGCTATTTGATATAGATTCTGCTTCACAATGGATTTCATGTCCCTTCTCTGCTCTCTATTCACACAGACACCCTTCCTTCAAGCCCTCATCATTTATTATTTTGTCAAAGTCTCCTAATTGGTCTCTCTGTCTCAAGTCTCTCCCCACTCCATTCTATTCTGTTTCCAAAGTAATTTTCCTTAATTGACCATCTGATTATATTGCTACTCAGTTAAATGCAGGCGCTCCTACTGCCTTGATGAGTAAATAGCGGCTCCTCTCTTTAGCTTTGAAAGTCCTTCACAACCTGACCCCAACTTATCTCATCTTCATTCTTTGTGTGGCACTTAAATGTGGGGCCACACTGAACTCTCTCTCTCTCTCTCTCTCTCCTCTCTCTCTCTCTCTCTCTCTCTCACACACACACACACACACACACACACACACTCTCTCACACACACTCACACACTGTCTTTCACATATACACATACACTCTCCCTCTCACACACATACACACACACATTCACTCACACACACACACACTCTGTCTCTCTCAGACACACATTCTCTCACACACCCACACTCTCTCTCACACACACTGTCATATCTCATCCTCATTCCACACTCATCCTTGTGTGGCACTCAAATGTGGGGCATATAACACACTCTGTTATACCCCCGTCTCTCCCCCCCACACAAACACACATTCTCTTCTCTCTCTCTCTCTCTCTCTCTCTCTCTCTCTCTCTCTCTCTCTCTCTCTCTCTCTCTCTCTCTCTTACTCTTTCCCTCTCTCTCTCCCCCCCCCTCACCCACACACCCACACACTCTGTCTCACACAAACTCTCACATACACTGCCTCACACACATTCTTTCTCTCTCTCTCATTTTCTCTGACACACACGATACTCCATCTCTCATCTGTTTTTAACACTGACTATCCTCTATGGGCAGCTAGGTGGCACTGTAGTGAACAGAGCATTGGTCCTCAATCAGTCAGGAAGACTCATCTTCCTGAGTTAAAATCTCCCTCAGATATTTATTAGCTATGTCACCCTGGGCAAGTCGCTTCACCCATTTGCCTCAGTTTCCTTGTCTGTAAAATGAGCTGGAGAAGAAAATAGCAAACCATTCCAGTATCTTTGCTAAGAAAACCCCAAATGTGGTGGTCACAGAGAGTCAAATACAACTGAAATGACTGACTAACAGTAACAAAAAGTCCCCCATGCCTAAAATTCCCTCTATCCTCACTGCTGCCTCCTGGACAAGACAAGGGTGTAGTCAGTCAAGGCCAAGTTCATTATCATGAAGTAATGAAGAGGGCACAGAGAAGGTATAGTCAAGAGGCAGAGTTTTTACTTAGAGGACCTACAGAATTCAATGCAATCCCACAAACATTGCTGAAGTTCCTACTACACTCCAGGCACAATGCTAGGCATGAGGGATCAAAAAACAAAGAACAGAACAAGCTGTACCTTCAAGCAGTGGCACAAGCTCTCCTGGGTGTGCAGTTGGTACACTTGGATACTCCAACAGATGTGCAATCGTCCTCATTTGGATATTACCTCCAAAGATGCAGATTGTTACATAATTCAAACCCACGTAGCTCCTGCCCATGTCCTCCCATAAGTCTTCCACAGGACATATACTTAATGTGCTGGAACCTATGCTCTCTTTCTCTGGCCATTCAAGAATGCCAGTGGAGTAGCTAGGCTGTCTATCCATTCCTCCTGGACTTATCTGCTCTGGAGCTCCCCATTGGTTATAAGTTGATGGCACAGTACACAGAGCTCTGGGCCTGGAGTCAGAAAGACCTAAGTTCAAATATGACCTCAGACACTGGCTGTGTGACCCTGGGCAAATCACTTCACCTGTCTGCCTCAGTTTCTTCATCTGTAAAGTTAGGATAATAATAGCCCCTACCTCTCAGGGTTGTCAGGTTGTCAAATGAGATAATTAATTGTAAAGCACAGTGCCTGTCACATAGTAAGCACTCTATAAATGTCAGCTATTAGATATTATTATATGTTACGGTCTCCCAGCCATATAACACTGGTAGGACACTGGTATTAGAAAGATGAACCTTAGTTTCTAGAAGCTTAAGGTCATTAAGGGAGCTTTGCAATCCAACCTGCTCTCCAACTACTGTTTAAATTTGGGGCCCACCTCACTGTCCACTTAGATTGCCTGTCCTAGATATCTACACTAAGGTTAAGCATCCAACTGGATGGCATAATCCAAGTAACTGATTGAGCTTCATCCACTAGATTTTCTCCTGTGTAGATGGGCAGGTCAGCTCTTTTGAGTAACTAAAAATCTCTTCCAAGAGGCTTGGCCATGTTTTAGACCATGAGTGAGAAACCTGCTGCCTCTAGGCCACATGTGGCCTTCTAGATCCTTTTGACTGAGTTCAAGTTTTACAGAACAAATTCTTTTCCATTAAGGGGATTTGTTCTGTGCAGTCTGGATTCAGTCAAAGGGTTGCACTTGAGGACCTAGAGGGCCACATGTGGCCTCAAGGCCAAAGGTTCCCCAGCCCCGTAGGACTTCTCCTTGATCTAAGTGTCCTTCATCAGGCCGAGTCAAGAAGCATTTATTGTGTATTCGGCATTTTTCTAAGCACTTGTAAGGGGCAGCTAGGTGGTGCAGTGGATAGAACACCAGCACAGGAGTCAGGGGGACTTGAATTCAAATCTCACCTCAGACACCTGACATTCACTAACTGTGTGACCTTGGGCAAGTCAAGTGACTTGTAACAAGTAACTTGTGGCAAGTAACCCCAATTGCCTCATCGTGGGCCATCTCCAGTCATCTTGATGAATATATGGTCACTGGATTCAGATGGCTCTGGGGGAGAAGTGAGGCTGGTGACCTGCACAACCCTCCCTCACTCAAAACAAAGTCAAGTGCATGTCATTTCATTATTCCTCTCATATCATGGTCTTCTTCGGCAACAAAGGACAAACACACAAAGCACTTGTATACAGATACAAGCAGAAAGAAAGACAGTCCCTGATCTCAAGGAGCTTCCAATTCAATGGGGGAAGACCCCCACATAAAAGTGAGCTGCCTTTTTCCAAGTGGAAGTTGCAGGAGGAGCTGTCCAATGGGTGAAGGGGGCCACAGGACTGCAAGGTTGTGTACCCAGGTGAGAAGGCAGCTGAGAGGAAGTGGGAAAGTCCAATACGTCAGAAGCAGTCAGAAGAGGAATGCGAGATAGCACAGCAGCCAATATTTCTGGGGATCTGCTACCTTGCAGTTTCCACTGCATCCTGTGGCTGTTGAACAGGATTACTTAGCTCTCTTGGCATACCTTTCAGGATCCCAGCTCTAGATCTGAAAGGGACTGAAGAGGTCACCTTGTCCAACCCTCTCATTTTGGAAATGAAAAACTGAGGCCTGCCGAGGCAAAGCCCCCAGACTCCAAATTCAGCATTCTTTCCTTTGCATCATACCGCCCTTTATCAACGGGAGAGATTGGACATCCCCATCCCCAGATAAATAAATACAAAGTATGTCCAAAATAGTTTTGCATAGGAGGTGGCCCCACTGAGTTTCACTTGAGGGGAGCTGATGACTCTAGGTGAAGAGGGAGTACATTCCAGACATGAGAGACAGCCAGCCAGCCTGTGGAATAGAACACAGTGTACAGGAAACAGCTAGCTGGCCCATTTGGTGTGAAAGGGAGTAATGTGACATAAGTATAGAAAGTTGGGTGGAAGCCAGGTTGGGGAAGGCGTCAGATGCCAGGCTGAGGAGTCTGCATTGGATTCCAGAGGCCAAAGGGAGCCCCAGAAGATTTTCGAGTAGGGGGGGTGATGCAGTGATCAGATCTCTGTTCTAGGAAAATCAATTTGGCAGCTGTGGGGAGGGTGGATTGAAGAGGGGTGGCCATACCATTTACAAAAGCTGAGACCAAATGGTCCCAAGATATAGCCTTGGCTGATGTTTGGGTCCTGGGCTTGGAAAATGGAGAAGGGGCTTTGCCAATCTCTGACCCTCATGTCTCCGACCTGCTTGTCACTTTCTCGGAGAGCCAGTGTGAAGGCCCCAGCCCCCTTCCCTTGTGGCTGTTCTCCTGAAAGGGCCATGTAGGGGCTCTCTCTTGTTTACTAGGCACCTTGACATATTCAGGGAAATAAGTACTCATTCATTGATTGATTCTAACACCACGCTTCAACTGCTCCGGGAGGGGAACATGGGTCCCACGGGGCTCTAAACCGTACTAAAGTGGAGTTAAGAGATATTTGCTAAAGTTTGAAACTGGGAACACATTTGTCCTTAGAAATATCAGAAATTGTGGTTAGGTTCCTAGGCCAGCCCACAAAACCCAGCGGAGTCTTCAGGGTAGCAGCCATGCTGCACATTTACAAAGAAAAAAATAGGAGCAAATAACACTGCAGGAGCAGGTCATTCCCCTTATCTGGAGGCCAGCCTTACAGCAACCTCAGCAATCTAGAACACAAGCACAGGAGTTATACAAAAGTTCTCCTCCCCCATCGTGGAGAAACTTCTACCTAAAGTAGGGAAGGCCCTCAGGCCGTCATTTGGACTCAATTTACACACCATTCGAACAAAGCCCTGGGTTCTCTAATTTCTCAGACTTCTACAGAGAACCAGCCAATCAGAGAGGGGGGCGGGGCATGGGGAAAGAGTTTGCTGGTTTTGTTGGATGTACTGGTAAACTCAGAAGGGAGGCTAGAATCTGACAGCAAGGGAAGAGACAACACACACACACACACACACACACACACACACACACACACACACGCACGCACGCGCGCGCGCGCGCCTCAATGAACCCAGCAAGGGTGCACTTGTGACAGGCCAGGGATACATTCTAGGTGGTCCAAAGGGACCAATCTTGGCAAGAGTTGTCATTTCAGCTGCTCCACACACACCGCCCCCCACTCCAAGAAAAACACAAACTTATCCAACTACCAACTGATGCCTACAATTGCTCTACCAGGAGCACAATCTTTCTGTCCACAGTTAAGAGATAAAAGGCTGAAAATCCCCAGGCTCAGAGAGCTGATTCACACTAAAGTCCATTTAGTCAAAATGCCGAGCAAAGACAGGGATGAAAGTGTTTTCCTGTTTTCTTAGGAATGAAGAGAGAATGATGGAGAGTAGAGAGGATGAAGGATTGTTTCCTCAATGATCTCAGAGGTCAGCTGGTCTAACCCTTCATTTTACAGAGGCCAGAGCAATTGACTTGCCTGAGAACAGTTATTAAATGAGGATGGGGGCTTGAACTAGACCTTCAGAATTCAAAATTCAGTGTTCTTTTCCAGTGTGTCTTACAGAGTGTTTGAGACTCCAGCAGAGCACCAAAGGAAACTTGACTCTTAGTCCTCATTTCCCAGTCTCGCCAGGGCTGACCCCTTGCCACACTGTTGTCTCCACCTTTCCCAGTGCTCTCAGTACTGCTGAGAATGCCAACTCCTCTGGGCCCTCCCAGTAGAGGAGGCTGCCTCCAGCTGCTCAGCTCTGGGGACAATTTTCCAATCCTTTTGTTGTCCCAGTCTTTGTTCCTCAGGACCCCAGGGACCTGCCATCTGCTTAACCCTTCTGGCTACCATGGCTCACTCCTTGCCCTTCCGCGAGGGTGGCCTCTCCCACAGACCAACTGAAGAGTGAACACACAGTGTTTCCCTTTCTCATAGAAGCATGCAGCTGCCTGGTCCCCTAACATCTGCTCCCCTGTTCTCCTGGGAAGCACTTCCTTCAAGCTTCAGCCCTCCTGCCCCTAATACTACTCTCAGCTTTTCATCACAATCACTCCTCTGTCCACATGTCATATTCATAAGCAGAGTGTAAGGTCCTCTGATGAGAGACTGGTTTTCTTTTTACCTTTATACCTAGTACCTAGCAGCATGCCTCACACTCTGCAAACATCACTCAGTGTTTGCTGCCTTGAGAGACTGACGGTGCAACTGTTGCTCTTCAGTTGTCACTCAGTTTCCCCTTCTAGGAAGCCGGACTCAATGACCTCTAAAGTTTCTACCAGCTCTCAGTCTCAGACCTTTCAGCCTTCAGTGCTTCCCCTGCCACACAGTTAGCCTTTAAAAATGTTTGTTGATTGACTGATTGGATGTTTCTTTGTGAACCCTTAGTCTGCCACACAGTGAGCCTTTAAAAATGTTTGTTGATTGACTGATTGGATGGTCCTTTGTAAACGCTCAACTTTGGCCTCTTGATTCATCTCCCCTTCAGCCTTTTCTTCCTCTTCTATAGCTACCCTCCAGAAACACTGCGGGGTGGGCCCTAGATTGAACATCTGCTTGGGAGGCGAGGTGTTCCTTTCTCCCAGTGCCCAGCAGGGGTTGAACTGAATTGAATTGAATTACATATAGACCCAGGAGTGGCCTAATATTAATGGATATACATAGGTATACATATTGGATATACATAGGGTATAAATATTATTTGTATACACAACGGACTCTCACAAGATTTATTTGTGGGAAAACTCCTACTAGGAAAAGTCTCTTCACCATTGCAGCAGGTGGGCAAGCAGTAAGAGGTTCAGTCCCAGAACCTGATTTCTGCCATGGATGTCCTGTCTGAAGTGCAGCCCTCTAACCACTAGACCATAAGCTGGCTTTCAGATAGTCATCACATCTCTTCAGAAGAACTGAAATGGGCCCATCTGAGTTATATGAATTAGGGCAAGTCACTAGACCTTCCTGAGTCTCAAATCCCTTATGTCAAAAGTAGGGGTCCGAATCTATCTGTTACTGCCCAAGCAAGACTATTGCTCAGAAATGGCTCTGTAACCCTGGGTGGGCTCCATCCCTCTCAGGCTCAGCTCAAGGGACCTCAGAGGTCCTGCCCCCTGGGAGAATCTTGCCACCAAATTAAGTAAGGCCTGTGGTGATGGCTGCACCCAGCTCCCCTTCCCCTCCCCCTCCCCCCCACAGTGTGAATCAACAGCAGGCCCCAGGCAGCCCCAAGCCCGGGCCCCCAATGTCTGCTCTCACTTGACCCAGATTAGAACAGTTAAACGTGGATATGGGGGAGAAGAGAACTGACTCCATTTTGCCCTATATTTGCTGTTTGTTACTATATTTCTTTGTGTCTCTGGGAGATGCCTCTTTGACAAGGACTGAATGTGTCCTTGTGTACCTCCCTTCCCCCAATCACTTTATGGTTACAAAAGAAAACTCATAGCGTTTGAATAGTTCCAGGAACTCACTCCCTTCTCTTTATCCTATCGAAGAAGGCCCTGTAGGAGCTTAACAGATGCTAATTAACTAACTGACGGATAAAGAAGATACTGTTTTCTTCTTTCTGCAGCGGACAGGCTACAAAGGACACATTCTTTCCTTACTAGAACAATTAAAGCATCCAAAGAAGTATCTTTTCCTGCCCTACAAGATCTAACCCCAGACTTCTGGATAAGAAGCTGCTTTCCTTTTTGCCTTTTCCTTAGGCTCTGAGAGGCAGGTAGCTTGGGAGGAGAGAATCTATAGAGGAATGCATGCTTATGGATGGAGGAAGTGTATGTATGTGTGTGTATATGTGTATGTATATATGTATGGATCTGTGTATGTGTGTATGTTGTCTCATCCCTGGGATGCTGAGGCACACATGCCGTCCACCTTGTGATGGGGAGTACCACCTCTTGAGTGGATAATAACCTACCTGCCTGAAGGTAATGTCCTGTGTTGCCTTCTTCAGGGCAATGGACCCAGCAAATTCTTGTAATCAAGCCTAGTAAAAGACAATGGCTTTTGGTGCCCAATTCCATTGGGATCCCAGAGAACCTGTTTCCACCCTCCCTTCTTAGTGTATTTCCCCTCAAATAAAGCCAGCTTGCTCTCCTTTCTGGCTGCTGACTGCCTGTGTTTCCAACTTCCTTGTGAGTGCATTTTGGAATCCCCCAAACCTTACCCCAAACTAAGGCATTACTTCATTGTGCAGAAGAGAAGATTGAGGGCCAGAGAGGGGAAGAAATTTGTATAAGGTCCCACAGAACCCACGACTTGTGACTGCTTCCCAAACCAGGGCTCACTCCCTCTATCCACCATTATAATTCAGAGGTATTTTGTTCTGTGTCATTTGGTTGCCTGGGAACACTGATGTCAGGCCATGTGACTCACTCCAACTCTGCTGCTGATGATTTAAGGAGCCCTCTTTCCTTTATTTATTTTTTTGTTAAACAGGAATCTTTTTCCCAGAGGGTTCATTAATTGCATGATCACTGTTGGATATTACAACACAGCACAGAATTTCTGTGCTTAACTATGACCCTGAGTCATTCAGAGAATGGCTTCTTCAGGATAGAGAAGGAAACGATGTTCTTCTAGTGAAGAGGGAAACACAGAAAGAATGCGTGACAAAACCTTCCAATAAAATCATTAAAAAACAGTTTGGGTCCACATGTCAACAGGCCTTGGTACTTTGGAAAACTCATTTCTGTGAAACAACTCCTTCACAGACAATGGAGGGTATATAAGGTCAAAATGGAATAAGATTGATCAGGAACATTGGTGTTTAAGGAAAAGTAGGTCCAATGGTAGAAGTATGAGGGCTCATTGAATCTCAGAGCTAGAAAGGGCTTTGGAAGCTGCTTGAGCCACCAATGTCTATATTCTCATTCATGGCCTAGTGGACAGAATGCTGACCTCAAAGATAAGAAGATCTGAGCTCTAATCCCTCCTCCATTGCTGGCTAATCATTTCATCTCTCTGAGTCTCAGGGTGTTCACGGTCTGAGCAGTTGATAATCTGCACTGAGAGGAGTTTGTCTCCCTCCCTGTATTCATTAAAATCACAGGTCTGGTCCAAAACAACAACCTCAAAATGACTTCCTTTCCAGGCTTGTTGTAAATCACACATGAGTATGCTTCTGCAAACCTTTCCATGCTTTCTAAATATCAGCTTGGAATGTCCTCCACCAGGCTCTCGGTCTCTACTGGAAACCCTCTCTCTAGTGACAGGGCACTCACTACCTCCTGAGATGGGTCCCTTCCACTTTTGAGATGCTTCTAAGTATTTGTCGATTTTTCATTCCAACAGAGTCTCTGAAACTTTCAGCACTTCCTCCTATTTATTCCCTCTGGGACCAGCACAGTAAAACTCCTTCCAAAATTTGAAGACAGTTTGTATCCCACCTCTCTCTCCCTTCCTCTCCCCCCTCCTTTTCCTTCCCAACTGAGCCTCATGTGGCTGCATTTCCCTCAGACACACTTCAAGTTAACAGAAATTCAAGAGGCCACCTAGTTGAACCTGTGATTGAACAAGAATCTCCTTTGCCACACCAAGGCCCTTCTTTAAAACATGGTACTGAAAATTAATCCTTGAAACACTGCCTGACCAAGGCAGGGTAAGGAACAATTGTCACTTGTGGTCCTGTAAGTTCTAGCTCTCATAAAAGTCTAAAAATGCATTAGCTATTGGTCATGTCATATCCCACAGAGGACTCATGAAGAGCTAGCAGTTTACTAAGAACCCAAGATCTTCTGCACAGGAATGGTCATCCAACCAGTCCTCGCTGATTTTGTTAACCCAAATGCAGGACCTGACATTTATTCCCATTATATTCCATCAGATTACATGGGACCTATCATTCTACAACTGGAATCATTATGACTCCTGACTCAGTTATCCAATACACAGTTATCCTTCTTTGCTTTGTTTCATCTGAAAATTGATCAAGCATCTCATTTGTGCCTCATCCAAGTCAATGACAAAAAAGACTAAGGACAAATCCCTGCTGCTCACCTGTTTGAAACTCCCTTCCTGCCTGTCCTTTCCTACCTATGACAATCACTCTGACTTTAAATTCAGTCTTCCTAGGATATGGATAAGTTTTTATGAGCAGCTGACCTCCCAGCTGTGATAACTTGCCTCTTAAGGCTGACAAAGTCATAAATAGGTAGAAGGAATAATGTTTTAACAAGATTTTCTAGGCTCTTGGTGTTTGGCTTCTCCTTCCACCCAACCCTTATTTTACAAAGGAAGAAACAGAAAGTCATAGAGGAAGGAACTTGCCACCATAGCCAGTGACTCTAAACCCTTCCCACTGTATCTGGCTCCTTCTCAAATCATGTCAACACTCAGGTCTGGTTTTTTTTTCTGAAAACTAATGAACTGGGCTACTATGACGAAAGCCGTAGATTCCTATATGCTTATCATAACTTAGAATATGGGAAGTGCCAGCTGGAGGGGGTGAGAAGCTGGCTCCATTGGTATAACCACCATCAGTTTCCCCCAGCTCAGGCCCAAGTTCACCACTGCTCACTGGTGTCTGAGAAACCCCCTTATTCTTCTGGGTGGTGGGGGTGCAATGCCCATCACAGAGAGGGAGGGAATGTTTGACAAGGTTTTACCACTTCTTAAGGAGAAGAGAAGAGCAGCTAGGTGGCACAGTGGATACAGTGCCAGATCTTACATGAATAAAAGAAAAAATAACTAAATCAACAGAAACTGTTACTAGTGAAAACTGTTACTAGTTATCACTGTAAGGCAGCCATTAAGTGGACCTTGGGCAGGGACCTATTGCTGGCCAGCCCATGGGCTTCAGAGTGCACTGGGTTTAAGGTTTTGGGAAAAGGAAGGAAGGAAGGAAGGAAGGAAGGAAGGAAGGAAGGAAGGAAGGAAGGAAGGAAGGAAGGAAGGAAGGAAGGAAGGAAGGAAGGAAGGAAGGAAGGAAAGGAGGAAGGGAGGAAGGGAGGAAGGGAGGAAGGGAGGAAGGGAGGAAGGGAGGAAGGGAGGAAGGGAGGAAGGGAGGAAGGGAGGAAGGGAGGGAGGGAGGCACATCTAGTCAGTAAACCACAAAGCCCCAAAGGAAGGGGAGAGGGAGACAGAAGGGAGAAGATGAGTTGGGCTACCCAGTTAGCTGGGTCCCCTCTCAGGCAGCTTGGTCTACTCACAGTCTGTGTTTGTCCTTCGTTTTCGAAGACCATGACATCAGAGATATGATGGCATGACTTTCACTTGACTTTGTTTTGAGTGAGGGAGGGCTGCGCAAGGTTACCAGCCTCACTTTCTCCTACTGAGCCATCTAGATCCAGTGACCAGATATTTATCAAGATGACTCTTCCTGCTTTACAAAATTAGGGGGATGGAGCCAAAACTAGGTTAAAATACCCCCTAAACAAGGCCACAATAGGTAAATGGTCAGCCCAAATCCACCCAGAATTCAATCATTCAGAGTAAGGGGGGGTGAGGGATGGCACTGGAAGAGAAAACAGAAATCTGTACACACACTGCATGTCTGCTTAGGACAATGCCACTGAATATTTTGAAAGCAGTAGAGACAGGAGAATGGACTGATATCAAGACCCAAGCAAAGAGAAGGAGAATCTTCCACAAAATCCCATCCATTGGACAGGCATTCACATAGGCAGGCCTACATTGCACTCTGGGCCACATTCACTCACATAGATCAAACAATATTCTGCAGACTTTAAAAAGTCCAAAGTAGAAAAAGCACAGCCAGAACTAGGGCAAAATATCACCAAAGTATGTCCTGGGTCACAAAACGTGAATGTACTGCCCAAATTAATCCAGAATTCAATCATTCACAGTAGGTGGACAGAGGATTGGCTCTGGTAGAGAAAGCAGAAATCTTCCCCCATACTGCAGGTATGACTAGGACAATGCCACCCAATAGATGGAAAACAAAAGAGGCACAAGCATGACCAGAAATCTAGACCAAGGCAGATAGAAGGAGAAGCTTCCACAAAATACCATCCATGGAAGCGTCCTTCACAGCAGGGGGCCCTACACTGCACTCTGGCCCAGATTCCTTAACAAAGATCCAACAACAATCTGCAGACCTTAGAAAGTCCAAAGGAGGAAAAGCACAGCCAGTACTAGCCCAAAATACCTACAAAGTATGTCCTGGGTCACCAAAGGGGAATATACTGCCCAAATCCATATAGAATTCACTGTAGAAGGGCCTATGATGAGCTGTAGCAGAGACAACAGAAATCTATACACACACTGCATATTGGCCCAGGACAATGCCACACCATACATGGAAAACAGAAGAGGCATCAATATGGCCTGAAACCTAGAGAAAAGCAAAGAAGAGAATCTTTGACAGAATCCAATCCATGGGATAGGTCTTCACAGCAGAGGGGCCTACAATACACTCTGGGCCAGAATTGCTCATATCAATCCACCAATACTCTGCAGATGATAGAACGTCAAGTGGGGAAAAAGCAAAGCCAAAACTAGGGTAAAATAGCCGCAAAATATGCCCCAGGTCACAATAGGGAAATGGTCAGCACAAATTTTCCCAGAATTCAATCATTCACAGTAAAGGAGGAGAGCACTGGCTCTGGCAGTGAGAGCAGAAATCATTCCCCACACTGCATGTATGACCAGAACAATGTCAACCCAACACATGGAAAGCCAAAGAGACACAAGCATGGCCTGAAATCCAGACCTAGGCAAAGAGAAAGAGAATCTTCCACAGAATACCATCCTTGAGACAGGCCTTCACAGCAGGGGTCCTACTTTGTACTCTGGGTGAGATTTCTTCATAGAGATCCAACAATACTCTGCAGACCTTAAAAAGTCCAAAGGAAGAAAAATGCAACCAGAACTAGGCCAAAATACCACTAAAGTATGTCCCTTGTCAAAAAAGGTGAATGTATAGCCCAAATCCACCGAGAATTTGATCATTCAGTGGTCAGTACTAACCACAGGGAGAGGCAGGAGGTTTACTGGGATTATGGGAATTCCTGAAGGGAACCAAAGGCGTCACAGTGTGGCACCAGGCTTCACAGGTCAACTGGCCAACCAGAGTGATTTCATCATGGGGTCAATGCAAGGAACTAAGTACATTCAAATTATAGGGTTCCCTGAGATTGGGGGGGGGGGACACAACCTAGGACAAATAGGGCAAACACAGGGTGTATAGCTGATCCCAAAGGATCAGATTAGATTCATGGGGCAATGATATAAGACCCATCAACAAGATAAAGCACTGTGTGGAAATTCACGAAATACGGTCAGAAACATTTGAGTGAGGACCAGTAGAAAGTAAAAGAGAAGAGAGAGTGTAGGTGGAACATGTCACAAGCCATCCAGACAGGAGGAATGGAGAGATGAAATGGTCCAAAAGCAACACCTGAAGCAGCAGGATACTGTCATGCTAAGATGCCATAATTATTGGATATTTATTGAAGAAATTTATTTCTCTGCTAAAAGCAGAACAGAGAAGAAATTCTTGACTTACAAATCATCCTATCCTTTAGAAAACAAAAATGCAACAAGGGAATCTACTCTTGTGGACATGATTCCCACCAATGTGGAAAAGGAGAAGTGACAACAAGCTTGGGAGAAAATGACTTTAACATCTCATCTTAGCATTCCTGTCAGATAAGGATCAAAAATTTCAGAAAAAGGTTCAGAGAAACTGGCCAAATGAAATGGCATATGTCTATCAAAGTGTTATATAAATTTCATCTTAAAAAAATAAAAGCTAGGCAGGGTCCCAAGGCTTAAGATATCACAGGAAAATCCGACAGAGAACAAAATTCCAACAGCCTCAAAACAGGGTAAGAAAGAAAAGAAGGAAATGTCTAAATAGACCAATATGGATACTCAGGGAACTCAGTGACAGAGTTAGATTTTGAAAATACATATACAGAGGATGGAAGCAAAGGTGGGTAAGAAAGTAAGGAGGAAATCATTCCCCAATTGATAAATGGTCAAAGGATATGAATGGGCAGTTTTCAGAGGAAAAAATTAAAGATATCTATAGTCATATGAAAAAATGCTCTAAATCACTATTGATTAGAGAGATGCAAATCAAAACAGCTTCGAGGTACCACATCACACCTATCAGATTGGCTACATGACAAAACAATATGATGATAAATGTTGGAGAAGATGTGGGACAGTTGGAATGCTAATTCATTGTTGGTGGAGCTGTGAGCTGATCCAACCATTCTGGAGAGCAATTTGGAACTATGCCCAAAGTGCCATAAAAATGTGCATACCCTTTGACTCAGCAATATCTCTTCTAGTACTGTATCCCAAAAAGATCATAAAAATGGGAAAGGGTCCCACATGTACAAAATTATTTATAGCAGCTCTCTATGTGGTGGCCAAGAACTAGAAATCAAGGGGATGCCCATCAATTGGGGAATGGCTGAATACGTTGTGGTATATGAATGCAATGGAATACTATTGTGCTACAAGAAATGATGAACAGGAAGACTTCAGAGAGGCCTGGAAAGAGCTATACAAACTGATGCTGAGTGAAAGGACCAGAACCAGGAGAACTTTGTACATAGCAACAACCACAGTGTGCAAGGAATTTTTCTGCTAGACTTAGCCTTTCACAGCAATGCAAAGACCTAAAAAAATTTCCAATGGATTCTCCACATTCAGAGAAAGAACTATGGAATTGGATCACAGAATGAAGCAGACCATTTTTTCTTGTGCTATGTTTTATCTTCTTTTCATGGTTTCTCCCATTCATTTTAATTCTTCTATGCAACATGACTAAGGTGAAAATGTATTTAAGAAGAATGTATGTGTAGAACCTACATAAGATTGCATGCTGTCTTGGGGAGGGAGAGAAGAGGGAGGGGGAATGTGGGGGAGGGAGGGGGAAAAATCTAAGATATATGGAAGTGATTGTAAAAAACTGAAAACAAATAAATGACTTGATTTATAAAAAAAAAAAAAGCAAAAGAAAGTAAGGAGGAAATCATGGCTCTAGAAACTTGAAAACACAGAAGGAGCCAAGTCTGGTAATGAATGGATGCTAAGGTTGATCCAAAGCATTCCCTGAGCTATGTTGGGATCAAGAGGAGGATAAAAGAAAGGACAGCACTACTACTTGGGGGAGACAGCCAGACACCAGGGATGATGGAGAGACAGCCCAACTACTCAGTTCTATTTTGCTTCTGTTCAAACTGAAGAGGCTACAGAATTCAAGTGGTTAATAAACAACTTGATCCCAAGATCAAAGAAATAAGAAAGAGCACCCAAGCATGGAGGGAATTCAAGTCCCCAGGTAGCCACAAGCTACAAGGACTAAGTTGTTGTCTGCGATTTTGGCAAAGTCACCAAGAATCAGAGAGGTGCCACAAGGCAGAATGGCAAAAAATGTGAGTCTGGTTTTCAAAGGTGGGAGAAATGGAAGAATTTTTTAAACTAGAGGCCTACGTGCTTGACTTGGATTCCTGGAGAATTGGGAGAATGCATTATTAAAGTCTTGTGAGAAAGCCCACATCAGGGTAAGGCCTGATGAGAACGGGCGAAGAGAACAGACAGGCTTTCATAGCCAATTTGCTGCAGTGGACCACATTTTCACAGTAACACAGTTGACTGAGTGGTACAGAAAATATAAGACTTTTCAGTGTTTATTGACTGCACTGAACTCAGCAGAGCAAAATTAAAGGTGGGACCCCACTCTGCTAGGGATTGAACAAGTTGATAATTTTCAACCCTGAAATTCTATTATTCTCATTGCATTTTTCTTCAAAGGGGGTCTTCCTAGAAGATTCAGCACCTGTAACACCCCTGACTCCTGAAAAATTTCATGGCACCACCGGGGATGTTGATCAGGCAGACCCCCATTTCAGGAAAGCAAGAGTAACATAAGAGAACGGGGAGTGGGGGGAGAGAGAGAGACAGAGACAGAGAGAGAAAAAGACAGATAAACAGAGAGAGAGAGAGAGAGAGAGAGAGAGAGAGAGAGAGCGCCGGAGTATCCATTTTTGTTTAAAAGAGATAGGAGAAGTTACAAGAATGGGGACAAAACAAAGTAAATTGCAGGAATCTTTAAAATTCTAAAAACAATGCTACATAAAGTCCAGCAAACTTGGGAATATACAAAAAATAGATGACTACAAAAATGAAAGAGATAACAAATGTACCTTTTTCCAAAAGAGAAACTGGAACAGTTTATTCAGAAGTTGACACATTAAAACCAAATCACAAGTCCAAAAACCCATGAGAAAATGCTAGCAAACATTTCGAAAATTTAACAATTATTTTGTTGCAGAAACTGTTTTTGAAAAAAAAGAGAGAATAGTGTGTTCTACCCAAGCTTCAACACTTTCAAAGGATGTTGATAAACTGGATAAAGGCTACAGAAGTGCAAGCCCAATGGCCTTGAGTTCCCACCATAAGAGAATCAGTTGAAAAACCAGCTTAGCCTGAAGAAGAGACAACTGGAGAGGAATAAAAACTGCCTGTCAGGTAGCCCCAGAGGGAAGAATCAGAAGGAAAGAGCAGAAGTGGAAAAAACGCCAGTTGAGGCTAGACTGTGTTACAATGAAATAAAAAAACCCAAGTACAATCCAGACAAGCAATGTATTCAGCAAGGCATGAAGTTGCAAAAACAAATCTCAGTAGCACAAGAGGCCCTGAATCCTGGTTTCTATAAGGCTGATATACAATTTGGAGAGAGTGATAAACAGGATGTTAGATTAAGCCACCTGGTTTCTTTTTGGTACAGGGGATTGGGAGACACTCAGGTAAGGGAAAAGGGGTATTCTTGTGGTTGCGTGATAGTGGGGAGAGGGAGTAGTCTTGCAAAATTATCAAAATCAGGTGATTCACATGGAGTTTGGACATAACCTCACAAAATGGTGGATAAAGGCAAAATAGAGTCACTAATGTCAATGCAACAATTGTAAGAAAATTATTTCTAGCACTATCAATCAACCAAACAGCATTTTATGAGGTGATAAATGCTGAGAACATAGACCAAAATCAAACGGTTCCAGCCCTCAGGAGCTGGGGGGGGGAGGGGAAAGCAGGAGGTGGGGAAAATGGATGTACACATATTACAGAATCAGGTAAACCAGAACAAGGTAAATCCAAAATAAATACAATGGATTTTGTAGGGGAGGCACAAACAGCTGGAGGGCAAACAGGCAAAGCCTCCTGGCACAGCAGCATTTGAGCTGGGCTTCAAAAGGAAACTAAGGATTCTGAGAGGTAGAGATGAGGAGGGAGGACATTTCAGGTACATGGGACAAGCTGTACAAGGCATGGAGACAGGAGATGAAAGGGTGTAAGAAATTGGCAGGGCCTTGGTCATGTGTAAGTCTAGAAAGTATCAGGTAACGATAGGAAGAGCACTGGACTTGTACCAGTCTCAGGACTTGAATTCAAATCCTGCCACTTGCACTTACCACTTTGGGCCTCCATTTCCTGTATAAAAATTAAGGGAATAGGTTACCCTCCAAGGTTTCTTCCATCTCTGTTCCTAAAGATAGCCTGTGGTCTTGTGAAAGGTAGCCTGGGCCCAAGCTGGGAAGGGCTTTAAAAGGCAAACAGAAATTTGAATTCAATTCTTGTGACAAAAAAAAGTTTCTTTAGCAGGACCATGACATGCTTTAGAGACACCACTTGGGTAATTGTGTGAAAAGGGAAGAGACTTCAGCTGGGAGACAATCCACCAGCAAGTTGCTATGAGGATCGACATTGGGCATAAGGGAAAGGATTTGAGAAAAAAGGAGAATTGACAAAATGACAAATGGTCACTTGCGTGATGTGAGAAAGAGTAAGGATCTCAGAGCAACTCCAAGGTTCTGAATCTGGGTGACCAGAAGGATGGCTGCACCCTTGACAGGTACAGAGAAAGTCAGAAGAAAGATGGATGTGGGTTAGGGTTAGGGAAGGAGGGAGAGAAAAGAAGTTCTCTTTAGGATAGAGTGTGAGATGCCTATGGGACATCCAGTCAGAGATATCCAAATGGCAGTTGGTGATTCAGGACTAGAACTCGGGAGAGAAGCCAGAGCTAGATGGGTAGACCTGGGAGTCATTTACATACAGATAATATTTGAATCTACTGATGAGAGTTCAGAAATAGAAGAGAAAAGGGCCCTGAGGAGAGTCTTAAGGTACATCCACATTTAGGATGTATTAGATGAAGGATGATCCAGTAAAGAAGACTGAGAAGGAATGACTAGATCAAAGAACCAAGAGAGAACAGCACCACCAAAACCTAGTAGGGAGAGGATATCCAGGAAGAAATGTTAGTCAATAATACTGAATACTACAGAAAAGGCAAGAAGGATGAGAACTTTAAAAAAGGCCATGAAATTGATACTTGAGAGAACATTGACAATTTTGGAGAGAGCAATTTCAGTTGAGAGATGGGACTGGAAGCCAGAATGGAGAGGGTTTGAGAGGTGAGTGAGAGAAGTGGAGGTAATGAGTGTAGACAGTTGCTGTGTTTGCCCCATTCCCTTTCAATCCTAAACACAAAAACCACCGTGTCCAGAGCCTTCCAGTCCCTCAAGCTATTGTCTTCTCTCTCTCTCTCTCTCTCTCTCTCTCTCTCTCCCCTTCCTTGTCTCATCTCCTAGAACAAGCTTGTCATTCTTATCACCTCTACTTCCTCTCCTCTCCTCTCCTCTCCTCTCCTCTCTCCTCTCTCCTCCTAAACTTTTCTCTACTTGGGGTTTTCACAACGCTACTCTGACCTGACCCCTCCTTCTCAGCTGCCTTTACTGGCTCATCATCCATTTCACTCACTGGGTGTTGTGGAAAGTCCTGTCCTAGACCCTCTTTCTTCTCCCTCTATTCTCTCTCTGTTTCTGTCTCTCCCCCCTACAAACTCATCAGCTCCCATGGGGTTCATTATCATTTCTATGCAGATAACTCACTATATATAGCCATCCCTAGTCTCCCAAGCTCCAATCCCATGCCCAAAATCTGCTGAATATTTCAAACTTTGTGTACAGTCTGCTTCTCATACTCAACAAAACTCATTATCCTTCCCTCTCCTCCAAACCCTATACCTTCTCCAAACTTCCCCTGTTAGAGTGCAGAGCCATGTTTCCAATGCCCAGGTTCACAGCCTCAAAGTCGTACCTTACTGCACTCAGTAGCACCTTCTATCCTAGGTCTGCACAACCTGCAGCCCACCAAAGGATTTGGGGTGACCCATGAAAAATGTAGAGGTATACATCCTTTGTATGTAGGGGAAATCCAGCTGCAAGTTGTGTAGGCCTGTCCTATCTGATCACTAGACAGGTTTTATAGTTCCTACCTTCACAGTGTGTCTCCCATATATTTCCTTCCATCCTCCACTCACACAAATGCTTTTTTTATTGATATCTCTGCCTCAAATACAGGTCTGACTGTGTGATTCCCCCACTCAAGAAGTGGCTACTTATCACCCCTAGGCCCAAAAACAGACTTCTTGGCTTGGCATTTCAAGGCTGGCTTCATCTTTCTAACCTTGGTGTACATTCATTATTCCCCTTCACATGCATGCTACAGCTGAACTTCTCTTTCTACACGGAACTCTCTATATCTGCCATAGGTACCTCCCATGACTACAGTGCCCTCCCCTCTCCCCTGTCCCTTAGAATTTCCCATTTCTTTTGAAAGCTCAGCTCATACCCCACCTTCTCCATGAAGCCTTTGATGATCCCCTTGGCTCTCTCTCCAAATTACTTTTTATTTATTTTGCATAAATGGTCTGTCTATATGAACATGTCTCCTTTTATACAAAATAAGCTCCTTGGGAGCAGAGACTTATCCCACTTCTATCTTTGTATCTTCGGGGCCTAGCACACAGCACCCTGCACACCTTCTATAGCCTTCTCTTAGAGGCAAGATGACTAACTGAAACAAGAGAGAGAGGATGGCATCTAGGATGAAAACATTCTTTCCACTGTACCCCAGTGCCACTCACTGCATCCCAGATTTGCCCCCCACAGCTATATCCCAGTGAGATATATGCATGGTACCATGAATCTAGATGGCTCACTGCAAGAGGCAAGGGTTCTCTTAACTGTTTACAGAATTGTGTTTCAGTCCTCTTTGTATTCTGTCAGGGTAAATAAAGACTGTCCTATATGTATTTGATGATCTCTCAGTCTCAATGCTTGTCAGTGAGCTGAAGATGTTTTTAGAAAGAGGCATGAACCACTTTCTGATGTTCCTGGAAAAAAACTACGGTGAATAAAAAGGCCAAAGAGTTCCCCCCATTATATTCAGGTCAATAGTGGTGTCAGTTATATTTCTTTCCTTCCTTCTTCCTTCCTCCCTCCCCTTTCCTCCTTTTTCTGAACTTAACCAACATCCAAGGAAATGATATTTCCCACAGAGAGAAGAGGAGGCCACAGGGACTATCTTGAATCAAGGATATCAAGGATAGCTGGCTTTTCTTAAATAGATAATTAACTCAACACTGTTTCCTGAGCTGCCCTCTTTGGTTGGGCTTCCATAGTTCTCTTCTCTGTGGTTTTACAATACTTCAGTGCCCCCTCTCTTTCCTTTTTTTTTTCCAATTTTGGTAATAATATTGCTAACCTCTTATCCCCACTCCCAAAACATTTTTGAAAGAAAGAAAAGAGTATTAGATCTTTACAACTCCAGAGGGGAAAAACTCTTGCCCAATCACGACACAGAGGAAATTATGAGACAAAATAAACGAATTTAACTGTATATAAATAAAAGCATTTGCAAAGCTAAAAACAATGCAAATGGAATACAAAGGAAAGATATAGAACCAGAATATGTATATGTTATCAGTTTAACAGTTCTGACAAAATTCAGAAGTGATACAAATGTATGAGTAATGGTCAAAAGATGTGAAGAAGCAGATCTCAAAGAGATACATATTTTTATTTATTAACCACTGCAGGGTCCATAGCTCAGCAAGCTTTCTGAAATGCCTGTAGGGGACCCCAATGAACACCCCCAGGGAGGTTCAATGTCTCAAGGGGGGGAATTTACTTCCAACTCCACCATAAGACATCAAGTCATCTATTTCAAACTCCTCACTTAACTATTTGGGAGAAGCCCCCTAGAGTCTCTTGCATCACTTAGTCTATGACATAAGGACTAGGTCAGATAAGTTAAATGTCATGTTTCAGTCCTAACTCATGACAGTGTTTACTAAGGCCTAGAGCAATAAGGTTCTGGTCACAGATGAGGGAAGAGGGGGAGTACCCGCATGGATGAATTCTCATATCCTTGAAATATAAACATGATCATTAACCTGAACTGATGAAGCCATGTCAGCAACCATCTTCTCCTATTCCACTCTGCCTTCTTGATAGAATGCTATCAAGTCTAGCTTATCTTCCTCTGGATAAAAAGATCAAAATATAGGCACTGCAGAGATACAAGACAGCAAAAATATGGTTGAGGGGGGCCTTTGACGAAGAGTTTGGCCTCTGGAATCATAGAACTAGAGTGAGAAGGGGCCTTGGAAATCACCTAGTCCAAGCCTACCCATTTTATAGATGGAGAAGGTGAAGGATCTTTCTGCAGTCTCACACATACACACACACATGCACACACACACAGCAGAGCTAGGACTTGAACCCTTGCCCTCCAACTCCCAGTTCGATTCTCTTTCCACTTTGGGCAACAGGATTGACTAGCCTTGTGGAACAAAGTCACTTGGGAGCTGCACTGGCATATTCCAGGAGTAGCATGGCTTCCAGCACTGGCTGGCCTACAGCGGGCGGGCCAAGGCCTCCAGACTATCTACAGATTGTGCTCTTGGAGCATCTACACTTTTGTTTCTGACATAAATTGGTGGGGGTTTTATACTCAGTTCACTGATGTCTCATCAAAAACAATAACTAAGTGACAATTCATTTTCACAAAGTTTTATCTACAGTGAGAGCAAGAATAAGTGGGACAACGAGCTCAGTGACCTAGTGTATGAAAAGTCAGCTTCAGATCAAGAAAACTCAAGTTCTAGGTTTATGGAGGCAGCTAAATGTAGCTGAAGCCAGGACGATCTGAGTTCAAACCCTGCTTCAGACATTTCCTAGAGGCATAAACTCTAAAACCACCATTAGAGAAGGAGCCCAGGTCAGAACATGTCCTCAGTTTCTCACTTGGATGTTCTACTTTGGGATTTGACTTTTCCATCATGCTCCCACATCAGGACCTTCCCCAGGGCCTCTCCAACCCAAACCCCCACTTTTCAGCTTTTGTATGTTGGAAATAACCCCATTCAACTGAGCTCTTTGTAGGAAGGGACTGTCTTTGGCCTCTTTTTGTACCTCCCAGTGCTTAGCACAGTTCCTCACTTTTTATTAAACATAGAGGTGCTGACTGACTATGGTATGGTGTGGTGTGATTCTGGACAAGTCATTCAGATTCCTTATAGGTAACATAGTGATAGTAAGGATACTACCTACCTGGTAGGGTGTCGTGAGGGTCAAATAAGCCAATATATGCATAATGTTTGGCAGCAAACCTTCAAGTACTACATAAATAGTAGCTATTATCATATACACAGGCTGAGTTCTCGGTATTCTAGGCAGCTCTCTGAGGGTTGGCTGAAGGAGTTTACATCCTGGAAGTTTCCTATTGCATTGCAATCTGCCCTCCCCAGCCCCCAAAAAGTGCTTCCTTTCCTAGAGCTCTTCTAGCTGACAAGGGGCTTCCTTCACAAAAGCCCTAAGAGGCAGGAAATGTAAATATTATTACCCTCATTTTGCAGAGGAAGAACTGTGGGTCTGAGAGGTCAAGCAACTGTCCCACAGTCACACAGCCTGCATCAGAACTCAAGTCACTGCTTCCAAAGTCAGTCACAAAGTGTTCCTCAAGTATTTATTATGGGCCAGGTATTATGCTAAGTGCTAGGGATACACAAAGGATAAAAGGTCCCTGCTTTCAAGGGCTGTGTACCTCCTAGTAATGAAGGAGATAACACACCACTCAATAGATCTTGATGAAAGGAAATCTGGAAGGACAGGGCAATCAACGTCTCCTGTAGAACAGGGCCCTTGAGCTGAATCTTGAGGAAAACTAGGGAAGGGAAATTGAGGCAAGGGGGCAGAGCATTCCAGACATGGGAGAAAGCCAATGCAAAGGCTCAGAGATGGGATGACTTATTCACAGAGGGCCAATGGTGCTGGCTGGTAGAGGGCATGTAAAATAGAGTAAAAAGGCTGGAAAGGAGGGGACTAAGTTAAGAAGAGCTTTAAATGTCAAAAAATCATTTGTATTTGATCCTGGAGGTAAATAGGAAGCCAATGGAGCTCACTGAGCAGGAGACCAAAATGATCAGATGAACACTTTAGAAAAATCATCTTGGCAGCTGAAGCAAGATGGACTGGAATAGGGAGAGATTTGGGGCAGGGATAACAAATAGTTAGAAGGTTACTGAAATAGTCTAGAGGATAGGTGATTAAGACCTGAATTAGGGCAGTGGCTGGGTGGGTGAAGAGAATGGAACATCTCTAAGATGATGCGAAGGGAGAAATGACAAGATTTGCCAATGGACTGGATCTGTAAGATGAGTGAGAGATAGGAGTCCAAAAGAACACCAAGACTGTGCACCGGGGAGCCTGGATGATGGTACCCTCCACAATAATAGAGAGGTTTGGAAGAGAGAGGGATTTGGGGGAAAAGACAATGAATTCTGTTTGGGTCATATTGACTTTGAGGTGCCTGTTGGATGGACATCCAGTCTGGGATGTCCAAGAAGCAGTTAGAGGTATGTGGACAGAGCTCAGTGGAGAGCCTAGGGCTGGACACATACATCTGGGAGGCATCTGCATGGAATTAAGCATTGAAAGCAAGGGAGGTAATGAGATCACTGAGCCACATAGCAGAGCGTAAGAAGAAGAAAGGTTAGGACAGAGTCCAGTGGGCCCATATGCAGTTCATGTCAATGGCCTAGACCAAGAGCTAGCAAATTTTGAGAATTTCTGCCTACCACAGATCCCAAGAACAGGCTACAGACAGGCCTATCCATGTGGTTGTGGAACAGGAAAAAATTTGCTCTCCTTAAGCAGAAGCTTTGCCCCTCACATGAGAGTTCACTGCGGGGAGAAGAGGAGTCAAGGCCATAGCTAGTGACAGCACCTGAGAGAGAGAGAACCCAGGAGGATGTTGGCTCTCAGCCTGACCCAGAGTGTCAGATCTCTGGACCCAACTAAGATTGGAATCTTCAAAGATCAGTCCCAAATCTCTTCCTGGAAGGGTATCCTCCCTAATATTTAATCCTAATCATCAGATCCTGACCGTCCATGCCTGCCATTTTTCCTTTTGAAAGCTAAAAAGGAAAGCATGTGGCTATTGGCATGAGGACTTTGCAACTCAGTTATATTTTTACAGGAAGAAAGAAAAAGTGTTTATGGTACCAGAATTTAGGAAAGTTCTATTTTGTCCCCAGTCAATAAGCATTTATGAAGTACCTATTATGTGTAAGGCACTGGGAAAAGATAGAAAGATAAATAAGATATGGCCCTTCCTTTTAGAAGGTTAAAATATCACAGGGGACACAAGATGCATATAAATAACAAGAAAACAGAGCAGAACATGAAATGTGCATGAGGTACAAAAAGATCTGGAAGATTTCATGATTCCCACCAACAACTGGAATCAAAGAAGATTTCGTGGAGGTGGCAGCATTTGAGCTGGGTCTTGAAGGATGGGTGAAATGTCAACAGAGAATGGGGGAGGAAAGGTATTCCTGATGCAGGAAACAATATGAACAAAGCAATTTGGAAGAGTGGGCTACATTAGGCCAACACAAAATAAACATGAAAATCTATAAGATGATACAAAGACGGAAGCATATTACAGAATGCCAGGATGTCAGAGGCAAAAGAGGCCTCAGAGGCATCCAGGCTGATCCATACCTAAATGAGAATTCCCTCTACAGCTTAGCTGACAGGGGTCATCCTCCAGCCTTTGCCACCTCCAGGGGCCAGCCACCCCACTTTGGGATGGCTTTGATTGTAAGGAGGTTCTCCCTCATAGCATGTCAGTCTAAACTTAGCATGCTACTTACTGGAATGTTCATGAAAGACATCCACAAGTCACAATTATGTTTCTCCCTGCCACTTTTGAGTACTGAATGGGTCCCAGGCAGATAATGTGGCAGCAGTGAAAAAGAAGGTCTAGAGCAAGAGCCCCCTTAGCTAACGGTGGTGGTAGGACTTTTTGGAAGGACTCATTGTTTTCCTCCCTTGAAAGGGGCACTCTTCTTTCTAATTCCATCTGGTTGATCACAGGCTTGACTGTTATACTTCTGAAAATATGCTGTATGCAATAACAATTATGGGACCAGACTTTACACAGGATTGCAACAGGTTTAAGAAAAACTAAGGATCAGCAAAACCTTGAAGAGGTCACTCTGTAATTCTCAGGGCAAAAGCTGGCAGAACACAGTCTACTCAATGTCCCTACACAGTTACTCCTCCTCCCTTCCCACAGGAAGATTTTTTGGTCCTTGAAGAAGATACAAGGATTATGTATAATGCTCTTCCTTATGACTGTCTAACTTGTGATTGCAAAGAAGAAACATATTTGCAAAACCAAACTGGAACAGGAAGAAATATGATAGAACCAAGCACATTCCTAAGACACCCCCATCACAGGAAAGAAGGGGAGTGATTAGCGTTATCAATATCTTCCAAGGCTTTTAAAAAGGCTCAACCCCAACAAAGAGGCAAGTCTGGGACTTGCTCCCTCTCTTGCTGCCTCTGGCTTGCAGAGTTTGGGAGCTAGCTCATCTTCTCTCTCCCTAGACATCTTGCAAGTGCGTTCTGCTGGAGGAGACCAGTGCTCTCAGAGCCCATCTCCAAAGAGGCCCTAGCGTTGAGAAGGGATCAGGAACTCTCGGTGCGGCCCGGACTCTGGAAAAGGTATCTGTCTTCCTCTAGCCTAGCTTTGCAGAAGTGCTTACTCAGCAAGCTCAGGTGTGACTTCGGTCTCCAATTCAAGCCAAAGGATATATGTGTCTTCTTGGCAAATCTCTTCTGTCTGTGATGTGTCTGTTACTATGGGAAGTGCTTTCTAATATAATTTCCTCATGATTTAACTAATTTCTATTTTGATGAATGACAGTTTACGTTTCCTTTTCAGCTAAAATGAGTATTTTAATTCCACATGTTGAATACAGTTATGCTACCTTTTTGAGGAAAGACCTATAAGAATGTGAGATTAGGACTTTTAGTCAGAGCAAAAAGGTCCTAACTTTTCATTATAAGGATAAAAGGAACCCAAGGCCAGGTTAAGCTTCTTTCTCACAATTCTTGTGGGAAATTATAACACAGAATTTTGAAAGAAAGAAGCGCCACATACACTGTGGAATTTGGATTTCATCTAGCAGGCAACGGGAAGCCATTGAAAGTCTGTGAACGGTGGCAGATGCCATCGAAGGTGTGTGTAAAGAGCATCGAGACGTTCCTAACCAGCAGGGAGGCTGGGCTAGAAGGGGGAAAAAGAGTGGAAGCAGGAACATCTATTGGGAGGTTATTGCAATAAAATGGGTGAGAGGTAAGAAGGGCCTGAACTAGGTTGGTAGCAGAAGAAGGGATGGAAAGGTGAGGATTTGGGAGCTATTGGAATCCTAACCAAGGCAGCTTCTGTGAAAAGTTGGGGCTGCAATTCGGTCCAGGTCAGTGGGCTGTGAATGAACAGATCAAGGAGGAGAAAGATCAGAAGATGGCCAGAAAAAGAAAGAATGAAAAGAATTTTTTTTTTCCTTTTTGGTATTTCTTTATAAGATTTTGGGGAACTTCCATAATAACTCCTTCTGCATACCTGCAGAAGCCAACTGGGAGAAGGAAGCAAGTATCAGGCTGGGGGAGTGAACTAGATGACCCAGGAGGGTACTTCCTACTCCAATGCTAGGCCCTCCTTTATCCATTATTTCACAGGCCATACTGTCTGGGATCATAAATTTCTAACTGAAAAGTTTTTCAAGGTCATATAATCCAAAGTCTGCATTTCAGATACAAGGTATCTGGGAATTAGGGGGCTTCCCAAATTAACATAACTCCTAATTGGAGGCTTCCCAAATTAACAAAACTCCTAATTAGTGGCTGAGACAGAATTTATATTCAGGACCTCTTGACTTCAAATCCAGAACTCTTTCAATGGTTCCAGGTTGGGAGGTCAATGCCTCTCCTGCGCCACTAGGCTAGAAGGGACATCCACATTGTTCTGCCACCTAGCAAGGTCTTTGATTGTAGAGAGTGGCAACAGAGTCATGGCCCTGAGCCTCTGTGGTACCTCAGTTACTTGGGGGCCCAACTACAGAAATAAATGGAGAGAAGTAAGAACTTGTACTCTACCAAGTGAGAGTGGCCTCAACAGTGTTCCATTTGACCCACATCTTGGGATTTAGACCTCTCAATCATGCTGTCTAGCTAAACAGGAAATGCTATCGGCTACCTTTTAGCCAGCTAGACTCCAGCTCTAAATTCCTTACTGCTAAACTGGCCTGGTGTCATTGAAAAATGAGAGCTAAAGTGGAAGTGGAGCTTGAGTGAGGGGATGTTGATTAATGAACAACTGGGCTAGAACCCATTGCATAGAAAGGCAGTGAAATAGAATGTGAGTCTAGAAGAATAGAGTCTAGAACCTTGCTTCTAGTCTCAGTTCCATCACTCGTATCAATGACTTCAGGGCTCCCTTCTCTGGGCTTCAGTTTCCTCATCTATAAAATGAGAAGGTGGTACTGGATGGTCTCCAAAACTTGTCACCTCCAAAATTATGTGATTCTATTCTGAAAGTATCATAGGGCCCCACTTCCCACTGGGGTATGGAAGGGGGAGAGGGAGGTTGTTCGACTCCTGACTTATTTCTCAGGCATCTGGCACCAAGGAGACCTGAGCTTGAGGTTAGGGTATGCTACCTATCCACGAGTGTCCTTCACTAGCTATGTCCCCATTACCACCTCCAACCTGACCGTCCCCCACAAACTCCATTTATAGAATGAGTTGGGAAAAGAAATGAGAAGTCCATTCTAGCTCTAGATCTACAAATTCATGACCTTAAGATCTGACCTCTTATCCAAGCTTTAGTTCCATATTTACAGATACATTCCTTTGTCCCGTCATCTTAATAGGTCTAAAACCCAATTTATCAAACTCTCTATCCACATCCCCAAGAGATCTGTCTAAATTTTCTCATTTTTGTAAATACTACCATCAGTCTTTCAGTGCCCTACAAGTGAAATCTCAGTAGCATCTGTATCCTTCGTAGCCCACTGAGAACAAATGCTCTGCAGATTCTCTGAGTTGGCCCTTTGTCTCTATTCACACTGTTATAGTTCTGGTCTATTGGAACCCTAATTCTAACCCTCAAATCAAAATCTGTACAAGTACCTCCCCCCCAACCCCCCTCCACAGCCTCCCAAACTTGGCTCCACTTGGAATTCATCCTGTGCCCCAATTTCATATGAAATGACCTAAAGCACTGATTTTAGGTTGTCACCACTGACCTAAAATCAACATTAGCTCCTACCTGCCTATCATAGACATCAGTGACCTAGACATGGGTCTTCTGTGGCCTCAAAATTGACTAGCAAATTCAATTAGACCAAGGAAAATTTAGGAAGTAAAGTCTTTTGTTAGTGCAAACTAAGCTGTAAAACATTCATATTAACTGAGGAATTTACACTTTAAAAGAGCTCAGGATCTTTCAAGAATCCCTGGGATATGGCAGAACTTTTGCCTTCAATCCGCTGCCCTCCTGAGCATCTCCTGCACACCCCAGGTTCATTTTCTACCTCTATCCAGGCTTTCTTTCTTCTTCTGTGTCACCCTTTCTAGAATGTCCTCCCCATGGTCCCCACCTCTATCTGAAATCTCACTTTGAGATCCAGCTTGGAATCCTGTCTCTTTTCTGAGCTGTTCTCCCTTTCACTAGTGTGGGCTTAGTTAGCACAGTGCCTGGCACTTGGTAAGTACTATGTAAATGCCAGTTACCAGCATTGGTATTATCGCTCATCATTATTATTGGTATATCCCCCTTGGCTTTTAAGGTTTTCCCCTATAGGGGAAAAAAAAGTTGGACCTTCTATGCTGCACAGCACACAACACAAATAATGGAGAGAGTCACTCTGGAGCTCTCAAAGGGTCTATGGTTGGATATCCCAGGGACATCTTAGTTTCCTCGTTTAGTCTATACATTCCTTGACCCATTTCTACTTTTTTTGCAATTCTTGTTCCGAATTTGGCAGAACAGGCTATTTTCAAGGAACAGAGTGGGAAACTAGGTAAAGAGGGACGACTGTCTGTGTCTGATTTGGAAGAGATCGAATGAAGGGGAAGAAGAAACTTCTTTCTAGGTCTCCAGTTAGCCAAACCCTCCAGATGGAGGAAGCTACTTGTAGAGAGGCTAGGCTCTGGCAGAGAAGAGAGGAACTAGGGAATGAGGCGGCTTATCTGAACAAAAATTGTCCCCAGTAAGCTCCGGCTACAGGCCATCATTGAGGAGAGCAAGCCAGTTTCTTTGGGAGGCACCCGATTTTAGCAGATTAGGGTAGATTAAGCATTCGGGTTTGAAGGTGAGGCCTGCTCCGCAGAAACTTCGAGGGTGGTCACCTTTCCCACTTTTCCCAGCAGCCAATGGTTCCCTTTCTGATCTCTCTGCCCACCCCATTCACACTGGGCCGTGTCTGGGTCTGCCCTAGGTCCCTTCATCTGGGAAATGATGGGGTTCAATTCGATGACCTCTGAAAAGTCCACCCCAGCGTTTGGGCTCACATCCTGGGTCCAGGATGCCAGGGGTGCCCCATCCCCCCATCCCCTCCATCCCCTGCTCGCTCTGCCACCCCCCCCCCCTTTGCTTAGCTGGCACAGAAGGAGCCCCTTCAGGGGCTGGGGGAGGGGCAGACGCCCCCCTCCCATTCCCCGACCCCCCCCCAGGTCACCCCCCAGCCCCGCCCCGCCCCTCGCCCACCCTGTCTGCGGTCTGCACCCACCTGCGCGGGCGGCGGCGGGCGGCCCCAGGGCACCAGCGGTAGGGGGAGGGGCTCGCGGGCCCAGACTTGGGCCCCGCCCCCACCCAGCTCTTTCCGGCCACGACGTCTACGTTGCCCTTCCCGCGAGGGAGAGAGGCGGGGACAGGGCCCGAGGGGGCCGGCAGGAGGGCAGCCGGCCCGCCCTGTGGGGCCAGCCAGGCGCCGGCAGCGCCGGGCCCCCTGCCCCTCCCCCTTCCCGCCGTGCCGCGCTGGCACTAGGGAATGGCAGCTATGCGCGCGCCTCGCGGTGCGGTGGGGGGGGGCGGGGTGCGGGGGGAGAGAGATCGCCGGGAGGGGAGGGGACGCACAACTGCAGGGACCTGCGAGCCTCGTTCTGACCCCGGAGTCAGTTTCCCTAAGGGGATGCTGTCCATAGTTTTTAATGATTCTCTACCAATAGTTTTGGTTTGCTTTTTGCAAATAATAATAATTAATAGTAATTAACGCGTAAAGGTTTGCAAAGCACTTTCTACTTGGTAACTCCCAATTCCCATTTTACAGATGAGGAAACTGAGGCTGCGGGACGAGGTCACAAAGCTAGGAAGACCTCAGGTCGACTCAAGGCACTCGGCTCAGATGAGTGTGCATTCATTCCCACTCCTACCAGCTGAAGAAATCTGTGTAGATATTCCTACAGTTATTTCCAGTCCTTTCCATCTCCTCACTCTGGTTACTAGTTGGACGTTTCTAAACATGTCGAACATATGTTTTCTTTAGGCCATTATTTCTAGCAGATAGAATTAGAGAGCAAGAGTTGGAAGGGACTTGGGAGATCATTTACCCCGGAATCCCTCAATTTAAAATGAAGAAAAAAGCACTGAGAAGCTGTGACTTGCCCAAGGTCACACAAATTATTAATAAGCAGTGCAGGTGGAATTTGAGTGTTCTCCTACTCTCCTGGGCATCTTCCTTCGTGTTTCCCTTTGTATGTGTCTTCAGATGCCAGATCCAGTCACTCCTATCCCTTCCCTCAAGCCCTAGGATCCTAGATCTGAGAGCTGGCAAGGACTTAGATGAGGAAACTGAGGCCCAGGGAGAGAAAGGGACTTGCCTATATTTACATAAGTAGTAAGGGATACAGGTAAGGATTTAAAGCAAGGTCTTCTTATGAGAGAGCCAGGGATCCTGGCATTGTCCTATGCCGACTCCCCTGTTCCTCCTTCCAGGGATGGGGAATTTTCTGCCTGGAGGCCACATGTGGCCCTCTAGGTCCTCAAGTGTAGCCCTTTGACTGAATCCAAACTTCCCAAAATTCCCTTAATGAAAGGATTTCTTCTGTAAAACTTGGACTCAGTCAGAAGGCCGTCCCCAAGGACCTAGAAGGCCATCTGTGGCCTCTAGCCTGCAGATTCCCCACCCCTGTGGACCTTCACCCTTGGGGTAGGAACTATTATCATTACGCTCAGTGACCTTGCATCTTTATCTTTACATCTAATTTTAATGATCTGACTACGCAGAGCACGGAGCAGTTACTATGTCAGGAAGCAAATCTTTTTCTTTGTTGGGGGACACAGTCTATTCCTCTTTTCACAATGATGTTCGCTGTCTCTCCCAGTGTATTACAACTGTCTTCCAAAAATTAAAAAAAAATCCTCTTTCACTTCTTTTGATCCTTCATCATCGTTTCCAACAGTTTTCAGCATTGTCTTTACCTATGCATTAAAATGATAAAGCTCTCTGCTTCTTGGCAGTATGCTTGCTTCTACTCATCCTTACTACTTCAGGATGAGATGACCAAATCTCCCATGAAATAATATTGCTTGATGCTTTGAATAAAACCAACTCTATCAATTCTTTTATTTCCCTCTTTGGGCAGAAGCTGTGAGCTGTATTTCTATTAACTGCAACTGATTTGTATGTTCTGGCATCATTTAGAGTGAAAATACCCCTAGGAATACGGTATTTCTCCTTTTTCCCTTTTCAACACCTGCTAAGATAAATAAATGCAAGGTAAACACAAAGTAATTGGGAGAGGGGAAAGGGGAAGAAGGAGCATCCCATTTGAGCTACCTCGAAGTCCCATAAGCCAAAGCCTGAACTGCCCAATGGGATACATACTGGCATCATCTAACACAAAAATACATTGCCAGAACATAAAATAGGTGACTAACACACACACACACACACACACACACACACACACAAATGGAAAATAGGCCCACTAAGAGATCTGTGACATGAAACCTAGAGAGGAAAGAGAATCCAAAAAGAGAAGGTGACTAATAGTTATGATGAGAAGGAATTGTGCATCGAACATGGATGACCATTCAAAGAGAAGGGTTACCAGTCATCATTCTGGAAGTTTTGCTTTGAACTAATCAATAGCCAAAGTCCCATCTAGGTCTGATAGTCTATCTTTCAGTGATGTAGAACTTGGAACTTAGTCTATCAGATCTGGAAGCGTCCTTTGACTTTCAGCTGTCATCGGTGGAATGGAACATAGATTGATTGGAGGTGGATCTATCTGAGATCATGGAGTACATGAATACACTCTACTATCTTCAGAAGGACCTGTGTCTCACTGAACATGGATGACCATTCAGAGGGAAGGATTACAAGTCATCACTGTGCAGGTTTTGCTTTGAACTAATTAATAGCCAAGGTCCCATCTAGGTCTGATAGTCTATCTTTCAATGATGTAGAACTTGGAACTTAGTCTATCAGATCTGGAAGCGTCCTTTGACTTTCAGCTGTCATCGGTGGAATGGAACATAGATTGATTGGAGGTGGATCTATCTGAGATCATGGAGTACATGAATACACTCTACTATCTTCAGAAGGACCTGTGTCTCACTGAACATGGATGACCATTCAGAGGGAAGGGTTACAAGTCATCACTGTGCAGGTTTTGCTTTGAACTAATTAATAGCCAAGGTCCCATCTAGGTCTGATAGTCTATCTTTCAATGATGTAGAACTTGGAACTTAGTCTATCAGATCTGGAAGCGTCCTTTGACTTTCAGCTGTCATCAGTGGAATGGAACATAGATTGATTGGAGGTGGATCTATCTGAGATCATGGAGTACATGAATACACTCTACTATCTTCAGAAGGACCTGTGTCTCACTGAACATGGATGACCATTCAGAGGGAAGGGTTACAAGTCATCACTGTGCAGGTTTTGCTTTGAACTAATTAATAGCCAAGGTCCCATCTAGGTCTGATAGTCTATCTTTCAATGATGTAGAACTTGGGACTTAGTCTATCAGATCTGGAAGCGTCCTTTGACTGTCAACTTTCATCAGAAGAATGGACAATCAACTTTCATCAGAAGAATGGACAATCAGATGTCATGGCTAAGAAATGCTTTAGAAAACAGAACATAGAGTTATAAAGCTGAAAATAATGGTTGAACAAAGATTATACAGATGGGAATACATGGAAAGAATATACATACATTAAAAGCATGTAACATTAGAACAGAAACAAGTATCAAGAGAAGGAATTGTGCATGATCAAACATGAATGAACTTTGAGAGGGATGGTTTGTAAGTCATAGCTCTTTAAGTTTTGCCTTGAACTGATCAACACCCAAGATCCCATCAACGTGGACAGGCCTGATATCGTGGAGTACATGGATACAAACTGGTATCTTGAGAAGGAGCTGTGCACCATTGAACACAGATGATCAAAAGGGTTACAAGTCATCACTGTACAGTTTTGCTTTGAACTAATCCATATCCAAGGTCCCATCTAGGTCTGATAGTCTATCTTTCTATGATGTACAACTTGGAAATTAGCCTATCAGATCTGGAAGTGTCTTTGAATTTCAACAACACCAGCAGCAGAGAACACACCATTTGTAGCCAAGGGGCCTTTCAGCTTAGAACAAATGATAGAGTAGAATGGACCACTTTTGAACATTGAATGACAATGTGGGAAGTCCATAGAACAAGAATTTAAGGCAGATTGATGCCTTGCAACAATAAAATGAAGAGGGAAAGAACAGGAAGTAAACTTAAAATGTGGAATGCAAAGGTGGAAAGTATCAATTGATGGAAAATCATTGCTGGGAGGAACATTAAAACTGTGGAGGCAGATAACCTGAAGATAAGGGGTAGTATACTAATTTGTACGTATTTTTAAAATATATACTGTCAAGATTAAAAGTAGCTATGCATCATGGATGAACAAAGGAAGCAATGGTTTGCAATTCACCATTCTACAGGTTTGGCATTGAACTAATGAACATTCAAAGTCCTATCCAGGTCTGACATCTTTCTGTGATGTAAAACAGGAAGTATAGTCTATCAAGACTGTCCTTTAGTTACCAATACTCATCAGAGGATCCAAGAGGTTAAATGACCCAAGAGCATGGAGTGGCATGCCTGCAAAGAGTCTTCAAACACAGAGATTCAAGGACCCTTCTATATCTGCTATTCTATCTTTTTGTGATGTAAAAGTGAAAAGATAGTCTACCAGATGTGGAAGTATCCTTTGGCTATCAGCTGCCCTCAGTCAAAGGGAAAATGCAATAGGACTGAGCAAGGTGGAAGGAAAGAGTCTTCAAACACAGAAGATACAATGCCAGAGGAAGAAGAGGTCTCATAAGAAAAGGTAAGTGTATCAGCACTCATGGTGCATTTCACCTTAAAATGGTTACTATCAGAGCAGAAAGGGCCTCTTAGAACTTTGAAGGACAGTGTTGGAAGTCCATAGAACAGAGACTACTAGTACACAGAGATGCCTTAAAAGACATAACACAGAGTGACAGAGTCAGGAATGACTTTAGAACACAAATTGTAGAGTTGGTAAATGCCAATTGGACACAGAAAGAAGTAGGAGGGACGTTCAAACTGCGAAGGCAGATTATCAAAGTCATAAGGCCCAACAGACAGATTTAAAGCACATACCTTCAGAATACCAACTGCTATCATGAGAAGGAACTGTGCATCACTGAACATGGATGACCACTGACAAGGATTGTTTACAATTCACAATTATAGAGGCCTTGCTTTGAACTGTTCAACACCCAAGGTCACTTCTACATTGGGTATTCTATCTTTTTGTGATATAAAACTGAAGAGGTAGTGTATCTGATGTGGAAGTATCCTTTGGCTATCAGCTGTCCTTAGTGGAATAGAAAATGGAACAGAAATGATCAAGGTAGAAGGACCCAAGGGCATGGAGTGGCATGTCTACAAAGAGTCTTCAAACACAGAACTTGTAATGACAGAGGAAGAAGAGGTCTCACACCAGAAAAAGTAAGTACATCAGCACCCATGGAGATTTTCACTTTAATTAAGTTACTATCAGAGCAGAAAGGACCTCCCTATATCTTTGATGGATATCAACGGAAGACCATAGGACACACACTGTTAAATCAGAGAGATGGCTGGAAATATAATAGAGTGACTGAGCCAGGAATGACATCAGAACACAGATTGTACAGGTGGGAAGTGCCAATGGGATACAGAAGCACAGAGGTAGAATGGACATTCAAATTGAGAATGCAGATTATTCAAGTTATAAGACCTTTCAGACAGATGTAAAGCATACACCTTTAGCACTCAAAATGTTATCATGAGAAGGAACTGTTCATCACTGACCATGAATGAACAATGGAAATGATTTTTTACACTTCACCATGGACAGGTGTTGCTTTGAACTGTTCAACATCCAAGGCCCTTTCCATCTTTGCTATTCTATCTTTTTGTGATGTAAAACTGAAAAGGTAGTTTATCAGATGTGGAAGTATTCTTTGACTATTAGCTCACCACAGTAGATTGAAAAATGGAATAGGACTGATCAAGGCTGAAGGACCTAAGATCATGGAGTGGCATGCATGCAAAGGGTGATCAAACAAAGAACATGTAAAGACAGAGGAAGAAGAAGTCTCACATCAGAAAAAGCATGTACATCAGCAAACATGGAGATTTTCACCTAAAGGTAGTTACCATCATAGCAGACAGCCCCACTTGAGATCTTTGAAGGACAGAATTGGAAGTCCATATGATATAGATTGTCAAGACTGAGAGATGCCTGGAAATATAACACAGTGACAGAGCCAAGAATGACTTTAGAAAACATATTGTACAGGTGGGAAGTGCAAATTGGCCATAGAAAGACAGAGGTACAAGGGACGTTCAAACTGAGAAGGCAGATGTTATACGGCTCAACAGACAGATTTCAAGCATATACCTTTAAGATACCAACTGTCATCATGCGAAGGGACTATGAAACATTGAACATGGTTGACCATGGGCAGTGATTGTTCACAATTCAACATTCCCCAGGCCTTGCTTTGAACTGTTCAACATCCAAGGTCACTTCTATATCAGGTATTCTATCTTTTTGTGATGTAAAACTTAAAAGGTAGTCTATCAGATACGGAGGTGGCCTTTGTCTATCAGCTTCCTCAGCAGAATGGAAAATGGAATAGAACTGATCAAGGTGGAAGGACCCAAGATCATGGAGTGGCATGCATGCAAAGTGTTTTCAAACACAGGACATGTAATGGCAGAGGAAGAAAACATCTCACACCAGAAAAAAGTAAGTACATCAACACCCATGGTTCTTTTCAGACAGTATTGAAAATCCAGAAGACACAAACTGTCAAGTCTGAGAGGTGTAATGAAAGATACCAGAGTGACAGAGACATGAATGACATTAGGACACAAATTGTAGAGTTGGGAAGTGCCAGTTGGACACAGAAAGACAGAGGTAGAAGGAATGTTCAAACTGAGAATGCAGAATATCCAAGTTATAGGATCCTTTAGAGTACAAACTGTTATCATGAGAAGGAATTGTGTATCACTGAACATGGATAAACATTGACAGGGATTGTTCACAATTCATTGTTATACAGGACTTGTTTTAAACCATTCCAGATCCAAGGTCCCTTCCAGCTCTGCTATTCTATCTTTCTGCAATGTAAAACTCAAAAAATAGTCTATTAGATATGGAAGTATCATTTGGCTATCAGCTGCCCTCAGTGTAATGAAAAATGAAACAGGACTGATCAAGATAGAAGGGCCCAAGAGCATGGAGTGGCGTGCCTGCGAAGAGTCTTCAAACACAGAACATATAAGGACAGTGAAAGAAGAGGTCTCACACCAGAAAAAGTAAGTACATCAGCACCCGTGGAGATTTTCACCTTAAGGTAGTTACTATCAGAGTAGAAATGGCCTCCTTAGATCTTAGAAGGACAGTGCTGGAAATCTATAGAACAGAGACTACAAGTACTGAGAGATGCCTTCAAAGACATAAAGAGAGTGACAGAGTTGGGAATGACTTTAGATCACAGACTGTACAGATGGGAAGTGTGAATTGGACATAGAAAGACAGAGGTATAAGGGACATTCAAACTGAGAAGGGAGATTATCAAAGTTATTCTACACAATAGAGAGATTTAAAACATATACCTTTAGAATACGAACTGTTATAATGAGAATTAACTGTGCATTACTCAACATGGATGACCATGGGCAGTGATTTTTTACAATTCCTGATTCTGCAGGTCTTACTTTAAACTGTTCAAGATTCAAGGTTCCTTTCAGCACTGCTATTCTGTCTTTTTGTGATGTGAAACTGAAAAGACAGTCTATCAGATCTGGAAGTACCCTTTGGCTGTCAGCTGCAATCAGTGGAATGGAAAATGGAATAGGACTGATCAAGGAGGAAGGACCAAGAGCATGGAGTGACTGGCCTGCAAAGAGTCATCAAACAAAGATGGGAATTAGGAATTAAAGAACAGGCCTCACACCAGAAAAAGTAAGTACCTTAGCACCTATGGAACTTTTCACCCTAAGGTAGTTGTTATCAGAGCAGAAAGGGCCTTGTTAGATCTTGGAAGGACATCATTGGAAGTCCATAGGACACAGAATGTCAAGTCTGAGAGATGCCTGGAAATATAACAGAGAGAGCCAGGAATGACTTTAGAACACAGATTGGACAGGTGGGAAGTGCCAAATGGATACAGAAAGAGGGAGGTGGAAGGGACGTTCAAACTGAGAAGGCAGATTATCAAAATTATAAGGCCCAACAGACAGATTTAAAGTATATACCTTTAGAATACCAACTGTTATCATCAGCAGGAACTGTGTGTCACTGAACATGGATGACCACTCACAGGGATTATTTGCAATTCTCTATTCTGCAGGCCTTGCTTTTAATTCTTCAACTCCAGGACTCCTTCCATCTCTGCTATTCTATCTTTTTGTGATATAAAACTGAAAAGGTAGTTTATCAGAAGAGGAAGTATCCTTTGGCTATCAGCTCCCCACAGTGGATTGGAAAATGGAGTAGGACTGATCAAGGTGGAAGGACCCAAGACCATGGAGTGGCTGGCCTACAAAATGTCTTCAAACACAGAACACACAATGACTGAGGAAGAACAGATCTCACATCAGACAAAAGTAAGTAAGTTAGCACCCAAGGAGCTTTTCACCTTAAGGTAGTTACTATCAGAGCACAAAGGGTCTCCTTAGATACTTCAAGGACAGTGTTGGAAATCCATAAAACAGAAGCTGCCAGTACTGAGAGATGCCTTCAAAGATATAAGATAGATTGACAGGGCCAGGAATGACTTTAGAATACACATTGTAGAGGTGGCAAGTGCCAATTTGACATAGAAAGACAGAGGTAGAGTGAATGCTCAAATTGAGAATGCAGATTATTTAAGTTATAAGGCCCTTTAGACAGATTTAAAGCATATACCTTTAGAATAACAACTGTTTACATGAAAAGGAACTGTGCATCACTGAACATGTATGACCATGGGCAGTGATTGTTTACAATTCACCCCTCTGCAGGTCTGGCTTTGAACTGTTCAACTTCCAAGGTACCTTCTATATCGGCTATTCTATCTTTTTGTGCTGTAAAACTGAAAAGGTAGTTTATCAGATGTGGGAGTATCCTTTGCCTATCAGCTGCCCTCAGTGGAATGAAAAATGAGATAGTAATGTTCAAGGGGGAAGGACCCAAGAACATGGAGTGGCCGATCTGCAAAGAGTTTTCAAACAAAGAACATGTAATGGCAGAGGCAGAAGACATCTCACATCAGAAAAAGGAAGTACATCACCACCAATGGTGATGTACATTAAGGTAGCTTACTACCAGAGCAGAAAGGCCCTCCTTAGATCTTTGACGGACAGTATTGGAAATCCATAAGACATACTTTCAAGTTTGAGAGATGACATGAAAGATAATAGAGTGACAGAGCCAGGAATGACTATAGAAGACAGATCGTACAAGTGGGAAGTGCCCATTAGACAGAGAAAGAAAGAGGTAGAAGGGAAGTTCAAAATTAGAATGCAGGATATTCAAGTTACAAGACCTTTCAGATAGATTTAAAGCATATACCTTTAGAATACCAACTTTTATCATGAGAAGAAATGGTGTGTCACTGAACATGGATGACTGTGGGCAGTGATTCTTTACAATTCATTGATGTGCAGGTCTTGCTTGAAACCACTCAAGATCCAAGGTCCCTTCCATCTCTGCTATTCTATCTTTTTGTGATGTAAAACTCAAAAAGTAGTATATCAGATGTGGATGTATCCTTTGTCTGTCAGCTGCACTCAGTGGACTGGAAAATGGAATAGGATTGAACAAGGTGAATGGATTGGCATACCTGCAAAGATTCTTCAAATAAAGAACTTATAACTACAGAGAAAGAAGAAGTCTCACGCCAGAAATGGTAAGTACATCAGCACCCATGGAGTTTTTCAAAACTATGAGAGCAGAAAGGGCCTCCTTAGATCTTGAAAGTACAGTGTTGGAAATCCATAGTACAGAGACTACCAGTACTGCGAGATGCCTTCAAAGACAGAACATAGAGTGACATAGCCAGGAATGACTTTAGAACATAAATTGTAGAGTTGGAAAGTGCCAATTGAACACAGAAAGACAGAGCTAGAAGAGACGTTCAAAATAAGAATGCCGAACATCCAAGTTATGGGGTCCTTCAGACAGATTAAAAGCATATACCTTTAGAAAAACAACTATTATCATGAGAAGGAAGTGTGCATCACTGAACATGGATGACCATTGGCAGGGATTGTTTTACAATTCACCATTCTGCAGGTCTTGCTTTGAACTGTTCAACAGCTATTTTATCTTATTGTGATGTAAAACTTAAAAAGTAGTTTATCAGATGTTGAAGTATCTTTTGTCTGATTGTTGCCCTCAGTGGACTGGAAAATGGAATTGGTTTGATCAAGGTAGAAGGACTCAAGAGCATGGATTGGCATGCCTGCAAAAATTCTTCAAGTAAAGAACTTGTAATGATAATGGAAGAAGAGGTCTTACACCAGAAAAAGCAAGGACATCAGCACCCACGGAGTTTTCAAAATTAAGATAGTTTCTATGAGAACAGAAAGGGCCTCCTTAGATCCTTGAAGGACATCATTGGAAGTCCATAGGACTCAGATTGTTAACTCTGAGAGAAGCCCGGAAATATGACAGAGTGACAGAGCCAGGAACGACTTTAGAACACAGATTGTACAGGTGGGAAGTGCTGAATGGACACAGAAAGAGGGAGGTAGAAGGGACATTCAACCTGAGAAGGTAGATTTTCAAGGTTATAAGGCTCAACAGACTTATTTGAAGCATTTACCTTTAGAATAACAACTATTATTATGAGAGGGAACTATGCATCACTGAACATGGATGACCATGGGCAGTTTTTGTTTACAATTCACAATTCTGCAGGTCTTGCTTTGAACTCTTCAACATCTAAGGTCACTTCTATATCAGATATTGTATCTTTTTGTTATGTAAAACTGAAAAGGTAGTATATCTGATGTGGAAGTATTCTTTAGCTATCAGCTCCCACAGTAGATTGGAAAATGGAATAGGACTGATAAAAGAGGAAGGACCCAAGAGGGTGGAGTGGCTGGCCTGCAAAATGTCTTCAAACACAGAACATGTTAAAGACAGAGGTAGAACAGATCTCATACCAGACAAAAGTAAGTACATCACCACCTATGGAGATTTTCACCTTAAGGTAGTTACTATCACAGCAGAAAGGGCCTCCTTAGATATTTCAAGGACAGTGTTGGAAGTCCTGCCTTCAAAGACATAGCATACATTGTCAGAGCCAGGAATGACTTTAGATCCCACATTATACAGGTGGCAAGTGCCAACTGGAAATAAAAAGACAGAGGTAGAAGGGACATTCAAACTGAGAATGCAGATTATCCAAGATATAAGGCCCTTCACAGATTTAAAACACATACCTTAAGAATAATAACTGTTTACATGAGAAGAAACTGTGTATCCCTGAACATGTATCACCATGGGCAGTGATTGTTGACAATTCACCATTCTGGAGGTCTTCTTTTTGAACTATTCAACCTCTAAGGTCACTTCTATATCAGGTATTCTACCTTTTTGTGAAATAAAGCTGAAAAGGTAGTTTACCAGATGTGGAAGTATCCTCTAATGATCAGCTGCCCTCAATGGAATGGAAACTGGAATAGGAATGATCAAGGTGGAAGGACCCAGGAGCTTGGAGTGGTCTGCCTGCAAAGAGTCTTCAAACACAGAATATGTAATGGCAGAGGAAGAACAAGTCTCACACCAGAAAAAGTAAGTACATCAGCACCCATGGAGATTTTCACCTTAAGGTAGTTACTATCAGAGTAGAAATGGCCTCCTTAGATATTTGTAGGACAGTGGTGGAAATATATGGAACAGAAGCTACCAGTACAGAGAGATGCATTCAAAGACATAACACAGAGTGACAGGCCAAGGAATGACTTTGGAACACAGATTGTACAGGGGGGAAGTGCCAACTGGACACAGAAAGACAGAGGTAGAAGGAACATTCAAACTGAGAATGCAGATTATCCAAGATATAAGACCTTTCAGACAGATTTACACCATATGCATTTAGCACTCAAAATGTTATCATGAAAATGAAATGTGCATCACTGAAAATGGAAGAATGTGGGAAGTAAACTTTTACAATTCATCATTCTGCAGATCTTACTTTCAACAGTTCAAGATCCAAGGTCCCTTCCTACAAAAAAAGATGCAATGGAAATGATAGCAGGGGTCTCACACCAGAAAAAGTAAGTATATCAGCACCCATGGAACTTTTCACCTCCAAGTAGTTACTATCAGAGCAGACAGGGCTGCTTGAGATCTTGGAAGGACATCATTGGAAGTCAACAAGACACAGACTGTCAAGTCTGAAAGATACTTGGAAATATAACAAAGTGACAGAGTGAGGAATGATTTTTGAACACAGATTGTACAGGTGGAAAGTGCCAATTGGAAACAGAAAGACATAAGTAGAAGGGACATTCACACAGAGATGGCAGTTATAAGGACCTTCAGACAGATTAAAAGCAAATAGCTTTAGAATTCAAAATGTTATAATGAGAAGGAACTATGCATCACTGAACATGGGTGACCCTGGGCAGTGATTGTTTACAATTCACCATTCTACAGCCCTTGCTTTGAACTGTTCAACATCCAAGGTCACTTCTATATCAGGCAATCTATCTTTTTGTGATGCAAAACTCAAAAGGTAGTCTATCAAATGTGGAAGTAGCCTTTGGCTATCAGGCTGCCCTAAATGGAATGGAGAATGGAATAGGAATGATCAAGGTGAAAGGACCCAAGAGCATGGAATGCCATGCATGCAAAGAGTCTTCAAACACAGAAATTGTAATGACAGAAGAAGAAGAGGTCCCACACCAGAAAAAAAGTAAGTACATCAGCTCCCACCGAGTTTTTCACCTTGAGGGAGTTACTTAAAGTGCAGAAAGGACCACATTAGATATTTGAAGGACAGTGTTGGAAGTCCATAGAACAGAGATTACCAGTATTGAGAGATGCCTTAAAAGACATAATATGGAGTGACAGAGCCAGGACGAACTTTAGAACACAGATTGTACAGTTTGGAAGTGCCAGTTAGAAACAGAAAGACAGAGGTAGATTATCCAAGTTATAAATCTCTTCAGAAATATTTGAAGCATATACCTTTAGAATACCAACTGTTATTATGAGAGGGAGCTGTGTATCACTAAACAAAGATGACCATTGGCAGGGATTGTTTACAATTCACCATTCTGCAGGTCTTGCTTTGAACTGTTCAACATCCAAGGCCCCTTCCATCTCTGCTATTCTACCTTTTTGTGATATAAAACAGAAAAGGTAGTTTATCAGATGTAGAAGTATCCTTTGGCTATCAGCTTCCCACAGTGGATTGGAAAATGGCATAGGACTGATCAAGGTGGAAGGAACCAAGAGCATGGTGTGGCTCACCTGCAAAGAGTCTTCAAACACAGAACATGTCATGATAGAGGAACAACATGTGTCACACAAGACAAAAGTAAGTACATCAGCACCCATGGAACTTTTCCCCTTAAGGCAGTTACTATCAGAGCATGTAGGGCCTCATTAGATATTTGAAAGATAGCATTGGAAGTCCATAGAAAAGAGATTACCAGTACCGAGAGATGTCTTACAAGACATAATATGGAGTGACAGAGCCAGGATGGACTTTAGAACAGAGATTGTACAGGTAGGACGTGCCAACTGGACACATAAAGATAGAGGAAGATAAGATGTTCAAACTGACAATGAAGATTATCTAACTTATGAGGCCCTTCAAATATATTAAGCATATACCTTTAGAAAACGAACATTATCATGCGAAGGAAATGTGCATCACCGAACGTGGATGACCACTGGCAGAGACTGTTTACAATCAACCATTCTGCAGGTCTTGTTTTGAATTGTTCAACATCCAAGGATACCCTTCCGTATCTGCTATGTTATCTTTTTGTGATGTAAAACTCAAAAAGTAGGTTAGCAGATGTGGAAGTATCCTTTGGCTATCAGTTCCCCTCAGTTGAATGGAAAATGGTATAGGACTGATCAAATAGGAAGGATTCAAAATCATAGAGTGGCTTGTAAGCAAAGAGTATTCAAACACAGCACATGTAATGACATAGGAAGAACCAGTCTCACATAAGACAAAAGTAAGTATCTCAGCAGCCATGGAGTTTTTCACCTAAAGATAGTTACTATTCGAGCAGAATGGGCCTCCTTAGATATTTGAAGGACAGTGTTGGAAATCCATAGAACAGAGTTTACCAGTATAGAGACATGCCTTAAAAGACATATCATAGAGTGACAAAACCAGCAATGACTTTGGATCACAAATTTTACAGGTGGCAAGTACCAATTAGACAGAGAAAGACAGAGGTAGGAGGAACGTTCAAACTGGGAAGGCAGATGGCCAAGGTTATAAGGCCCAAACGACAGATTTAAAGCATCTGTTTTTAGAATACCAACTGTTATCATGAGAAGGAACTGTGCATCCCTTTTCATGGATGACCATGGGCAGGGATTTTTTTTTACAATTCATCATTCCGCAGGTCTTTCTTTAAAACTTTCAAGATCCAAGGTCTGATTCAGTGCTGCTATTCTGTCTTTTTGTGATGTGAAACTGACAAGTATTCTATCAGATCTGGAAGTATCCTTTGGTTTTCAGCTGCCCTCAGTAGAATGGAAAATGAAATAGGACTGATCAAGGAGGAAGGGCCAAGAGCACTGAGCGACTGACCTGCCAAGAGTCATAAAACAAAGAATATGTAATAGGAATGAAAGTAGAACTCTCACATCAGAAAAAGTAAGTACATCAGCACTCATGGTACTTTTCACCTTAATGTAGTTACTATCAGAACAGAAAGGGCCTTCTTAAATCTTTGATGAACAGTGCTGGAAATCCATAAGACATAGACTTTCAAGTCTGAGAGATGCCATGAAAGAAAGCAGGACAGAGCCAGGAATGATTATAGAACACAGATTGTACAGGTGGGAAGTGCCCATTGGACATAGAAAGACAGAAGTATAAGGGAAGCTCAAACTGAGAAAGATCCAAGTTATAAGACCCTTCAAAAAGATTTAAAGCATCTACCTTTATTTGGAATACCAACTGTAGTTATAAGAAGGAACTATGTATCACTGAACATGGATGACCAAGGGCAGTGAATGTTTACAATTCACCATTGTGCAGGTCCTACTTTAAATCGTTCAAAATCCAAGGTCTCTTCCAACTCTGCTATTCGTTTTTTTTTGTTTGTTTGTTTTTTGTGATGCAAAGTTCAAAGGTAGCGTACCAGATGTGGAAGTATCCTTTGGCTATGAGCTGACTTCAGTGGAATAGAAAATGGAACAGGACTGATCTAGGTGAAAGGACCCAAGAGCATGGTTGACATGCAGGAATCTTGAAACACAGAACATGTAAGGACAGAGGAAGAAGAGGTCTCACAGCAGAAAAAGTAAGTACATTAGCACCCATGGAGCTTTTCACCTTAAGGTAGTTACTATCAGAGCAGAAAGGGCCTCCTTAGATCTTTCAAGGACAGTGTTGGAAATCCATAGTAAAGAAGCTACCAGTTCTGAGAGATGCCTTCAAAGACATAACATAGAGTGACAGAGCTAGGAATGACTTTTGGTCACAGATTGTACAGGTGGGAATTGCCAATTGGACACAGAGAGACAGAGGCAGAAGGGAGCTTCAAACTGAGAAGGCAGATTATCAAAGTTATAAGGCCCTCCATACAGATTTAAAGCATATACCATCAGAATACTAAGAGTTATCATGAGAAGGAACTGAACATGGATGACCATTAGAAGGAATTGTTTACAATTCACCATTCTACAGGTCTTGCTTTTAACTATTGAATAGCCAAGTCCCCTTCCATCTGTGCTATTCTCTCTTTTTATGATGAAAACTAAAAAAGCAGTATATCTGATGTGGAAATATCCTCTGTCTGTTAGCTGCCCTCAGTGGAATGGAAAATGGAATAGGACTGATCAAGGAACAAGGACACAAGAGCATGGAGTGACTGGCTTGCAAAGAGTCATCAAGAAAAAATGATGTAATGGGAATGAAAGAAGGGGTCTCACACCTGAAAAAGTAAGTACATCAGAACCCATGGAGTTTTTTACCTCAAGGTAGTTACCATCAGAGTAGACAGGGCCACTTTAGATCTTTGAATGACATTGCTGGAAGTCCATAGGACACAGATTGTCAAGTCTAAGAGATGCCTGGAAATATAACAGAGTGACAGAGCCAGGAATGGTTTTAGAACACAGATTGTACAGGTGGGAAGTGTAGAATGGACACAGAAAGACAGAGGTAGAAGGAATGTTCAAACTGAGAATGCAGACTACTCAAGTTATAAGGACTTTCAGACAGATTTAAAGCATATAGGTTTAGAACTCAAAAATGTTATCATGAGAAGGTACTGTGCATCACTGACCACAGGTAAACAATTCACCATTCTGCAGGTCTTGCTTTGAACTGTTCAACATCCAAGATCACTTCTATATCCGGTATTCTATCATTTTGCGATATAAAACTCAAAAGGTAGTTTATCAGATGTGGAGGTAGCCTTTGACTATCAGCTGCCCTCAGTGGAATGGAAACTGAAATAGGAATGATCAAAGTGGAAGGACCCAAGAGCATGGAATGCCATGCATGCAAAGAGTCTTCAAACACAGAACATGTAATGGCAGAAGAAGAAGAGGTCTTGCACCAGAAAAAAGTAAGTACATCAGCTTCCATGGAGCTTTTCACCTTAAGGGAGTTACTACTGGAGCAGAAAGAACTGCATTAGATATTTGAAGGACAGTGCTGGAAGTCCATAGAACACAGATTACCAGTAATGAGAGATGCCTTAAAAGACATAACATGGAGTGACAGAGCCAGGATGGCATTTGGAACAAAGATTGTACAGGTGGCAAGTACCAATTAGACACACAAAGACAGAGGTAGTACAGAAGTTTAAACTGACAATAAAGATTATCCAAGTTATCCAAGTTACCCTTAAAGCATATTTAGAATATCAACTGTTATCATGAGAAGGAGCTGTTCATTACTGAACATGGACAACCATTGGCAGGGATTATTTTATAATTCACCATTCTGTAGGTCTTGCTTTGAAATGTTCAACATCTGTGTACCCTTCCATATCTGCTATTTGATCATTTTGTGTTGGAAAATTCAAAAACAGGTTATCACATGTGAAAGTATGCTTTGGCTAATCGGTTGCCCTCAGTTGAATGGAAAATGGAATATGAATGATATAGGTGGAAGGATCCAAGATCATGGAGTGTCCTATCTGCAAAGACTCTTCAAACACAGAACATATAAGGAGAGTGGAAGAAGAGGTCTCAAACAAGAAAAAGTAAGTACATCAGCACCCATGGAGATTTTCACCTTAAGGTAGTTACTATCAGAGCACAAAGGGTCTCCTTAGATCTTTCAAGGATAGTGTTGGAAATCCATAGAATAGAAACAACCAGTTCTTAGAGATGCTTTCAATGACATAACATAGAGTGACAGAACAAGGAATGACTTTAGAACACAAATTGTACAACTGGGAAGTGCCAATTGGACACAGAAAGACAGAGGTAGAAGTGACATTCAAACTGACAGTGCTGATTGTCCAAGTCATAAAACCCTTCAGACAGATTTAAAGCTTATACCTTTAGCACTCAAAATGTTATCATGGGAAGAAAATGTGCATCACTGAAAATGGATGAACATTGGCAGTGATTGCTTACAAATCTCTATTCTACAGGTATTGCTTTGAAATGTTCCACATCCAAGGACCCTTCCATATCTGTTATTCTCTTTTTGTGACATAAAACTCAAAAAGTTGGTTATCAGATGTGGAAGTATCCTTTTGCCCTCATCTAATGGAAAATGGAATGGGATTGATCAAGGTGAAAGTATCCAAAAACATGGAGGAACATGCCTGCAAAGACTCTTCAAAACACAGAACGTGTAAAGACAGAGGAAGAAGAGGTCTCACACCAGAAAAAGTAAGTACATCAGCAACCATGAAACTTTTCACCTTAAGGTAGTTACTATCAGACCAGAAAAGGCCTCCTTACATCTTTCAAGGACAGTGTTGGAAATCCATAGCAAAGAAGCTACCAGTTCTGAGAGATGCCTTTAAAAACATAATATAGACTTACAGAACAAGGAATGACTTTAGAACACAAATTGTACAGTTGGACACGGAAAAATAGAGGTAGAAGGGATGTTCAAACTGGCAATGCAGATTATTCAAGTTATAAGCCCCTTCAGACAGATATAAAGTATATAATTTCAGCATTCAAAATGTTATCATGAGACGGAACTGTGCATCACTGAACATGGATGAACATTGGCAGCGATTATTTACAATTCACCATTCAACAGGTTTTGCTTTGAACTGTTCAACATACAAGGCCCCTTCCATTTCTGTTATTCTATCTTTTTGTGATGTAAAACTGAAAAGGTAGTCTATCAGATGTGGAAGTATCCTTTGACTATCAGCTCTGTACAGTGGGTTGGAAACTTGAATAGAACTGATCAAGGTGGAAGGAACCAAGAGCATGGAGAGGCTGACCTGGCCAATTGGACACAGAAAGACAAAGGTAGGAGGGATGTTCAAACTGAGAAGGCAGATTATCAAAGTTATAAGGCCCAACAGACAGATTTACAGCATATACCTTTAGGATACCAACTGTTACCATGAGAAGGAACTGTGCATCATTAGACATGGATGACTATTGGAAGGGATTGTTTACAGTTAATGTAGGTCTTGCTTTGAACAGTTCAACATCCAAGGTTCCTCTCTGCTCTACTATTCTATCTTTTTGTGATGTAAAACTGAAAAGGTAGTCTATCAGATGTGCAAGTGTCCTTTGGAAATCAGCTGCTCTCAGTGGAATGGAAAATGGAATAGGGCTGATCAAGGTAGAAGGACCCAAAATCATGTGGTGGTCTGCTTGAAAAGAGAATTCAAACACAGAATATGTAATGACAGAGGAAGAAAAGGTCTCACACCAGAAAAAGTAAGTACATCAGCACCCATGGAGTTTTTCATCTTAAGGTAGTTACTATCAGAGCAGAAAGGGCCTCCTTAGATCTTTGAAGGACAGTGTTAGAAGTCCATAAAACAGAGATTACCAGTACTGAGAGATGCCTTAAAAGACATAACATAGAGTAACAGAGCCAGGAATGACTTTAGAATACAGATTGTACAGATAGAAATTGCCAATTGGACACAGACAGAGGCAGAAGGGAGGTTCAATTTGAGAGACAGACTATCAAAGTTATAAGGCTCTCCATACAGATTTAAAGCATATACCGTTAGAATATCAACTGTTATCATGAGAAGAAACTGTGCATCACTGAACACGCATGACCATTGCAAGAAATTGTTTATAACTCACCATTCTACAGGTCTTGCTTTCAACTATTCAACAGCCAAGTTCCCTTTCTTTCTCCTATTCTATCTCTTTGTGCTGTAAAACTGAAAAGGTAGTCTATCAGATGTGGAAATATCCTTTGTCTGTCAGCTGCCCTCAGTGGAATATAAAATGGAATAGGCTGTTCAAGGAGGTAGAACACAAGGGCATGGAGTGGCTGGTCTGCAACGAGTCATCAAACAAAGAAAATGTAATGGGAATGAAAGAAGGGATCTCACATCAGAAAAAGTAAGTACATCAGCACCCATGGAGCTTTTCACCTCAAGGTAGTTTCCATCATAGCAGACAGCCCCACTTGACATCTTTGAAGGACAGAATTGGAAGTCCATATGATACAGATTGTCAAGACTGAGAGATGTCTGGAAATATAACAGAGCGACAGAGCCAGGAATGGTTTTAGAACATAGATTGTACAGGTGGGAAGTGCCGAAAGGACACAGAAAGACAGAGGTAGAAGGGACTTCGAACTGAGAAGGCAGATGATCCCAGTTATAGAGCCCTTCAGACAGATTTAAAGCATAAACCTTTAGAACGCAAAATGTTATCATGACAAGGAACTGTGCATCACTGAACATGGATGACCATTGGCAGGGATTGTTTATAATTCACCATTCTACAGGTTTTGTTTTGAATTCTTCAACATCCAAGATCCCATCCATCTCTGCTATTCTACCTTTTTGTGATGTAGAACTGAAAAGGTAGTTTATCAGAAGTGGAAGTATCCTTTGGCTATCAACTGCTCACAGTGGATTGGAAAATAGAATTGAACTGATCAAGGTAGAAGACCCAAGAGCATGGAGTGGCATGTCTGCAAATAGTCTTCAAACATAGAACATGTAATGACAGAGGAAAAAGACTTCTCCCACCAGACAAAGTAATTACATCACCACCAATGAAGCTTTTCACCATAAGGTAGTCACTATCTTAGCAGAAGGTGACTCCTTAAATCTCTGAAGGATCATATGGGAAGTCCATTGAACAGGGAAGACCAGTACTGAGAGAAACCTTAAAAGACATAGCATTGAGTGACAGAGTGAGGAATGACTTTCAAACACAGATTGTACAGGTATCAAATGCCAATTGGACACAGAAAGACAGAGGTAGAAGCGGTGTTGAAACTGAGAATGGAGATTATCTGAGTTATAAAGCTCTTCAGACAGATTTAAAGCATACACCTTTCAAATATGAACTATTATCATGAGAAGGAACTGTACATCACTGAAGATGAATGACCATTGATAGAGATTGCTTACAATTTACCATTCTTCAGTTCTTGTTTTGAACTGTTCAACATCCAAGGTCCCATCCAGCCCTGCTATTCCATATTTTTGTGATGTAAAACTGAAAAGGTAGCCTATCCAGATGTGGAAGTATCCTTTGGACATCAGCTCCCCACAGTGGAAAGGAAAATGGAATAGTACTGATCAAGATAGATGGACTCAAGAGCATGGATTCAAGTGCCTGCAAATAGTCTTCATACACAGAACTTGTAATGACAGAGGAAGAAGAGGTCTCACACCAGAAAAAGTAGGTATATCAGCAGCCATGGAGCCTTTCACCTTAGGGTGAAAGTCACCTTAGTGACAGTCACCCTAGTGACTATCAGAGCAGAAAGGGCCTCCTTAGATCTTTGAAGGACAGTATTGGAAGGCCATAATATATAGACTTTCAAGTCTGAGATATGCCTTGAAAGATAACAGAGTGACAGAGCCAGGATTTACTTTGGAACATGGATTGTACTGTTGGGAAGTGCCAAGTGAACACAGAAAGACAGAGGTGGAAGGGATGTTAGAATTGAGAACGCAGACAACCCAAGTTATAAGGCCATTCAGATGCAAATGTAAAACATATACCTTTAAAACACAAACTGATATCATGAGAAGGAACTGTACATCACTGAACATGAATGACCATTGAGAGGAATGGTTTACAATTCACTCTTTTACAGGTTTTGCTTTGAACTACTCAAACTCTAAGGTCCCATCCAGGTCTGATAGTCTATTTTTCAGTGATACAAAACTTGGAATTCAGTCTATCTGACCTAGAAGTGTCCTTTGGCTATCAGCTGTCATCAGAAAAACATATAATGGGATATCAATTGATGGAGGGGGAAGGACCCAAGAGCATGGAGTGGCATAACTACAAAGAGTCTTCAAATCTATAATGGCAGAGGAAGAAGTCTCAAAGAACAAAAAGTAAGTACATAAACACCCATGGAGCTTTTCTCTTTAGGGAAGTTACTATCAGAGCAGAAAGGGCCCCCTTAGATCATTAAAGGACAGCGCTGAAAGTCTATATGTCTATAGAAATGTGAAAATCTGAAAGTCTATAGAATGAGACTTGTCTTTACAGAAATATAGTGTGACAAAGGGGAGAATGACTTTAGAACACAGATTGTACAGATGGCAGTTGCCAGTTGAATACAGAAAGGCAGAGGTAGAAGGGACATTGAAACTGAGAAGGCAGACTATTCATGCTATAAGACTCTTCAGACACAGACTTAAAGCATATAACTTTAGAACACAAACTCTTATCATAAGAAGGAGCTGTTCATTACTGAACATGGATGACCTTTGGGAAGGATGGTTTACAAGTCATGCTTCTAGAGCTTTGGATTTGAACCCATTAACATCCATGGTCCCATCCAGATCTAATATTCTATCTTTCTGTGATGTTGTGAACCTTGGAGCCTAGTCTATCAGACCTACAAGTGTCCTTTAGCTATCAACTGTCATCATTGGAATGGATAGCAAAGTACAGACTGATCAAGGTGGTACCTTAAGTGCGTAGATACCAACCGATGTCATGAGGACACATTCTGCATCATTGAACATGGATGACCATTGCCTGAAATAAGTTAATAGACATACGTCTTCACATTTTGAGATAGTCCTAATCTTTAAGGTCTCTGATTAGTGTGACGTTTCATGTTTTTATGATGTTGTGAAGCTGGGAGGATAGAATATCAGGCCTAGAAATTGCCTTAACCCATCAATGGATCACAGTGGCATGGTCACAAGAATATAGATTGAAAGAGCTGCAATGCCCCGAGAGAATGGATTCTCAATCTTGGAAGCAACTTGAAAGCAAACTATGTGCAATGAATTCATTGTAAGTCCTCACAATCAAAAAGGCTGGCTTGAAGAGAGCCTTTGAACAGAAAACACAAAGCATCATAACTTCAAATTCTCCTTAGAATAGAGAAGAAATAACCTTATAAAGTAGAAGCCAAATTGTCATGTGGGTAGTGAGTGGCCTGAGAACATAGAATGAATAAGCAGGAAATGCCCTTTGAGCACAGAAAGTCATATGTTTAGGTATCATGAGAACATTGATTATCTAAAAGGAAAAAATCCTTCACTTTTTGGAATATTTATTTTTAATATTCATTATTTAAGATTCTGAGTTCCCAGTTCTCTCCTTCCCTTCAGCTTCTCCCCCACGGATGGAGAAGACAAGTAATTTGATCTCAATTATACATGTGAAGTCATACAAAACATTTTCATATTAGCCATGTTGCAAAAAGAAAAATGAGATGAAAAAAATCTGTTAATTTGTACTCAAGAGTTCATCAGTTCTCTCTCTGGAAGTATACAGTATTTTTTATGATGAATTCTTCAGAAGTGTCTTTAATCTTTGTATTCATCAGAGTGGCTAAGTCTTTCACAGTTGATGATTGTTATAATATTACTTCTATTTTGTGCAGTGCTTTCCCGTTTCTGCTCACTTCACCTTGTTCATGTAAGTTTTTCCAGGTCTTATCCAGTTCATCATTTCTTATGGCACTGTAATATACCATTATGTTCATATACTACAATTTGTTCAGGCATTTCCCAATTAATGGACATGCCCTCAATGTCCAATTCTTTGTCACCAGAAAAAGAGCTGTTATCAATGTTTTTGTACATAAGAGTCCATTTTTCTTTGCTCTCTCTGGGGTACATACCTAGTGGTGGTATGGGTCAAAGAGTAGGCACTTTTATAGCCCTTTAAGCATAGTTCCAAAATTGTCTCCACAATGGATCAGTTCATAGCTCCACCTTGATATTCTTGATAATTCCCTTAATACTCTTGACCTTTTTGTCTTTCCAGATGAATTTTGTTATTATTTTGTCTAGCTCTATAAAATAAATTGTTAGTTTGGTTGGTACAGTATTAAATAATCAGATTGGCTAACACAAAAGGAAAGGAAAATGACAAATGCTTGAGGGGATGTGGGAAAATGGGCACACTAATGCACTGTTAGTGGAGTTGTGAATCCAAGACAATTCCAAAGGACTCATTTTAAATAATGGTGTCTATATCCATACACACACAGAAACTGATGCAATCTGAATTCAGATGAAAGCATACTATTTTTCCACTGTCTTTATTTTTTCATGTTTTTCTTTTGTTCTGTTTTCTTTCACAACATGACTAATATGAAAACATTCTGCATGACTGCACATATATAACTTAAATAAAATTGCTTACTCTCTCAGGGAGGGGGGTTGGAAAGGAAGGAGGAAGAGAATTTGAAACTCAAAATTTTTTAAAATGGATGTTCAGAATGTGTTTGGGGGAAATAAAATAACATAATTCTCCTCAAATGACAGAAACATTCAGAGCTAGAACTATAAGTTCTGTAAGACTATGTTGTCTCAGCTAGAATGGACGTGAAACACAGAATGTCACAACTAGAGAGAACCTATGGAAGAATAAGAAAAACTCTTGAAGCAAAGAATGTCAGAGTTAGAATTCTTTACAACATATAATGCCAGGATGGAAGGCATTTTGTGATATAAAACACTAGAAATAATAGAAGTAGAATATAAAACAAAGAAGGACAAGGGTGGGACCTTAGAACACAGAATATTATAAATATTTCCTTAGATCACAGAATGTCAGTTCCAGAATGGGCTTCAAAATATAGAACAGGTTCATAGTTGGACGGCTGTTGGAATGTGAAATGACACAGTTTAAAGTCCATAACACAGAATTTCTAGACTAAAATTCTTTTCCATCTGTCGTAGTTTTGTTAAATTGTTGAAAAGAAAAGCCAAGTTACAGGAAAGAATTCTGGGCTGCCCCAATAACGGGGCTTAATCCATGACACAGCCGTGAGTCTTCTTATCTTATTTCTCTAAACTCTCTCACTTTGGGTTTAGTTTTCATCTCTTTGCAGATGATATCTTGGATTAATATGTTCAGCCCTAACCTTTCTCCTGAGCTCCAGTCCTGTATCACCAATTGTCTTTTGGATATTTTGAAGTGGATGTACTGTGGACATCTTAAATGCAATATGTTAAAAAAAATAGAACTCAGTATTCCTATCCCCCCCCAAACCCTCCTTTAGATTTTCCTATTACTGTTGAGAGTATCATCATCCTCTCAGACACTCAGATAGACTTGCAAACAAAGTGTCATCCTTGATTCCTCATTCTCATTTACCCCATATATCCAATCTGTTGCCATCATATGGTTTATACCTTAACATTTCTCAATAGGTCCTATACTCTCCACTCATACAGCCATCATACTACTTCAGTCTTTATCACCTTGCTCTTGGAATATTACAAAGTGTTCTGGTTGGTTTCCCTGCCTCAGTCCTTTCCCCAACCCAATGAATTTCCTATCCTGTTGCCAAAAGAACAGAAGGTTCATGGGGTAGAAAAATTAATGAGTTCAGTTGTAGACATGTTGAGTTTAAGACATCAACTAGACATCCAGTTTGAGATGTCTGAAAACCAGTTGGAGATATGAGATTGGATGTCAGCAGAGAGTTTGGAGCAGGAAAGGTAGGTGTGAATATCATCAGCAGAGAGACAGTAATTAAAACCACAAAAGCTGATGAGATTACCAAGTGAAGTAGCATAGAGAGAAGAGAGAAGAGGGTCCAGGAAAAAACCTGGAGGGATAACTACAGTTAGAGAATGGGATCTGGAAGAGGATCTGGCCAAGAAGACTAGGAAGGAATAGTCAGACAAGTAGAAGGAAAACCAGTGGAGAGAAGTGTCCCATAAACCTAGAGAGAATCGAGGATAAGAGTGTAACAACAGTGTCAAAGTCTCCAGAGAGGTCATGGGGAAGAAAGACTGAGAAAAAAATGGGAGGAGGCAGAGCCATAGGAGATTTGAGGAGGTATGAGGTTTAGAAGAGCTGAGGGGATATAGAAGGGAGGTATAGAAGGATTGTCTAGCAGAGTGAAGGCCTATTTGAGTTTGTATTATATTAATTTTTATCTTTCCTCAGTTTTCTTATGATTTTTGTACTTTTCTATTTCACTGATCACATTCTGCCTTATCATAGGTGTACTTCTCTAATCAATAGTGATTTAGAACATTTTTTCATGTGACTAGATTTCACATGACTTTGAGTTTTTCATCTGAAAACTGCCCGTTCATATCCTTTGATCATTTATTGATTGGGGAATGAGTTGTATTCTTTTTAAATTTGACTCGGTTCTCTATAATTTAAGAAATAAGACTTTTATCAGAGATACTTGTTGTAAAAATTGTTTCCCAGCTCAAAAGGTATTTATTAGGCTCAGGCAAACCTTATAATAGTTACACAAGTATCCAGGCAACAATAGTAGAGATTACACAAGGTAAGTGTATGAAATTACGAATGTTCATTGCCATACATGTTAATTAATCCCCGCACACTTGATTATTCTTGTTTACTTTTGACTCTGTTCTGTTATGTTCATTAGAGAAATGCTTGTCAATTGTTTATGTTTATGCACTAATGTTTCTAGTGTTACTGTTTTGGTTAAACATAGGCCTATTGATAATGTCATTGTTATAGCTAGCTAACTTTGCTTTTTTAGCCATGCATTGCTTTGTTATTTATGATTAATTACTGTATAATATGAATATGCATGTATACTTGAGCTGTGCATGTACTATCTTGCACACACTTAGCTATGCTGTCACTATAGTACCCTATCTGATGATGCTCTGCATATAGCTCCATGTCTATTGTATGTACTGTTAATGTGTATATGATTTCTATTCAAAAGTATAGATGATTTGCTTGTCTGTTTTACTTCTATTATTCTCTTTTGTTTTGTGTTTTTGGTGAAGCTTGGCATGGCATATTCCAGTTTTTCTATTCTACTCATTATTCTGGCTCTCAAAGACATATATATACTCTCATAATTCTCATTTCTCTTTTAAACTACTTAGGAATCACATCATCCTTCAATTCCAGAGGGTCATCTAACCCATCAAGTAATGAATTGTTTTTCTTCATTTTGCAGTATTTACTCATGAATTCCTGAACTGGTTTACTAGATCTGGTGGCCCTATTTTCTCCTGTTGTGCCTGTTTTTTCTTGATTTGTAGTTGGTTTATCTGTTTATGTTCAAGGTCTTTGAGTTTTCTTCTTCCTGAAACCATTGGTGATTTTAGTCTCTCCCCTTCCCTGCCCTGGAGGAATGTAACTCCAGTTCCAAAGCCCAGTGGTATAGGACTTTCTCCTTTTTTGGCCAAGATCAATGCCCTATACCTGTATAAAGGATCAGAGCTGAAGAGATGAGAGCTCTTCACTCTTCTTGAGTCTTCTTTGGGTTCTCTTGCAGTTTCTGAAACTCTTCAGATTTGGATCACATTTGGCTTCCAGTTTCAAGAGGAAAGATGGATTAGGCCAACTCTGCTTCAGGTTACTGAAGGAAAAGACCCTGCCAAGATACAAGAGGAGCTGGCTTTCTCCATCATATCCCTATTCCCAGCTAGTTATAGTACCAACTTCAGAGAACTTCCCCTTGGGTGAGATCTGGGACTCTATCTGTTGGTTGGTCTGAGTTACCTCACTCCCAATGGGAGAGTTTCTTCACTTTGTATTGTCTGGTATATATTCTCTCATGTATACTTTCTCTGATTTCTGTTTTGCTACCAGTTTGAATAAATGTTTTGCTACTAATTTGAATAAATGTTTTTCTTGGCTAAATGTTATATATATTCATTCTGGAACTGATTATTTGGAGGGAAAGGAGTCAAGCACAGATTGAAAAACCCTGGCATTCAAGGGACTCACAAGTTAGTTGACTCATGAAAAACTAACTCATTCAAAGTAAATGAGAGATTAGAACCACCTATTGCCCATAGGAAATTTAGCTAGACTTTCTAATCAGCAGGTGGAGAGAACTGATGGACACTCAGGAGAGGAAAAGGCTGAGAAAAAAGAGACTGTCCAAAACTGTACGAAGACTTTCTGACTCAAATATAGGCATGGAAAGTGATGCAGTCATTGAAGGAAACTGTGTATTATTGCAGAGCAGGAGTACTGATCCAAAGGCAGCTCATCTTCTGCCCCAAACTTCTACAGAGACTCCTAGGGTACAGATTCAACTCACAGAGCTCAAACATACTGACAACAAACACAGCTAACCAACTAGCTGCTAGCCATGGTGCAGACACACAAGTTTATAATGATCCCAATTGTTGGACCACACCAAACTATACCAGGGTATAGGAGGTGAAAGATCAGTCAGTGATAGGAGAAGTAGGCCTATGATGTTGTGGTGCTCTCTAGGTGATAATACTAGAGACTGTTCATATGAAAAATACCTTACATGAAATTGTATGTTTACTATTGTACATGTCAATTACTGCATATTTGAGTATGCTTGTTTTTTTATTTTGCTATTTTATTCTCTTGACTGTGTTTTGTATTGTGCTCACACTGTAGCAATGCCTATTCATTGTTCATTGTTTTGTATACATGCTATTACTTATAGTTAAACTTATGTTTTCGATATAGGCCTATTGGGAGTGTTATTATTGCAGCTAGCTAACTTTGCTTTGTTTGTTAATCGCACTTATTGCTTTTGATTAATTGCTGTGTACTATGGATATGCATGTACTTTTGAAATGTGCATGGGATATATGTCCTGTGTGTGGTTAGGACATGTCACTATTGTATAGTTGCAGGTTTTCAACTTGGCCCAGATGACCTTTGCAAGGGACTGAAAAGAGTTTTAGCCCAGGGGAGGAATATAGTAACCCTACTCCTAAAGCTCATTGGAATGAGATGTTGTCCTTATTGTTGGATGTTCCATGCCTGTGTAAAGGTCAGGGTAGAGAGAGCAAGAATGGGAGAAAAGACTACTCTTCAGTTTTCTTGAGTCTTCTTTGAGTTATCTTCCAGTCATTGAGTCACTTTGGATTTGGGGAGTTCTGGCTTCCAGATTTGATAAGGAAAATAGAAGAGATCAACTCTGCTTCAAGTTGCTGAAGGAAAAGACTCTGAGAAGATGTGAAAGAAACCTGTAATATCCATTATATCCATATCGCCAGCTTGCTATACTAGATACTTTAGGGAAATTTCCACTGGATGAAATCCAGGACCCTTTCACTTAGTTAAGTTGAATTACCTTGTTCCCAACAGAAGAGCTCCTTTACTCTGTATTGTTTGGTATATATTCACCTATATATACATTTTCTGATTTCTGTTTGCTACTGATTTGTATAAATGATTTTTTTTGTTAAGCACTATGTGTGTTCATTGTAGAATTGGTATTTGGAGGGAAAGAGAGTCAAGCCTTAGATATAGAGCTTGGGGTCCTCCTTCCCCCAATAATGAAATGGCAATCAGAAGTTAGCTTGAATCTGAAACTTACATCCCCTAGACTAATAATACTTAAAAGAGAAGATAGATATAATTCTAACTTGGTATCCCTTTTCTCTGAGGAGAACAGAGTGGCAATCTCTGGCCTCAATTTCCTGTTTCCCCTCCTAGCAGAGGGGAAAGGTGAGGGTGAATAGAGGCTAGAGGAGTCTATTCTGTCTCCCTCTGAGCCACAAAGACATGCCTATGCTACATGTGGGGGACAGTCATGGAAGCAATGGACATGAGTTTAGAGAGACTTCAGGAGATAGTGGAGAATAGAAGGACCTGATGTGTCCATGGAATCACAAAGTCAGACATGACTGAATGACTGAAGAACAACTGCATTTTTTCCTCCAGCACTTACTTCCTGGTTCCCTCATCTCTGGTGATGGTTTCCTTGGGGGCAGGGTCTCAAAGCATCTCAGACTCCTCCTACACTGGGTAATTTATAGTTTACTTGTTTAGGTCTCTGTTATCAGAACTGGCCCCAGCTGAATGCTAGAAAAGAAAAAAGAGAAAAGAGAACATGAACTTGTATACTTAATGAGTGAAAATGTACAATTTAACACCTGTAGCTTAATTTTATTGGATTAGTCTGCAAATGAATTTCACTGATGTTGATATTCAACAAGTTGTTAGGTTTGGTGCACAGCATCCCACCTGCACTCTGTTCAGTCTGGTGACCTAACCTGTTCCTTTGGTACTACAGGGTTGTCTACCCCAGCACTGGCTCCGTTGTTATCATGAGGGTTTTTTTTGGCCTGACTCCATTTTTGCCGGAGCCTTGTTGATCTCAATGAGGGCAAATTTCTGCAGACTGGAGCCAGAGTCCCCACGGCACTGAAAAGAAGGAGGAGGGATATGAGTGTGGGGGTGGGTTTAATTGTAAGCTTGTGTTGTGTCCTGGGCTCTGCTAGTATAGCTTCATGGTTGGTATTGTGGGAGGTGAGAGAGGAGTGCTTAGTGAGCTCAGAGCATGGGTTTTGAGGGTAGTTTTAACCTTCTTTTGGATTCTTGGTATCCACAATCATGGAGACAACTGAAGTTGCTTTATTTTAGTTGCATAATTGCATAATTTCTGTTTTGGAGATGTTTAAGAGGTCATAGAGATCAGAGAAAATGTCTAGTTCTCCATCGTGTTCCTCACATACAGCAAGGAGAAAGTGAATATACTAGAGAAGAAATCAGGAAACTAATATTTCTCATAACTGATAATATGAGAGAAAATAGTATATTAATATGGAAGAGGAAAGTGAGTATTAAGCCTCACTTTTATCTCTACTGGAAAAAGAAGGTGAAGCACAGAAAAGTACAGAAAAATCAAAATTCTTAATATTTTTTATATCACAGACTCCTTTGGCAATCTGGTGAAGCCTGTAGACTTCCATTCAGTTAAATATTTTTTTAAATAATTGAAAGAAATGCTACATTTCAGCTAGAGTTAGTAAAAATAAAGATGCAATTTTTTCTCATGGACCTCCTGAAATTTCTCCATTGACCCTTGTGTGTAGGGGGGAGGATTGTGTGAACTCTAGGTTAATCAACCATGGTGCAGAAATACCTTAAACACAATAGGGCAAGGTGAGGACAAAGAGGGCAGAGTTTAAGAGGGTGTTGAAAGGAAAGAAAGTGTAAAAACCAGTACTCAGAGAAAGAGCTAGGTGAAGAAAGGAGAACTATAGTGAGAGTAGAGTAATTTAATTACAAATTAAGACTATTGATAATATTTCTTCTCCTATTCTACTCTTTGTAAAGTGGTGTGTGGGCAGCAAATACAGGAACAATAAAAGGAGTAAATGATGAAGTGAAACATAATTAACAATCCTATCTGCAAATGAAAATGGGATAAACTCACCAATGAAATGGTCTTCACCATTAAACGAAGGGCTGAAGCACGTTATGTCTCAAACTAACAAAAAAAAAAAAGCAAGGGTAGTAATCTCCAATATTAATCTCCAAGAAGGCAACAATAAAAATAGACATGGGTAAAAGAGATAAGCAAAGAAACCATATTATGCTTAATAATACTATTGATAATGAAATAATAGCAATATATTATGCACACATATGCACTAAATGGCAGAGCATCTAAATGTTTAAAGGAAAAGTTAATCAGATTGAAAAAAGAAATGGACAGTTAAACTATATTGGGTGGGCACCTCATTGTGCCCCTTTCATACATAGACAAATCAGAAAAAGATTAGCAAAAGACATTAAGGAACTGAATAGCAATTTAGAAAAGTTTAATACGATAGATCTCTGGAAATTACTGAATGGTGAGAGGAAGGACTATAGGTATTTCTCAGCTGTATATGGCAATTTTACAAAAACTGTCTATGGTCCTCTGGATTATGTGACCAACAATATAAAGCATATTTATTAAGCATATTTAATGAAGCATAAATCTACAAAAACAAAAGCAACAACTAAAAATCCTCAACTAAACAGAAAAATAGAAATTCTGAAAATTTAATAAAATAGATAAATCATTAAGTAAATTGATTTTTTTTAAAGGAGAGGAAAACCAAGGTGCCAAATGTCCAAAAATGAAAAAGGAGAATTCACAAAAAATGAATAGAAAATAAAGGAAATTTTTAAGGATTATTTTGCCCAATAATATACCAAGAAAACTGCTAACAAATTAAATGGATGAGTATTTATAAAAATATAAGATGTCTCGATTAAGAAAACAAATAGAAAATTTAAATCAGCACACCTCAGAAAAAGTAACAAAATACAAATTGATTCTCATAGGGGAGAAAAAAAAGAACAGGCGGATTTACAAGTGAATGCTATCAAACATTCAAAGAAGAATTAATGAAAAATTACATAAAATGTTTGCAAACATAGAAAAGGAAAGGATCTTATCAAATTCCTTCTATAGAACAAATATGGCCTTCCTACCTAAACCAGGGAGAGACAAAGTGGGAAAAGAAAGCTGTGGACCAATATCTCTAATGAATTTCAAGCAAAAATATTGAACAAGATGTAGCAAAGAGACTGCATCAGTATACTGAAAATGTTATACACTTAGGTGATATAACACTATGTCCATGTTGGATCTATACCAAGAAAGTAGGATTGATTTAATATTAGAAAAACACTCAATATAATAGATCATATTACTCTCCAGGGTGCACTGCTGACTCATTTCCATAGGACTTTCTTTACCATTCCATTGAAACCTCTTCACTCTGGAAGCTCACTCCACCCCTGGAGTATCCTCTACCTCTAGGGCCTCTCTCTCTGGTTGATTGGTTCTTCCTGGAACCTCCATTTAAGGAAGACAATAATAATAATAACACCTATAATGGCTAACATTTATGCAGCACTTATTATGTGCCAGACACTGTGCTAAGTGCTTTACAATTATTATCTCATTTGATCCCTACAACAACCCTGTGAGGTAGGTGCTATTAGTATCCCTATTTTATAGTTGAGGAAATTGAGACTGAGAGAGTTTAAGTGACATGCCCAGGGACATATAACTAGTAAATGTTGAAGGCTGGTTTCAAACTCAGGTCTTCCTGATTCCAGCCCTGGCATTCTATTCATTGTGACATCTAGTTGCTAATAAAGAAATTACTTGATCATATTAAACAGATGGAGAAAACTTTTGGACAAATGGCAATATCCATTTCCATTGAAAATACAAAAAAAAAAGCAAACAAGTAAATAGAACTTTCCTTTTCATGGTGTATAGTATCAATCTAAAACCTGAAGCGAGCATTATCTGTGCTGAAAAATGTTATGGACCTTTTCAGTATGGTCTGGAAATCCCCACTATCACCACTATTGTTTGACTTAGTCCTAGAAATGCTCAATATAACAATAAAATCAAAAGAATTTGAAGGAATAAGGATATTGTGGAAGCATATTAAAATCTATTTTAATTCAACTGAAAATATTGTAATGAATATTTTTTTCCTGTATAAAAGTCCTTTCCAGGCTCAGTAAATTTCTTATAAAAAAGAATGGCCTCCACTAAAATCCTTCCCACCTTTTTCTTAGATCTAACTCTTTTGATTAGGAAAGCTGAATACAAGGCTGAGCAGGGTAACCAGATCAAGAAGAAAAATACTTCATGTCTAGTTAAGCTCATTGCCTTCTTCCCCTTTCTCCTCCCCACCCCATCTTATGAAGGGACTTGAGGGTAAACACCTACCGGTGGGGCAGAGTGCTGGACCTGAAGTCAGGAAGACTCAACTTCCTGAGTTCAAATGTGGCCTCAGATACTAACTTAGACGTGTGACCCTGGGCAAGTCACTTCACCCCATTTGTCTCAGATTCCTCATCTGTAAAATGAGCTGGAGAAGGAAACAGCAAACAACTTTAGTATCTTTTCCAAGAAAACTCCCAAGTGGGGTCAAAGTTGGACACAATTGAACAACAAAAAAGGAAGCACCCTCTTTCCCCATTTCCTGAAGGGATTAAACTACAGATCAGAGGGAGGAGGTCGTTTTGATTAGTTCAGGCCTCCTCTGACCACCTGGAGGTGAGAAAAGAGCTTTTGAGGAAACTGGTCAAAAAAGGATTAAGTTGTTTTAGGAGAATAATTCTCCAGTGTTTTCCCCAAAATATTAATAGACTAGAGCAGGACTTCTTTTTTTTGTTTTGCTTTGTTTTTATCTTTCTTTTTCTTGTTTTTTTTTAAATTATTTTATTTGTTTTTGGTGTTCTACAATCACTTTCATATATCTTACTTTTTTCCCTTCCCTCCCCCTCCTTCCCCCCTCCCTCTCCCCTCCTTCCCCGAGATGGCATGCAATCTTATATAGGTTCTACACATACATTCCTATTAAATACATTTTCATCTTATTCATGTTGCATAGAAGAATTAAAATGAATGGAAAATACCATAAAACAAAACAAAACATAACAAAAAATAATACAAGAGAAAATGGTCTGCTTCATTCTGCATTCCAATTCTATATATCTTTCTCTGGTTGTGGAAGGCGTTTTTGCCTTAAGAGTCCATTGGGAATTTTTTTAAGTCCTTGCATTGCTGTGAAGGACTAAGTCTACCAGAAAAATTCCTCGCACACTGTGGTTGTTGCTGTGTACAAAGTTCTCCTGGTTCTGCTCCTTTCACTCAACCTCAGTTCATATATGTCTTTCTAGGCCTCTCTGAAGTCTTCCTAAAGCAGGACTTCTTAAACTTTTTCCACTCATGACCCCTTCAGCACTTCTTAACTTTGGGTTACAACCCCATCCACAGTTTAAGAACTGTACTAGAGTCTTGCTTTTTTTCCGATGGCGAATATTAATGCTGAATTAGAACAATTTTCCTTGTCCAACATTTATATAAATGTTACTTCAAAATGTCTTGTGTTAGAGAGATGCTAAGGGGGAACTCGGTCAGTGGGGACCTTTTTCTCTTCAAGCAGAGCAATATTTGGACTAGAATAGTGATAAATTGTTAAAAAAAAAATTGTCAGCCAGACATGCCTAAAACCTATGGTCTTAATATATTTTTTGGCAAAGAAGAAATGAAATCACAGATGGCATGATGGTTTACCTATAAAACCTTGCCTTCCACTAAACAATGAATTGAAATATCTAATAAATTTAGCAAAGTAGAAGGGTAGAAAATAAACCCACAGAAATTATCAATCATCAAAACCCAACAGGAAGAGATAGAGAAATTCCACTTAAATCACTTCTGAATGTATAAAAGATATGAGTACATTTATCAAAATATATTAAGGAATTGTATGATACAAACAGATGACACACAAAGCAGAAATAGAGAAATTTAATATTACTCATGGTGGGGCTATGCCAATATAATAAATATTATAATATTACCCAAATAAATGAACATATTTAATGTCATACCAATCAAATGGTTAAAGACTTGCTTTATAGAACTGGAAAAATGGTAACAAAAGTCACCTGGCATAATCAAAGGTCTAGCATTTCAGAGGAAAGAATGAAAAATGTGGTAAGGAAGAGGGCCTAGAAGTACCAAATTTCATACTATCTGAAAACAAATAAAATAATTTAATAAAAATAAATAAATAAATAAAGTTGATCATGTAATAGATGATTACTTACACAAGCTCCAGGAGCAAATAACTGTGTAGGTCTTTCTAGTGTGTATATTCAGGAAATCCTTCTCAAAATTTCTTGAGAAATTTATGTTTTTCTAAATCCCAAATCCCCAGAAAAATTATTTTTAAAATTGGGGAAATACTCCTCTGAGAATTAAAGATTAACAATAGATGCTACCACTTAGAACTGGTTAGGAATCTACTGACATCAAGTTGAAAGCAAGAAAAGAGTTGAAGATGAGGTCAACATTTCTGGAAATTAGGACAAGAGCAGGTAGGAGAGAAACAGTCATGATCTAGCTAGTCTGCCTTCTCATTTTTGCCATGGTATAATTGTGCATTCCTAGCCCTATCTGCTGTGAATGGTGAGTGATTCTTGGAAATAAGATAAATATTGCTAAGTTTATATATGTAACATACTTTATGTAAATCCTATGAATGATGTTCCAAGAAATAACAAATTTTAGAAGCAAAATAGATCCTTAAATTGCCAATTTGGACCCATGATTCTGTGTAGGGATTGTCAACCTTACTAGGAGATCTGAATGCTACATTATTCAAATCCTACCCAATAATGATCTCTGGCTTTTTCCATAGTTAGACTATTCACCATAGGCTGCAGTTGCTTGTAAATAGTACTAAGCACAATCTTTCTTGTTTATTAAGCAAAATTTTTGAGATATTCATAATGAGTGAAAAATATGAAAAACACTGAAGTATTTTGATAAATATAAAGGAAAATCAGCCAGCTTATTGCTGTATGTTTTAAATCATTATCACAATATATTGATTCAGAATAATAATAAACCATTTTTTTAATTATGTCTATTTTTGTAACAAAGTATCTCCAAAACTTTTAGTGTAACTATCACAGAAAAGTAATTAATTGTTTATTAAGGTCACTAATTATTATGTAAAACATGTAAATATAATGTTCTAAAAATACAGAATTACTTATGATTTGGAGAATTCCCAGGAATTCTGATTTCTTCTTCCTGAATCCCAAAGATTCATATCTGGCAGGAATTTAGAAGTATCATCTAGTAGCGTATTGTTCAAAAAACCCACAACCCTCTAGGGATCAAATTACTGGAGGAAGGCTTCAGTATTCAACAAAACAGCTGGAAAAATTGGAAATTAGTTTTCAGACCATTACAGAGGAGGTCCTTTTACATGTTTTCAAAATGTTGCTCCCAGGACTTAGAATGTTGTTACCCCAAGATCCTGGTGGGACTTCTAGGTCCATCTTTACTCCATGGATCAGGTTATCTCAGAAGAGGGCAATTCAGATGATTTATAAGAAGTGGGGTCTAACTTAGCTGATTCAGCTTGTTTTCCCTTCCTCTGAAGTCCTGAAAGCTACAGAGAGCCAGAAAACTGTATGTTTCTAGTCCGGAAACTTCCAGACGTAGAAGATTTTCATATAGGAAGTTCCAGAAAAGGGGAAAGACAAGAAGGAGATGGTACCAGACAGGATGTCAGTTACCACCTTAGTTGGGGCAGGAGGATGATATTCTGTTGCCCTTGTCTCCTTCTGTGCTCTTTTGAATGACTCTGGTTAAACCACATGACTTCCTTTAAATACCTCAAATAAAAGGAAGTATTACTGCATTCAGCATTGACTGGCTCACCTGATGCTTCTCAAAAGCCCCTTTTAATCCTACCAACAGACCACAACAGCTTGGCATCTGATTGGATATATGACATGAGGAAGAAGGGAGAGTCAAAGATTACTCTAAGGCTATCAACCTGAGTGACTAAAGATGGTGATGCCCTTCACAGAAACAAGGAAATTGGAAGGACAGGTATGTTTTAGATGGGAAGGTAATGAATTCCTTTAGACATATTGCATTTGAGATGCTTATGGGACATTCAGGTGGAGATATTCAGCAGAGTTGGTGATCTAGAACTGGAACTCATGAGCATTATCTTGGAGTTATTAGCATAGAGATGATAATTGAACCCATGGGAGCTGATGAGGTCACTGAAAAAGAGTATAGAGGGAGAAGAAAAGAGGGCTCAGGACAAAGTCTTGATTGACACCAAGTTTGGAGAAGTTATATGTATGAAGATCTAGCAAAGGAGGATGAGGGGAAGCTATGGTATCCTGAAACCAGAGAAGGAGAAAATATTCAGGAGAAGGTAGTCAGTAGCATTAAATGCTGAGAACTGAGCAAAAACCAAAAAACAAACAAAATAGTAACAAATAACAAAATAACCAAGAAACCCCCAAAATAACAAAAACAACAACCACCAAAAAAATTAAAAGTTGGCAGTTAAAAGATCCTTGGAAACTTTGGAGAGAATAGTTTCAGTGGTGGGATCAGAAAGCCCAGTTACAAGTCAATGAGAGGTGAGGAAGTAGGTGAAAGGAGTGTTGAAGGTTGTTTTTTTCGCCTTGGAGTCTGGAAGAAGAGATGGAGGAGGATACGTTGAGTTAGTGGAAGGGTCGAATGAAGATTTATTCTTGAGGGTGAGAATACTAAAGTATATTTTTTGGCTACCATTTTCACCATTGTCTACAAATATCTCCCTCATCTTGTGGTTTTGCACAATTGATTTTCTGAACCCAGTTACAAGGTTATTAGATTTGGCTCCCATTCTGTCCTGGGGAGATATTTTTAAATGCCAATGCCTTCAATCCATATAATATCATTATTCTTTTATTTTTGTGTCATTGGATAAGTCTGTGGAAGTAATGTGACAGCAGAAAGAGCCCTGGACTTGGATTCAAATCCCACCTTTCACGTTGACCAACAGTGTGTAAGTCACTTATGAGCTTCAGACTTCACATTGTAAAATGAGAACAATAGTACCTATAGAATCTACTTCATAGGACTTCTGTAAGGTTCCAATGAGATCAACGTGCTTTGCAAAATTTCCAAAGCCCACGGTGTGTGTGTGTGTGTGTGTGTGTGTGTGTGTGTGTGTGTGTGTGTGTGTGTGTGTGTGTATGTGCTTTCCCTCTGTTGAAATCCTAGATTAAGATACTGAATAGAATATGACTGAGATAATCCTTCGAATAGTCCTCCATTCGTGTTAAAAATGGAACAATTTCTGACTTCTCTTTGGGTCTAGCCATTAAATGAACTCTGAAATCATTTACTTCCTCTGTTATATAGTTGGCTTCTCTCTCTCTCTTTTCTGTGGATATAAGATGAGTGACTTCATGAAATGCTCCTTTGCTATACCCTGATCTCTCAATATAGTAACCCTTCTCAAAAAAGCAACTGAGTTGAGATTAGTGAGACCTGCCTTGTTCTTGATGAAGTGATGTTGACTCTTTGTGATCACCACTTCCCTTTCCAAATGTTCGCAGATTATCTCTTTGATAGTACATTCTGAAATTTGAAACTTCTACCCACATCTTTTTGAAAATCAGGATATACTGTTATGTTCCCTGTGATGTAGTTCACTTAGGCCCCTTAACTTTATCAAGGGCAACGAGGTACTACTCTATCTTTTTACTTATTTGGGGTTTGAACAATGATTGCTATTTTCTCTTTTCAATCATCTTTCTTGGCTGGGAAAACAGAAGCAAAATCAGAGTCAAGTAGTCCTGGCTTCTCTGTTGTCTGCTATCAACCCATCTACTCCAAGTAATGATTTTATTCTTTCCTTGATCTTCTTAACTTGGACATAGCAAAGACCAAACCAAATCAAAGACCACTTTAGTTGTCCTTGGCATTCCTTTCCACCATCTACTCGCTGACAGGTTCAGTACTGCTGACAATATGCTTATAGGCCTGAGCCACTCATTAGTATTTATCTGTCTTTGTTTTCACCTTTTGTATGTGTCTTTCACAAACTCTAAATTGATCAATGAGTTCCCTGTGTATCTACAATCGTCTCTTTAAACACTAACTACCTTGTTTTCTCATCAAAATTGTTTTGTTGCTTGTGTTACTACTAAATGGTCACTGAGGTTCCTTCCAATTCTGTGATTTTGTGAACTAGGAGGATCAGAAAAGTTATCCCCAGGAAATAATAACTTGAGTGGAGTCTTGTAGAAATGTTAAAATTCTAGGAGGCAGAGGTGAGAAGGGAGAACATTCCAGGCACTCAGCCCATGTCATCCTTGCCAGAGTAGGCAATGGACTAAGGCTTGCAAATTTCTAGAACGTCAGGGCACTCCATTCTCTTCCAGATAACAGATTTGGGAAGGATGTTTTTTTTTTCTTCAGGGCAAAACCTCTACAGGAGGCCAGTGTCTAGTCTATTGCATGGATCTCTCCCAGAGAAAAATTAGTGCCAGACAGGCAGTCAATACCTGCGTCTCTGGTCTCCAGTCTGGGCAACAATCTTTTCCACTCCTTGATCCCTAGCCCTGATCAAATGTGCTCATGAAGTATATCTTTGCACTGGTAGTACTGAATATGCTACTAGAGTCCAGGCCAGGCTTGGAAGAACATACAAGTTCCGCCGGAAGGCCACCATTCTCCCAATCTCTCTTCTTAAATTCATCTCAGCCCTTCTCTTAATTCCCTCCCTCACTTGATCCCCTCCCCATCTTAATACCCCCATTCCTCTGCTATCAAAGGGTTGTGCTCTAGTAGTCCCTTAGACTACTAGTCTGAGTGGGAAGGGGGGTTAAGTGGACAAATTAAGGAAATCAACAGGTTCAAAACTCTTTAGGTGGCAAAGAAGCATTCAAGAATGGACCAGGAGATGGATTTGGCAACAGATGGCTGACAGTAGTTGAAACACTAAGTAGTTCAGAAAGGTATAGAAATGAATAGGCCATATGGTATCCTCTGGCCACAGAAAGATGGAGTACCACAATAGATAGATGATTGAGAGGGGAAATAGTACTTGGAAGAAGAATGAAATTCTTTGGCATCTGGGGCTCCAAATATGTCTACTTGCAGAAGCAAAGTAGAGCAGATGGGAAGGTTGGCTCCTGAGGCTGAGGCCTGCTTGGTCCTTTACTCTTGCCCAAAGAAGTTCCTTCCCTTTGACCAATAAGCTTCTGGGCTTCTGCCCGCACCCCACTTTTTTCCTCTGATTCTCACTCCTTCCTCTTTGACCTCCTCTAATTCTTCTCTGCTCTGAACCAGAATTTCTGACACCCTTCAGAAGCATCATTTTTCATCAGGACAAATACATTTAACTTGCAGTCATTAAGCCCCAAGTAGGAGGAATTCAACCTACACTGGTTTTGGGAGCGCAGGAGGATGAAGCTGAATCATTATCATTCTGTTAGTGTGGTAGGTAAGGCGGTGTGATGAGGCTGAGTAGGTAAGAGACAAGCAACCATAGCAGCATGCCAAGGGATCTCTTCCCTGTGTTGCACTAGCCAGGGTGCTTAAGGGAAGGGAGTGATGCTAAGATTGTCAGTATGTTTTGGCAAACTAGCTGATGAAATTCTGCAGTCAGAGAGATTTCTGGAAAGAGAGGGAGAGAAAGGTCAGGGTAGGACTCAGACATCTCCAAGCAGCATGGTCTTTCCATTTGTGTCTGTGTGCCCTGCTCATCATTTCTACCCCATGGGAATGGCAGCCAGGAGGGATTGCAGCAGCTCTGTCTCCAGGCAGCTTGCCCATGTAGCTTTTGCCATTTTGGAGCTGGACACGTTTCCCTCTATGGGGCGGTCTGGTATAAATATGCATCTCAGGTTCAGCAGATAGCATTTGAGACCCCTGTTGTCAGGCAAGTGTAGCATTGATCACTATTTGGGGATTCATTACTCAAAAATTCTGGTGAAAATAATGTCATTATTATTCGCTTCACAAAAAGGATATTTTAGCTCCTCAGATGAGGAGCTAAAATCCATCTTTTGCAACTGATTTCTTTCTCCTAAATCCCTGTATTCAGATCCAGGGCTAATCCAAGATTCTTACAAGGATATCCTTGAAAGAATGATGGATGTTTATAACATGATTTAATGGAGATAAGAAAAATGAGCAGGGGATTTTTTTTCCCCAGACAACAACATTTCAGACTTTGACAAAATACAGCCAAGGCAATTGTATGCTTTTTATCCTTGCATTCTTGGGAGGTTCGAGTATAGTTCTGGGTCATCATGAGAGTTTATTATTTTGCATGTCTATCTTGAGTAGCTTCAGGGCACCCAGGACTCTTCTGAGGAGACATCACACGTGGAGAGGAATTGGAGACTTCTTAGTTTCCTTTATACCTCCATTTATGCACTGTCCAGAGTCAGTGATAGACTGCCCTGAAACCCTGTAAGCAGGCTTCCTTAGGGAAGACAGATTACAGCTCTGGCAACCTTAGCTCTGACCTCAGACCACTGCAGCAAGATTATTATTAGTACTGTTACCTGGTCCTCACCTTTTGTGATGGAGTTCAGATAGAAATGCTCTGAGGTCAAGTTGCACTCCAGCTATTTTGATTAAGGTTCTCTGGATTATTGTACAGGTGGGTACAATGGTGTTTTTGGTACCAGAGTTAGAGTCTTGCTTGGGCTGTTGGTTCATTTGCAGTGACTTCAATCAAGACGTATTTGGGACCACTCCCAGAGCAGAGAAGATGAGAGGGATGTCACACATATCTTCCTATTCTTAAATGGTCTCACTGTTATGAATGCTTTTCATTCTTCAGTGTTTGGAAATTATGAAGTTCTGATATGGTGATGATTATGACAGATATTTTTCTTAAATTTTTAAGGATAAATGCTTTCTCTCCAAAGTTATGAGTAAACAGTTCTGTCTAGATACAGTGCAGTTCACTTGTTGAATTCTCAATGATATCTTGGAGCTTTTAAGGGAGAAAGGGAATAAATATTTATATAGCACCTACTACGCACCAGGCACCGTATTAAGTGTTTCATGAACATCTCATTTGATTCTCAACACCAGCCCTGTGAGGTAGGTGTTATTATTATCCCCATTTTACAGATGAGGAAACTGAGACAAAGGTGACTTGCCCAGAGTTATACAGCTAAGAAATGTCTGAGGCAAGATTTAAACTTAGATCCTTGACTTCAAGCCCAGTGCTCCATTCTCTGTACCATCTAGCTGCGTTTGTAATATCAAGGTTTGTCAACTGTCAGTTTATAATGACTCCAAACTTCTAGTGTGTCATTCTAGTCAACTATCACTCAGGTTATTAATTGTGATTCTTTCTTGCTACAGAGAAAGTCCACTTCTCTTTCTAGCCTTTCATGTCTTTGGTGTATTTTTGTAAGCACAAAGGATTGTTGGTAATATGCTGGAGTCTATTTGTCCTCATGTGTCTCTCTATTGCTCTTTGAATCACTTGCAATTTCGATTCTTTGGAATCAGTATCTGTTGCTAGAGCTCCATTAGGGATATAACCACTAACCTTGGGTGTTCCTGGACCCTCTTCTCTTCTCCCTCTATACTATGCCACTTGGTGATCTGGATTTAATTATCATCTCTATGTTGACAGTTTTCAGATCTATCCTTTTTTGCTCCAATCTCTCAGATGATTTCAAGTCTTGCATCTTCAACTGCCTTTTAGACATCTCAAACTGGATGTCTAGTAGACATCTGAAATTCAATATGTCCAAAATTGAACCAGTGATCTTTTTCCCCTAACCCTCCCCATTTCTACCTTCCCTACTACTGTCAAGACCAACGCTATCTTCCCAGTCCCTTCGGATCAAAACCCAGGTGACATCCTCTACTTCTTGCTCTGTTTCCCTCCACCCTCCATATCCAATCTATTGCCAACGTCTGTCATTTTTACCTTTGCAGTATCCCTTGAATATACCTCCTTCTCTTCTCTGACATGGCCACTACATTGATGTAGTCCTTACTTACTTCATGCCTGGACTATTAAAGTAGCCTGTTGAGGGTCTGCCAAGACTCAAGTCTATCCTTCACTCAGTTGTCAAAGTGACTTTCCTAAAGCGTAAGTCTGACGGTGTCATCTCTGTACTAAATAAACTCCAGCGGCTCCTTTTCACCATCAGGATCAAGTACAAAATCCTTTGTTTGACATTCAAATAACCTACTCCTCTCCCCCTGCCCACACACATATGCACACTTTCTTCTTGCACATCTCCCATCACACTCTCTTCTTTATATTTCCTTGGACAAGACACTCTATCACCCAACTTCTGGTATTTTTTCTGCCTCTCCCCCATGTTCTCTCCATCCTCCTCTCTGCCTCTTACTTTCCCTGGATTCCTTCAAGTATCCCCCCAAAATAAACAAATACATCAAGAAAATAACAAATACACCTACCGAAGGAATAAGTAAAGAAATAAATTACTTCATATCTAGAAACTATTCAATGAAAAAACGAGAAAGAGAAAGATGCCTAAGAAGTTAAAAAAATTGTCATTTGACTTAAATGGTCTGGTAATTTACAAATATTATCATTCCTCATCTTAAGACCCTTGTGATACAGATAATTTCAAAAATTGAACTGTGATCTTCCTGGAGATGGATGGAAAACAAAACAAACAGGTATATAAGCCATGACCAAGAGAACCAAGACTGATTCAGAAACAGAAACTGGAAGGTTGTACAAAGTAAGATTGGTCAGTCAGGCAAGCATTCTGAAGAACAAAATTCAGGTACAATGAAGGTGAGATAAGATCGTAGCTCCCATCTGATTTAAAGATGGAAGGAAAATTTTACTGTGAAGTAGAACTGTTCATAGTAGGCCATTTATGGTGGGAGAGTGGATTATATGACCACATTCTTAAGGCACCTTCTACCTATAGGATTGGGGTGTATGAAGTGTTCAGGGAGAACTAGCACCTCTGGTGTGAGGGTGTACTGAGCCTTTTTCAGGATTGCTCATCCACCTTGGGTATCCACCTCTCACCCAACTCTCAAGTGTGACTCCAAGAAACTGTAGTATGCACAGCAGTCACACCTCAGTAAAATCACCTTGGCAGATGGGCTAACCCAGGCTGAGGGTAACCGGCAGGCCTCAAACCCATTGGTGAGTTGGTGGGAGGATGTCTACACTAAGCATGCAAAGACTTTAGAATGGGCAGATGAGAACAATTGTTCTAATGGCCGAGAAGGTAGCTTAGAGCTTGGTCAGGCATCAAAGACACCAAGGTTATTCACTGTTTCCCCAGCCATCACCAGTCATCTTGACTTTTGTCTTGCCACTGCACTTACGAGAGAGTGAGGCTGATGACTTTGTGCAATTCTGTCTCACTTAAATCCAATTCATGTGCAAGTCAAGACATCACCCTGTGATGTCACTGGTCCTCTTCAAAAAGCAATTATAAACAAGAAGAACCTCTAGGATTCCATGATGCTCAATTTATAAGTTTGGGTATATTTCTGAAGAAGTAGCTTTCAGAGTATACCTTGACTTTTTCATGATCTAATTCTTATTAGCTCTTAAGACTCCATTTCAAAATCCATTATGCCTGAATCTACACTTTGGATTGCTTGCGTGACCTTCACTGGAGTTCTTCATACGTAGAATCAATGTCCTGCTGTCCCCACTGTCAAGGGGATCATTGACAACATTTGGCCTGGTCTAGATGTGACTTCTGAAGTCTCTCCCAACTTGAAGATTCTAGAATGCAGGAATCTCTTCTATCATAAATCAGCACCACTTCTACACCCTACCCATTTTTGCTCCTGTTTCAAGAATGTCAAGGCCAGGAACACTAATCTGAAAAGCAATTTTGTTACGATGGTGCTAGCTACAAATAGTAGAAGGCAAGTTCTATAGGCCTAGCTTCCAGAACAGATGGACTCCAGATGATAGCATTAATTTATTTATTAAAAAATAAATGCAAAATGTGAGTATTGTGCTTTCCATCTTTTGGATTTGTGTCACCCTTATTACTGAATATATCTAAACTGTCTCTTGTACACAATGGACCACCTCTTATAACAAAGTATTTTAGAAGGAAGAGGAAAAAAAAGTTCAGCAAAAACAACCAACACATCCTGTAAGATGGTATATGCCTATTCCCCATCCTTACTTCCCACCTTTTTCCCCAGAAGGGAAAAAGTGCATTTTTTCAACTCTTCTTTGGGACCAAACTTGGTCAAAATAGTTTCACAGTGTTCAGTTTCATGCATTTTTCCTTTGTTGTAGTCATTGTATATATTGTTTTCTTGGTTCTACTTATTTCACTTTCTATCAGTTTTTACACAAGTCTTCCCATGTTTTTCTGAAATGATCATATTCATTGTCTCTGACCATATGGTAATAGTCTATTAGTATATTCATGTGCCACAGCTTTCTTAGGCATTCCCTGGTGATGGGCATCTGCCTTGTTTTCAGATCATTGATAATACAAGAAAAGTGCTACCATGCTTTTTGTTATGGTCAAGAGATGGAAACAGAGTAGAAGTCCATCAACTGGAGAATGACTAAATAGTGTGGTATATGAATGTAATAGAACATCACTGTCCTGTAAGAAATAGCATATATGATGCACAAAGAGAGGCTTGGAAAGATCTAGATGAACTGTTACGGAATGAAATAAGTTGAGCCAAGAAAACACTATGCAATAGCTACAATAATGTAAACAGAAGAAGCAACTACAAAAGAGTTCAAACTACCATGACATGACAAGATGCCTCCTCCTCTCACTCTTTTACAGAAGTGGAAGGTCAGAAGGTATGGAACATTGCATATGTTTTCATATTTTTTCAGTGGATTGCACAATGTTGCCCATTTTTTTCCTCCCTCCTTTGTTCGCGAAAATATTCTTTGTTATATTGGCTGGCTCTCTGGCAGGGGGAAAGTAGAGGGTAATGAGTGCTGGTACAGAATAGAGGCTCTTTCAAAGTTGAAGAAAACTGTAAAAGTTACCAGCCTCCTGCCCCGTACAGGAATCCCTTCTATAAAAGTCCTGATAGGTTATCATTCAGGTTGCTCCTGATCATTTCCAAAGACAGCTAATTCAGTAACTTACAAGGTAGCCCACTCCATTGTGACCGAGCTCTGATTATTCAGAATCTCTTTTGAAATGGAATTGAAACCTCTCTCCTCATAAATTCCACAGATTGTCCTTAGTTCTATCTCTTGAACCTATGTAGAATGAGCCAAATCCATCCCCCATGTAACAGCTCTTCCAATATTTATGACAGCTCTCATAGCCCTTGTAAATATTTTCATTGTCCACACTAAATGTCTCTATCCTCTTCAGTCATTGCTAATAAAACATGGTTTTCAGCCTCTGCTCCCCTCTGAATGCTTACTGCTAGCTTACTGTGGTCCTCTTTACAATGTGGCCCTCAGAACTGACCACAATCCTTCAGATGTGGCCTGACCAGGGCAGAGGACAGCAGGACTTCAAGAACTTCCTTTGTTCTGGACAATGAATTGCTGTTAACGCAGCAGAAGATTACATTAGCTTTTTTTTGGCTGCCATGTCCCAGTGTTGGCACATATTGTTCACTCAAACCTTTAACAGCATTTGAAATATGGAACTCTTTGTGAGATTGGGGCTTCAAACACAAATTACTAAGAGTGTTTCCAAAGTGATCTTCTCATATTGAGTTTGGTCATCAATAAGAAATGTCATTTGTACTAATAACTAAGATAACAAGTTTAAGGGAAATTCTTTGTAATTTATTAACAGAGCTTTCACTTTTCAAATTAGCAGAGGGATTTGCATTTGAAATTTGGATGCTCTTTGACTGTCCCTTGGCAAGGCAAATATGAATTGTATTAATGAATTTGGATGACTCTTGCTATATAACCATATGATTGATGAGTACTCTCATATTTTTAAGGAGTTGACAATTAGGAAAAATTCAGATGGATTCTTAACTTGTAAAATCTCTCCTGCAGAATGAAAGAAATAATATCCTTATATCCTGTGGGCAAGTAATAATTATTTAGGTACTTTCCATCAGAAAGCAACTTTAAAAAGAAGAATTCTATCCATGAGTATTGGCCCAATAGGAATAAGTCCTTCCATGTGAGTGTGAGGGGGAAAAAATAACACCACCACCAACAAAACCCAAACCTTCTGCTTTAATTTGAAGTGAAACTAGTCAAGAAATAATGGTTCATTCCAGGATCAGCACACAAAGGAAATCCCCAAGCTTCTATTTAAACGGACATCTCCATATTGAGAGGAATTGATTTTAACTTGATAGTAAAGACTTGCAGTGGATTTAGATTCAGAAGACCTGGGTTCAAATTCCAACTCTGCTCCTTACTTTGGGTAATTTTCTTCATCTCTTTGGGGCTCAGCTTTTTTATCTCTAAAGTGAAAGCAGTGCACTAAGGGTTCTGCCAGCTCCAAATTAAATCTAAGTCTAGATCACATGACCAATGCTATATGAATGTTTATCATATGGAAAATGGTTTCTTCTTCATATTCAGATTTGTTACTACATAGTTTTAATATGATTGACAAAATGCCTTTTTGTATAATGGGGAAAATGAGTGACTTGCTCTAAATAGCTTTCAGAGTGTACTTTAACCTTGTCTACACTAACTTTTTAATGATCTAGCTCTTACAAGCTAAAGATTAACTCCAAGAGAGATAGAGGTTTGCTTCTGAGGTCAAAGTATCTAGTACGAAGGAGTACTAGATACACAGAGTCAAGATGCAGAAATTTGTGCATTTCTAGTTCCTTGTAAATCAGTTTAAACTTTAAAAGAATGAAATTCTAGTCCTTGGACTTGGCTTAGATTTCGAGTTCCCTGATGTTTCAGCAAATTCAATTTATCAAGGATTTATTGAGGGCCTACTATGTGCCAACAACTATTCCAGGTTTTGAGGATTCAAAGGCAAGAATTAAATAATCTCTAACCTCAATGAGCCAGGCATAAGCAATTATGTCCAGTAATAAATATATAAAAGGTGAATTGAGGAAGGTGATAGTGCTCACAGCTAGGGAGCTTAGAGAAGTGGAAAGACTGCTGGATTTGAGTTGTTTCCTCATCTGTTTAATGAGATAATTGTACCAAATGACCTCTAAGGTCTCCTTTCTGCTCAAAATCTATGAGTTTCCCTTGAGGCAAGTCTTGAAGGAATATAGGAAGCTAAAGAGGGAGAATATTTGAGCCATGGTGGATAGCCATGGTGGATAATTTGTGAGAATGTAAGCAACCAGGAGATGGTAGAGGGGAAGCTGAATTCCTAAATTTTAAAATGCACCTATGTAAACAAATTTAAGATATATACTCCATTTTTCATGGTTCTAATTCTATTTCAATTGATTTTGATCTGATTCCTACTCATATGGTGATGATTTCCTCCACATGCTTAACCTGTAAGTGTAACATATATATATAAAACACATATATACTATGAAATTTTGATTGTGCTAAACCTACTCAGTTTCATGAGATCAAAATTGTGCACTTTATCTTCTATGAGGGGTTAGTCCAAAACAAGGGTTCTTAATGTGTTTTGTGTCATGAGATCCTTTCACAGTCTGGTGAAACCTATGGATCTCTTCTGAATACGGTGCTTTAAAATAATTGAATTGAATGCTAAATTTTAGTTAGAGGTTAGTGAAAATAGAGATATCATTTCCCCCATCCAAATACATTGTCCATTATATATATACATATATATACATATACATACATTATATATAATATATACAAAGTATATAATACTATATAATATACTCAAAGTATAACCCATGTTATTAATGTAACCTTGTTACAATAATTAGCTTGCTTTAAGCCTAGCAGACACTAATGGCCCCTAAGGACTACTTCTGTTTAGCTTTAGGAAGTTTAATTTTAAAGACATTTTATAAATATCCCTTCCCAGAAAGCCATCCCCCCCCAAAAAAAAACTTAAAGAAAAAAAGGAAAAAAAGAGAAAAAAGTCAGCAAAATGGACCAATACATAGAAAAAATCTGAAAAGATGTTCCATGTAACACACTCACACTTCTCACTTCTGCAAAGAAGTAGGGAAGGGATTTCTTCTTCTATCTCCTCTTTAACCATGCTTTCTCTCCATAATTTGCAGCATTCACTTTAATTGTTGTTCATTCCATTTAGGTTATTGCAGTCATACTGTATATTGTTTTCTTGTCTCTATATCAGTTCATGTAAATCTTTCTATGCTTTCTGTTTTTCATATCCACTGGGATGTGATTTTGTTTTTTAAATATTTGCTTTCATTTTGATAGCATGATGGCAACTCCTACCTTTGTGGATTCACTTGGTGCATAGTGCATCTTTTTTTATCCCCTTAATTTTATTTTGTATGTCTGCCTTTTAACTGTGTTTTTTGTAAGCAACAGATTGTAAGGTTGGTTTTTTTTTTCCAATGTCACTTTTTTTTTCATTTATGGTTAAGCTCAGATTTTCAGGGCAGGTCACCTTGCACTTTATTGTGATATCTATTGCTTTTCAGAACACATTTTTCCATTTTCCTGTGTTTTCTGGTGAGTGTAAAATCGTATTGTGTTATTAGAATTTCCTTTCCTTTGTATATGAAAATGCTTCTGATCCCTTGAAGCATTTTTTTTTCTCAATGGAATTGTTTAATCTAACCATAATATTTTTGGGAGTTTGCAGTCTAGGGTTTTTCTTTTATTTTCTGTGTTCAGAAGTTACGGAAAGTTTTCTTGCATTGTTTCTTGAATCTCTATTCCCTTGTAGAAATCTTTTGCAGCATTGAATGCTGCCACCACAGTACTAGTCACTGAGGCCACGGGTAACTTCTGTAACTTGGATCTCTATGGCTCTGGAAAGTGCAAAAAGGTGCTAGGGTATTAGATTGGGCTTTGATATGTCAGTGATCTAGTGTAGCCTTGCTGCAGGTTGTGTGGTGGGAAATGGAGTAGGACATGCCCTGCAAGATCAAGGTAGATGTTCATTAATGTTTTTAACCTTTGTTTGAGTTTCAGATGTGCTAGAACACAGAGAGAGCTGAAATTGTTTTACTTGAGGTCACAAGGATCTGAGGAAATATCTAGTCCTCCACTTTGTTGTTCACATCCTCCTTTGCATTTAAAACAATTCTTCAATGACCCTCTTTTCTTTTTTGTTTTTGTTTCTGGGGGGGGGGGGGCAATTCTATAGCTATCCCCTCTCCCCCCAACAGAAAAACACATTTTATAAAACAAATAAGCATAACCAACCAAAACAAATTCAGACATTTCATATATCCAAAAAGGTGTTTCTAACTCTGCATCTTGAGTCTATTATCTCTCTGTCGGGAGATTACTTACCATCATGCCTTCTCATCATTCCTCTAGAGTCATGGTTGGTCAGAGTTCTCAAATTTTTCAAAGCTGTTTGTCTTTACCATATTGTTACTAGTATATAAATTATTCTCTTGGTTCTGTTCATTTCATTCTGCATCATTTCATGCAAGTCTTCTGAGGTTTCTCTGAAATATTCCTTTTGTCATTTAATATAGTGAAGTGAAATAACATTCACTTACATTCGAGTGTTCTGAGGTCAGTTTGTACCTCCTGGAGAGGCAATTGTTATGCCTCAGAAATTGGTGAATGCTAAAAATCAGAGCTCGATTTTCATTGTTGTCTACACTTAAGAAAAGGATGGGGGGAATGTTAATAATGCAGATTAAACTTAAATGCATCATGTATGCATTTTTTGAGAGGGTTGGGTTTTTAAATATTTACCAACACACTGCTGAAATAAATTCACATACCAGAACTTGTTCAGCAGTTCCCAAATTGAAAGCACCCCTTTGGGTTCATTTCTTTGCAATGACAAAAATGCTGCTACAAATATTTTTATAGATATGACTCTTTTTCTCCTTTATTTGATCATTTAGGTCTAGTATTAATATCACTGGGTCAAAGGGTATGCCCTTTACTGACTTTGGAACATGGTTATGAAGTGCTTTCCAGAATGACTAGACCAGTTCACAGCTCTATGAATAGTGTACCAGCATGCCTCTCTCTTCCCACAGTTCAGCAAACTGTGATTTTTCTTTCTTGATATCTTTGCCAGTTTGATAGCTATGAGTTAGAACCTCAGTTTTAATTTGAATTTCTTTAATTAGGAACATTCTTTCATACATGGCTGTCAATCATTTATTTTTTTCCTTTGAGAATTGCTTGTTAATATCCTATTCTTTCACCGTTTATCAAAGGTGGGAAAAAGCCAGTATTCTTATGTATTTGGATCAGTTCCACATATAATTTGGGTTATAAACTTTTCTGCAAAGATTTTTCTTTTCCTCAGTTACTGGTTTCCTTCCTAATTTTAACTGGACTGACTTTGTTTTTGCAAAACCTACTCAGTTTTATGCAATCAAAATCGTGCATTTTATCTTTTGTGAAAGCTCAGTCCAAAACAGGCATTCTTAATGTGTTTTGTGTCATGGGCCCCTTTGGCGGTCTGGTGAAACCTATGGATGAATCTCCTTTCATTGCAACCATTTAAAATCATTGCAGTACATACTAAACTTCAGTTAGAAGTTAGTGAAAATAAAGATGTCATTTTCCCCATCCAAATTGCCCATTGAAATCTATCCATGAATCCAAAGTTAAGAACTTCTGTTCTAAACTTAATTTCTGCCAGACTGTTTTTTAGTTTTCATAGCAATTTTTATTAAATAATAAATTATTACTTTAGAAGGTTTCTTTGGGTTTATTGAACACTAAACTACTATGTTGGTCTGTTTCTGTATGTTGTGTACCTGATCTATTCCAATGATTAACCCCTTTTTTATCATCATCAAATAATTTTCATGAATGCTATAGTGTACATTTAGATGTGTCACTGCTAAGTTCCCTTTCTTGACTGTTTTTAATTTCCCTTGAGAATCTTGACCTTTTACTACTTCAAATAAATTTGGTTATTTTTTTTCTAGCTCTATAAAGTAATCCCTTGGTAGTTTGAATGGAATGGCACTGAATAAGCAAATCAATTTTGTTGTAGTCTTGTTATTTTAATTATATTGACATGGCCCAACAATGTGCCATTAGAATCTTGTCTCTTATTTGGGTGTCTTTGTTTTTATAGTGTTTTGTAGTTAATGGGTGAGTTGGCAGATGGACCCAAATATTTAATATGTCCAATAATTACTTTGAATGGAATTTCTCTTTCTATCTCCTCCTGATGAGTTGTTGGCAAAATATAGAAAGGTGTGGGTTTATTTTGTACGTTGATATTTTGATGAAGTTATTGTTCCAATAACTTTCTAGGGTTCTCTATATAGATCATGATGTTATATACAAAACCCAATATTTTTCTTTCCTCTTTGCTTATGCTTATTTCCTAGATTTCGTTTTTTGTCTTTATTGCTATAGACAGCATTTCTAACATTATACTAAATAATAGTGATGATAATAGATATCCTTACTTTACCCTTGATCTTATTGTAGAGGCTTCCAGTTTATCTCCACTATGTGTACTGCTGGCTCTTGGTTTTTAGAGAAATCATATTTGCCAAATAAAGGAAAAATTCATTAGTCTTAAGCTTTTTAATGTTGTTAATATGAATGAGAGTTGTATTTTGTCAAAAGCTTTTTCTGCATTTATTGACAGAATCATACAATTGTGAGTGTTTTTATATTTATTGTTTTCCTGGTATAAACCCTACTTCATCATAATGTGCAATCTTTTTATGTGTTGCTATAACTTCTTTATTAAATTTTTATTTAAAAACTTAGTATAGATTATTCATTAGGGGAATAGTCTGTAGTATTCTTTCTTTGATTTGTTTCTCCCTAGATCAGGTATCAAAACCTCCTATTTATATCATAAAGGAAATTTGATAAGATTCTTTCTTTTCCTATTTCTTCAAATAGTTTACATAATATTAGTATTAATTATTCTTTCAATATGTAGTAGAAATCCCTCTGCATGTGTTATTTACAATAAATATGTTATGACCATTAATATAAATGGGGAAATGTGCTTGCCAAGAAGTGCAATGTATCCACCACTGTCAATGAGGAAATTCCTCACAAAATACAAGTTGAAGAAGAATACTCTATAGATGAGAAAGTCTCTCTATTTGTTGATGACATTATACTGATAATAACATGTTATAGATCATTTTAAAGGCTGTTAAATGACATTTGTAATCACTCAAAAGAATTCAGTGTATCTATGTAGAAAAATAAGTGGGTAAGGAATGCCTATTTTTATCCATTACTACATATAATTTGGACAAACACTACAAAAAGACAGTGGGATGTGCTGTGTACTCTATTGGTATCCTTATCATATCGAGAGAACATGAAGAAGACCTCTAGAACATTAGGTAAGCTACTTATGGTAAACTTAGGGGAAAACAGAAACGAGAGTCACAGACACATTGTTGGAGAGTACCCAAATGGATAAGATTGCAAATCCTTTTGAGCACTGAAATTTCTTATAATGACCACAAAAGTCCTCCTCTTGTGCCTGATCATTTTGTGGCAGGGACTGGGGACACATGAAGCACCAGAATAACTCTGTTGGTTCTAATAAGCTGAAAAAACTTTTGAGTATGGCACTGGTGACAAATTGTGTTCACTCTTTAAAGATCAGCTTACTAGATATGGAGAAACTCATCATAAGAAGCTTAACTAGGAGGGGACAAATACTTTAGCTATGGGGACCCACTAAACAGATACAAATACAAAATAGCCTTTAGTCCTCTACATTCCCCCTCCACTTCTGCAGCATTGAGGGTGGATTGAATCAAGAGGTCAGAGGGTGTTAAGAATCACATAGTTTTCGGGCCATCTACAAATATTAATTTAACTGTTGGCACTCTAAATATGAAATTTTGTCCAGTGACTAATGAGTTGGTACACTACTGGAAAAATTGAACCATATCCATATTGACATTATTACTATAAAAGAAATGAGAATAAAGACATTTCAGCTAAAGTGAAGGACAATCACAAGTTCTCCTCAATGAGGTGAATAAAGAAGTTGGTGGAGGGGATTTTGGTGTCCCCCAAAGGCAATGAGAGACTATAGTTTCCTGGATTCCCTTGGTTATCTCACATGTTGGTGTTTATGAAGTGTCTACAGAAACAGAGGCTTGGGAAGATGACTGCATCTTCCATAAAGGATATAAGCTTAAAAGCATTTAACTGGACAAACTTTTTAAAAACAAGTCAGCATGTGTTGGAACCTTCTAGAGAAGAGGATGTTGGAAAATAGGCTCTTAATTAAGAACACATGGTAGCTTCCTAGCTACTGATGCAGTCTGATAGGATGAGATACTTCCCTTAGGAATAGGGCACAGGTAGACAAAAACAGCTTGGATGATCCATCATTTTATGAGGACAGGCCCTCAAGCACTCATTCACCTACCAAAGGAGTATTATCAATTCCTGGACACATTCATATAGAGTTCTCTCATTCTCAGTATATTCCATAAGTCCCTGGAGTTTGTTGTATGTTTAAAGGCTCCAGTGACTCCCAAATATAAAACAACATCACCTCTAATGTTTAGGACTGCTTAGAGCTAGCCTGGAATACTGGGAAGGGCTAGGGTTACCTGAAACTATTAGATATGTCACTTCACCCCTCAGGGACCAAAATAGACAGACTTAATTGAGAGAGAATTGGATATGACCAGTAGAGCCAATGGGCACATGAATTCCTTGTATCCTTTTGAAGTGTCACATGAAGTATCTTTCTGTTCATTAATACATTTTCAAGGAGTGTTCAGGTATGTTGCTGTTCCTTGAGATCTAGAAATAGAATGATTGATTTGACAAAAGATGGTATCTCAAGGAATAGTAGCTTTACTTAGAAGGTGGTCTCCAAAGAAAAAGAGATATGTCTGACCAGATATATATATACATCCTAGCTTGGGGCAGCTCTGTGACTGTGTGTGTGCATGTGTGTGTGCATGTGTGTGTGTGTGTGTGTATGTGTGTGTGTTTGCATGTGCCTGTCTGTCAGAGGCATTAGTGGGGGGGCAGGAGGAGAAGGGGAGGCACGAGCTGATTGATAGACTGTATGATTGAGGGGGAAAAGGTATAGCAAATAAGGGGAACTCCAGGCTCAGGTATCAATTTTTCTGTTTTTAACAGTGGCTAAAATGATTTAAGCACAGCTCAACATGGCTGCAACGGAACACTAGAGGAACACTAGATAAAGTAAGCAAAGCTTCCCAATTTAATATTGCTAAGCAGCTTTTTGACCCCTCCCCCGAAACTAGAAGAAGAAGCCTAATTATTCCCTGCCCTGCCTCCCTACCCCACCCACCAACTCCATAAATACTGAGATGGAGTGAGGAAGAAAAGCTGTGGAGTGATAGACCAGGGAAAGGTAACTAAATGGCATACCAACTTGGATGAGGTTTGAGAGAATTTCCCTGAAGGATATGAGTATTTGAAAATTTTCCTAGTGTGTTGTGGAATCCCTGGATATGTGTAATGCCCTTTCTTGTTCCCAGAAACTTTCATCTGTTCAAATGCACATACTTGTGAAAATTGTACTGGGAGAACTGGCAAGTTATCTGGAGGTTGCCTTATGGGTTATCCTAAATTTGAAAGGTTCCAACTTCTAGAGATAAAGTGATTTCCTGATACAGTGATTCTCTCCTTGGAGAAGGAAGAGGATCGTTTCCCATGGTTTCTGCATAGCAGAAGAGTAAATCCAATAAGTTGCTTAGACATTGGAAGTCAAATAGGTAGGAGAAACTTGTTCAGAAGTTCCCCAAAACTACACGAGTGTGTAATGCCCAAAAGGTTCATTTTCAAGTATTGTCTCGTTAACTACCTGGAATTGCTCAGGAAAATCTCTTCATATTCTCAGAGATAGCATTGTGGGAAATATTAGCACATTCAGTTTCCCCATATATGGGTAATATGGTTTCCAGCAGCCATTATTTCAGCCAACCCAAAATGCACACAATGCAAAGTACTCACAAGACTCAGAGGACATAAACAGACATGGAGATTTGTAAAACACTCTTTCATAAGGGAGCTGAACAGAGAGCTGCTGTCTGGTTAATACTCTGACATACAGAATACTATATAGTCTCTTGAAGACTCTTAGTACTGCTCTGTGGTTTAGACTTCCCCAGAAAGTTACCACTTTGGGGGTTGCTGAACAAGTAATTTCCTTCATAGTTGACCTGCATTGTCTGGGTAACTCACTGGCTTTGTTTTCCAAATAGGATACCGTACAGGAGCTACACAGATAGTCTTTCTCCAAAGTGCATACAGCATCAGGAAATCCCCTTCTCTCTCCAGAGAAATAATGGAAATTTGTAAACTAACCATGAGGCAGTCTAAAAGCAGATGCTTCCCGAGAAAGTTCCTTACTCCAATTTGAAGGTTAGATTCTGGGATCATGCTACCTAGAGAATTCAGTCCTCCCTCTTTCACACAGAAGACTGGGCTTATCAATGTTGCCTATGAAGAATCCTCTCAGACACAGGTGTGTGACCACATGTCTACCTCTAGTATATGTTTCTGCTATAAGTCACTGTCAGATTCTCCTGGTTAGAGCAAAACCCTGAAGGACTCAAGTTTCTCAGTCCTTTTCCCAACCTAAAACACTGTTGCACTCTGATATGCACTGGCCTGTCTTCTCAAAATCCAAGGTGAGCAAGAGAGAAGTAGACAGAGTACTGGTCATGGAGTCTGGAAGACTTCACTTCTAGTTGAGTCTGGATTAAAATTGTTGGTAGAGCTGTAAATGAGTCCAGTGATTCTGGAAAGCAATTTATAATTATGCCCCCAAATATCTTTTCACCTAAATGTGCCATAACGAAGACTAATCCCGAAGAAAGCAATGAAAAAAACAAAAGACCTATAGGTACAAAACTCTTTATAGCAGTTTTTTGTGCTACCCCAAACTGCAGCCTAAGGGGAAATGCATTCTATTGGGAAATGGCTAAGCAAGCTACTATATAAATGTAATGGAATGCTTATTGTCCCAGAAGAAATGAAGAAATGGACAATTTCAGAGGAAATGGAGAGATCTCCATGGAATGATGCAGAGCAAAGTAAGCACGAAGAACTATTGATACAATGATAAGAATATTAGAGAAAAATAATTTTTCAAGACTTTAGAATTCTGATCAACACAATGATCATTTCAAAGGAGTGGAGATGAAACATGCCACTTGCCTCCTCAGGTATGGCCAATGTGGGAACCCCTTTTTTCAGACTATGCATATAGAGAGAGGGTCTTACTCTTCTCTTTTTTCTTATCTTCTATTCCTTTCTTTTTCTCATTGGAGATGGTATGTATTTAGAGGGATGGGCTAATAAAAGAAAACAAGACCAAGACAGGACACGTAAGCATGTATACCCTAAAACAATTGATTTGTGATCTCCCCGTTGTTACCGTTCTTTCCAATGCTGCTGATCACAACCCATTCTTATTGGCCTATCTTGTCTATATCATCCCATTAAGTTTGGCACCGAGGCTCTCCTCAGTATGCTAAGGGCCTTCTTCCTGTTCTCTTGACATAACAAGGAAACCAAGAGAACATGATATACTGGTCATTACTCTCTCTCTCGGTATATGACTATCTTACATGGCTTTGGTGACGTCTCTACCCTGTTTCTCTTTTGTTTTGCCTTGGGCGTAACATATGGCGGGCTTACTCCCACCCAACCTACACCTCTTCAAAGACCAGTTGTGGTACACCATCAGTGGAAGAATATTGGTCTGAAAAAGATGGGCATAATATGACAAAGGAGAATTGACACCCAATGAAGAAGGGAGACTATTAGAAACTCGTTTGCCCAACTACATGACAATGAAACTTGACAACTTAGATGGAATAGATGATGACTTGCAAAATATAAAATTGACATTACAAGAAACAGAGAATTTCAGCAACCCAAATTCAGAAAAAGAAACTTAGCAAGCCCAAATAAACTCCCAAAGTAAAGAAAAGAACAAAGGACCAGATAGATTTAGAAGTGAATTCTATCAAACACTCAAAAAACAATTTTTATACAATAAGATGTTAATAAAAATAGTAAAAGTAAGGATCCTACCAAACTCATTCTATAATACAAACATTGTCTTCATGCCTAAACCAAAGAGAATCAAAACAGAAAGAAAACCAATATTCCTAATAAAGATTGTTATAAAAATTTAAATTAGACTATTAACAAAGAAAACTACAGCAATATATCACAAAGATTATATAATATGACCAGATTGAATTCATACTAGAAATGCAAGTAGGTTTAATATTAGGAAAACTGCAAAAATAATTGACAACAAAAATCATATTACATATCAATAGAATCATTTGTTGTTGGCAGTTAGGATTAAGTGACTTGCCCAGTGTCACACAGCTAGTAAGTGTCTGAGACTGGACTCTGAACTTGGGTTGGGTCCTCTGTCCTGACTCCAGGGCTGGTGATCTATTCAACTGTACCATCTAACTGCCTCTAGAAAAAAGCTTGACAAAATCCCACACCCATTCCTGTTTAAAAGAGGAAAAAAATAACACTAGAAAATAGGAATAAAGAGACCTTTCTTTAACATATTAAGGTAACGGGGCAGGTGGGATGTGCAGTGAAGCAAATATGGCCTTAGACACTTACTAGCTTTGTAATTCTGGACAAGTGCCCAAATCTCTTTTTGCCTCAGTTTCCTTAACTGCAAAATGAGGAAAATGGGGATAACATCTCTCAGGATTGTGTAAAGTCTTTAACCCAGTGCCTGGTACATCATAGGCACTATATAAATGTTAGCTATTATTGTTAGCCATTAAATATTATATATCTAAAACCAAAAGCCAGCATTACATATAATGGTGATAAACTAGAAGCTTTTCCAGTCAGATCAGGTTAAATCAAAGCTGTACATTGTCACCTCTACTATTTGGTATAGTACTAGAAAGGCTAACCATAGTAATGAGGCAATAAAAATAAACTGAGGAAACAAACATAGAAAAAGGAGAAACAGAAGCATCCTTTTTGCAGATGATAGTGTTCTTAGAAAACCCTAGAGTGAACTAAAAAGAAGAATTCAAAAAATAAAGAACTTCAACAAAAATTTAGAATATAAAATAAATTCATATAAACCATTGGTATTTCTGTATACCACCAACAAAATTCAACAGGAAAAGATAGGGAGTTCCCATTTAAAATAACTACATATTGTATAAAATTTGTTGAAGTCTACCTACTAAGATATACACAGAAACTCTATAAATACAACTACAAAATAGTATTTGCAAAAAATACAGACCTAAATGATTGGTAATGGGTAAGGCAAGCCAATATAATACTACAATGCACCTAATTTACTTGTTCAGTACCAGACCAATCAAACTATCATAGATTACTTTAGAGATACAAAAAATTAAGAAAATTGATCTGAAAGAACAAAAGGTCAAAAATCTCAAGGGAAACAATAGAAAAGAGGGAAGGAAAGGGGCCAAGCAATACCAAAATATATCTCAATCACCACTACAAATAGTAATCATCAAAATGATTTGGTACTGGTTTAAAAAATAAACTAGAGGGTGCAATGGATAGAGCACTGGGCCTCAAGTCAAGAGAACCTAAGTTCAAACTTGGCCTCAGACACTTACTACCTGTATGACCCTGGGCAAGTCACTTAACCCTGTTTCTCTCATTTGTAAAATAAGCTGGAAAGAGAAATGACAAACCACTCCAGTATCTTTGCCAAGAAAACCTCAGATGGGATCATGGAGAGCTGGAGGTGACTGAAGAATTAAAAAAAAAAATAGGAAGGTTGATCCCTGGAATAGATTAGGTACACAACATAGAGAAGCAAACAGAACTATTCACTTAACATTTAATAAGCTCAAAGCCCCCAATTACCAGAAGGACTCACTATTTGACCAAAAAATATAGAAAAACTGTAACAGTCTGGTAAAAATAAGGTTTTATTTTTTATATACCTAGAATAAAAAGTCACATCATAAACAAATTAGAAGAACAAGGAAGAAATTACCTGTCAGATCTTTAGATAAGAAAAGAATTTGACTAAGGGATAGGGAGAATCATGAAAGATACATGGAGGAAAAAATCTTTTGCAGCCAGTTTCTCTGATTAAAGATCTCGTATATCCAAGAAGCAATTGCTTAGCTTGGTGGTTGATCTTACCTTCTGGAGATCAAGGGGGGTGGGGAGGAATGGGAAGTCGAGTGCTTCTGTGTGATGCTTGGATAAAGCTAAAAAGCAGAGTTTTCAGAACCAATCCATTTGAAATACTTACTGATATGGTACTCTCCTCACAAGAATGTCCAGTGAGGTTCTTCTGATAACTGGGTTAATGGTCTGAATTGCAATTGTAATTGAAAAGGAGTCTGGAAAATCCTTAGAGTCTGCTTTTAAAGCTATCCTTGGGCGATTGGCCTGAGAAGGGCACTTTTCTCCCAGTTTGCCCAGTTTGCCCAGTTCCGAAAAGCATCAATGAAATCAGCATCTAGACAACAGCATTCACTTGCAACAGCATTAGTCTGAGTAGTAAGAAATTTGCAAATGATTGGATATTCAGAAAAGCAAACGACAGCTTGAATCAGCACTGCAGTAGATTTGAACTCAATCAAAAGCTATTAAAGAGTAAGTAGCTGGAGATAGCCTGGGAGTGAAGAGAATCCCAGAAATGGAGAAGAAAGATTGCCACTTGGAGCCTTGAAGACGTAGGTTTCAGTCCTGCTGTTGAGGTCTGTGAACCATATTGAGGATTGAGGTGCTCCGGACCCCAAAAGACCGACCTGCTGGGTCATGCCAAAAGAATTCGACTTAAGACTTCTTCCAGTCAAAGTAAAACAAAGTTCATTAAAGGTTCACTCTATTAAATTGACTCTTAAGGAACCTAAGCATTTTGGGATGCTTGTATTGACAAGTGGGCCAGATAGAATCTTAGCTAGACAGAGTCAGAGCTGGATTGAATCTGAGCGCCTTCATGGAGCTGAGATGGAGCTTATATACAGAAAGTCCGTGGGAAAGATCTAGAAGTGGTCTAGTAGTCTGGGAGGAGGGTCTAAGGAGGATCTTGATGAGACTGGGGTAACTGGTAATGTAATCAAGGGTGGGAAACAGCTGGAGGCAATTGGGAGTATCCCACAATGCTGGGCTGGGGTGGGAAGCAAGAAGTAACAGACAATGGAAGGCCAGGCTAGGCCCAGGGCAACAGATTTGAGTATGAAAGGCCAGATTGAGTGAGAAGATTCAAGGGGAGTTCAAGGAGGTTCCCAGAGTCTTAACCCCATCACTACCTCATGCAATCCTTTCAGTTTTTGCATTAGTGAAATGAAGGGGTTGGATTGGTAGATAAGATGACCTCGAAGGTGAAAAATGTGATACTATCCTCCTACAAACATATGGTTTTACTTGGTATATTAGGGATCATTGATTTTAATTTGCAGGCAGTACAATAAATCTCAAGATGAAAATGGAGGGACAAGCAGATTTGGCTGAATTCTATCAACAGACAGTATGGTATAGTGGGTAGACATCTGCCCTTTGAGTTGGGAACACCTGCCTTAAAGTCTTACTGTCTGTGACCATGAGCAAGTCACTTAACCCCTTAGTGCCCCAGACAAGACTCGAAATTACGGAGAAGTTATGAAGCTGCATAAGTGGAGAGGGTTTATATACTGGGTATTATCCATGCCCATGAAATCACAGATGAGGAGCAAAAAATGAATACAGTTGGATCCACTCCATTATTTGGGAATATAGCTAGGTGGTGTTATTAGTTGGAAACATTAGTTATAATAACTAGTACATATTATTTTTTCCAAAACATTCTTGATATTTATAGTGGAAGGTAAGTGATATACAATGGCACCACATTTTTGCAGGCATAGAATAAATTTCATAACAGTAACAAGGTAAAACTGTGCCTGGGGCAAATTCAGCAGTGTCACAGCTCCCAAGAAAGATCATTTGATGAAGAAAATGAGGCATAATATAGGACAGTCCCAGTTCCAGATGAGGGAGGGTGACATATCTCCCAGATTAGTCAGTCAAGAAACATTTATTAAGCACTTACTATGTTCTAGGCACTCTGATAAGTATTGGGGATACAAAAACAAAAAGAAAAACAGTCTTAAGAGAAGAAAAAGGAATTGAAGGAGTTGCAGGAGGCAATCAGGAAACAAAACTATCATTCTTTGCAGCTGATAAGATGGTATACTTAGAGAACCCTAGAGCATCAACAATAAAAATTCCTTGAAATAATTAATAACTTTAGCAAAGTTGTCACATATAAGATAAACTCACATAAATCATCAGCATTTCTTTATATGACCTATAAAGCCCAGCAGCAAGAGAGAGAAAGAGAAATTCCATTTGCCAAGAAAAACCCAGGAACTATCCGAACACAATTACAAAATTTTAAACACAAATAAAGTCATATCTAAACAACTGGAAAATAACAATTGCTCATGGGTAGGCCTAACCAATATAATAAAAATGACAATTCTACCTAAGTTAATTTACTTATTCAATGCCACACCAATCAAGCTACCCAAAAATATTTTATAGAGCTAGAAAAAATAACAACAATATTCATCTGGAAGAACAAAAGGTTAAGAATACCAAGGAAATCATTTGTTTTAATTCTTCTATGCAACATGACTAAGGTGAAAATGTGTTTAATAAGAATGTATGTGTAGAACTCATATAAGATTGCATGTAGTCTCAGGGAGGGGTAGAAAATTTAAAACTTATATAACTGATTGTTGAAAACTGAAAACAAATAAATTAATTAAATAAAAAAATAAATCGCTTACAAAAAAGAATATTGAGGGATTTAATGAAAAAAAAAATACAAAGGAAGGCAGCCTAGCAATACCAGATCTGAAACTATATTATAAAGCAGCAATCATCAAAACTATCTGGTACAGGCTAAGAAATAGAGTGATGGATCAGTGGAATAGGTTAGGTACACAAGACACAGTAGTCAATGACTATAGTAACTTAGTGTTTCATAAACCCAAAGTCCTCAGCATTGGGGATGAGAATTCAATATTTGACAAAAACTACTGGAAAATGAAAACAAAAGGACACAAACTAGGTATAGATCAACATCTTGCACCATATACCTAGATAAGGTCAAAATGGGTGCATGATTTAGACATAAAGAGTGACACCATAAGCAAACTGGAAGAGCTAGGAATAGTTTACCTGTCAGATCTATGAGGAGGGGAAAAATATCATGACCCAACAAGAGATAGAGAGCATTATAAAATGTAAAGGAGATCATTTTGATTACATGAGATTAAAAAGCTTTTGTCCAAGTAAAACCAAATGCAACCAAAATCAGAAGGCAAGTAGAAAGCTGGGAAACAATCTTTACAGCAAGTGTCTCAGATAAAGGCCTCATTTCCAAAATCAGCCACTTATCACCAAGGGGAGACTGTCAGCAGCTTGCTTTCTTGAGAGTGTTCACGACTGAAATGCCGTAGCCATAGTATTAGATCTGAGTGGCATATCTGTCTATCAAATGATTCCCAGATAGACATTTAGGTGCAGCAGGAAAAGAATGGTAAAGGAATCTCTAAAGGCAATGGCAGAAGGGAACAGGGCAGCTAGGTGGCTAGAGCACTGGACCTGATAGATAAAGCACTTAAAACTCTGTCTGCATAAAACTAGAGAAGGAAATGGCAAACCATTTCAATTTCTTTGCCAAGAAAGCCCCAAGGATAGTTGGTCCACAGGGTCACAAAGAGTCAGACAGGACTGAACAATGACGATGATGACAAAGGGAAAAGCATTAAGAATTAACCACCAGACACTGGGTCAAGTGCTGGGCACTTAGCAAAGACAAAAGTGAGACAGTTCCTTCTCACAAAGAATTTCCATTCCAACCGGGAGTTCTTAATCTGGGCTTGTGAATAGATTTCAAGGGGCCCATGAATTTGGAAAGAAAAAAATGACATCTTTATTTCAATAATTGGCTGCTTTTGTCATCCTTTAGTTTCTGAATTTCAAACCATTTTTTCTGAGAAAAAGCCCACGACTCCACCAGACTACCAAAGGGGTCTGTGCCACAAAAGAAGGTTAAAAATTCTTGCAATGTGCAAAGACAAAACAAAATGGGGTTGGAGCAGATGACCAAAGAAGGAATTTTTTTAATTGAGGGGGCCCAGGGATGGTGAGTGAAGGCACAGGGCAGTTGATTGACATGCCCTCTCCAAAAGCATTGATGTGATTACTATGCTGCAAGGGGCCCTAAAAAGGACTAGATATAGTGCTCTACATGAGTTTGAACTCACCAATTAGGTCAGTTCAGTTCAGGGCAGGAATTTTGAAGGGTCTGTTCCTCTGGCTGAAAAACTTTCAGGGGCTCTCCAATGTCCAAAGGATAAAATACAGACTTCCCCAATACAGTCTGCATTTTCAGACATCTCACATTCTGTGTTCTAGACGAACTGTACTAGCTTGTCCTCAATTTCACCTTTGATTCTTCTGCCTCTGGGTATTATATGGATCCTTTCAGTGCCTGTAATTCACCTCATTCTCATTTTCTTTTTGGAGGCAAGTGGAATTAAATGACTTGCCCGGGGTCACACAGCTAGTAAGTATCTGTTGTCACATTTGAACTCAGGTCCTCCCAACTCCAGACCTGGTGCTCTATCCACTGCAGTGCCACCTAGCTGCCTTTTATCCTCACTCTTGCCTTTTAAAACTTCAGGGCGCAGCTCAAGGGCCAAATTCTCTGTGGAGCATTCTTTGATTACTCTAAACTGAAAATTCTCTCTCTCTCTCTCTCTCTCTCTCTCTCTCTCTCTCTCTCTCTCTCTCTCTCTCTCTCTCTCTCTCTCCATGTTTTCTCCGTTGGCTTTACTGCATGACATCTTATATAAAACTTATTTGCATATATATTTTATTCTCCATTAAATGACAGCTCCTTGACTCACATAATTCCTGTTTTGTTGTTGTGTAGTCCCAGTGCCTAGACGGGGCTTGTATGTAACCACTTAAAGCTTGGTTGAGTTTACCTAAATTCAAGAGAATTCCATGGCTAACTTGAGACACAGAACTGTTTTTCTTGTATACAAATAAATTTGTAATACACCTTCCAGTTAGCCTTAATTTGGACAAATAGACAGAAATTGCTCCTTCAATTAAGTAAATTGAATATTTGTCAAGTACCTCTTATTATGCATAGTGCATTATACTGATATAGCTGGGAGGGGGGAGAGCACTTATAATCTCTATGGAAGAGGGAAAGTTTGAGCCAGGACTTGAGGGGAAAATATCCCAAGTCACAAATGGGGTGATGGGGTGGGGGATATTTCAGGCATTGGGAATGCTGTGAGCAAACACAGAATATTGGAGTACTATATTCAATTCTGGGTCCAACATTTTAGGAAGGGCATTGATGAGCAAAGGAACTTTGAGAATAGGGTAACCTTGGAATTCAGTTTGGTGAGAGACCTTAAAATCATTCCATACAAAGATGGATCACCAGAAGGAACCAGGAATATTTAACCTAAAGAAGTGATGACAAAGGCAGAGACAGGGTGAGAGCAAATTCCAGGTGTGAGGGACAACCAGTGAAAACAAATAGAGTTGAAGGGGCAGAGTCAAGATGGAAGAGTGATAAATAGCATTTTTAGCTGAGCTCTTCCACAATGACCTAGAAAATTCACCAAATTGAATTCTGATTGGTAAAGCCAAGAAAAAAGTCACCATGAGTCATTTTCCAGCCTAAGGAAGCTTAGGAAGATAGAGACGGGGGGGGGGGGGGGGGGGGGTGAGGAGTGGGTTGGCCAAGAGCACAGCACAGTGGCAGCTTAAAAGCAGCAATATTGTCATGAGAGCACAGGGTGCATTCCAGTGCACAGGGACAGTAAGGACACCAGAACAGGGAGTACCAGTGCAGAAAGAGATGCCAGGCCATTAATTCTCTTTTCGTCTTTTTCTTGCACTGCTGTCCTTTCTTTTCCCAATTTTTCCTCCCTACTCTTATTTGGTTTTTACAAAGAATTCTTAGTCTTTTAGAAAAATCTCTTCCTTTAAATCTTCTAGGAATTTTTGTTGGTCTTGGTCCAAGTGCTGTGATCTGGGGAGAGGTCTCTTGACTGCCCTCCTGTTCTGCACTCTGCAAATTCCTGGCCCAGCTTTGGATCTGTTGGATTGTGTATGGTTGAATTCCCATAGATTGCTGCTGGATTCAGTCATTGTTAGTCAACTGGGAGGTTCTGTAAGTTCAAAGAGACTGAACTGCTGGCTTCCCCTTGGTTTTGCCCTGATGTGTTCCACTACAAGCTTATACTCAGGGCTAAAGGTTAGAACTGAGTCCCTGCTCTACTCTTAGGCTCCAAGTTGCACAGCTGTGGTTCTGGAACTCATTCCTTCTCCTCATCTAGGTAGAGTTCCTTCTCCCTTGCAACTATGACTGCTCCTCTCTGCCCTGGGACTGGGTAATGGGTGCCACACAGCATCTTTTCTTACTCCCAGTGCTAGGCAAGGAGAAAATATTGCAAGTAGCCAGAAAGAAATGATTCAGATATCATGGAGCCACAGTCAAGATTTAGCAGTTTCTCTATTAAAGAATCAGAGGGCTTGGAATATGATATTCCAGAAGGCAAAGGAGCTAGGATTAAAACCAAGAATCACCTACCTAGTAAAAGTAAGTATAATCCTTCAGGGGGGAAAAGAAGGTATTCAATGAAATAGAGCACTCTCAAGCATTACTGATGAAAACACCAGAGCAGAACAGAAAATTTGACTTTCAAAGACAAGTCTCAAGAGAAGCATAAAATGGTAAACAGGAAAGGGAAATCATAAGGGATTCAACAAGGTGAAACTGTTTATATTCTTACATAAGGAGATGATTCTTGTAACTCACAAGAGCTTTCTCTTTATTAGAGCAGTTAGAAGGAGTATATATAGACAGAGAACATGGGAGTGAGTTGAAGTTGATGGAATGGTAACTAAAAAAATATAAAATGAAGGAGTGAGAAAGAGGGATGCCTTGGAAGAAGAGGGAAGGGAGGGTAAATTATCTCACATAAAAAAGAAGACATGAAAGAACTTTTACAGTGGAGAGGAAGATGAGGGATATGGCAGGGAGAAGTACTTCATAAACTGTACACCACAATTGGCCCAAAAATAATAATATACACATTCAGTTGGGTATAGAAATCTGTATTACCTCACAGGAAAGTAGGAAGTGAAAGGGATAAAAGAAGAACTGTGACTCATAAAAGGGAGGGCAGATTGAAGGGGGTTGGCAATCAAAAGCAAAACACTTTTGAAGATGAACAGGGTGAAAAAAGAGAGAGAGTAGGATAAACAGGGAAGAAATAGGATGGAGGGTAATAAGCAAGAATCATAACTATGAAAAAAATTACAGCAAGTTTCTCTGATAAAGACTTATTTCTCAAATATATAGAGAATTGAGTCAAATTTATAAAAATAAAAGTCATACCCCAATTGATAAATGATCAAAGAAAACAGGCAGTTTTCAGACAAAATAATCAAAACATCTATAATCAGATGAAAAAAATGTTCTAAATCACTATTGATTAGAGAGGTGCAAATTAAAACAACACTGAGCTACAACTGCATACCTATCAGACTGACTATAATGAGAAAAAGGAAAATGACAAGTGTTGGAGGGGATGTGGGAAAATTGAAACACTACTATATAGTCAGTGAAGTTGTGAACTGATTCAACCACTCTGGAGGGCATTTTAGAGCTATGCTCAAATGGCTATTAAGCTGTGCATATCCTTTGACCCAGAAATACCACTACTAGGTCTGTATCTCAAATAGAGTTTTAAAATGGGGAGAGGGAGAAGGACCTGAATGTGCACAAATATTTATATCATCTCTTTTAGTGGTGGCAAAGAATCAAAAATGCAGGGGATGCCCATCAATTGGCAAATGGCTGAATAAATTATGGTATATGACTGGAATGGAACATTATTTTATTCTAAGAAATGAGGAGCAGGATGGTTTCAAAAAAATTCAGACTTACATGAACTGATGCAAAATGAAATGAGCAGAACCAGGAGAACATTGTACACCATAACAGCATTATTGTACAATGATCATTTGTGAACGACTTAGCTATTCTCAGCAAGACAATACTCCAAGACAATTCTGAAGTACATTTGATGAAAAATAACATCCATCTCCAGAGAAAGAACTGATGGTGTCTGGATGTGTATTGAAGCATACTTTTTAAAAACTTTCTTAGGCTTTTTTTTTTTTGGTCTGCTGTTTCATTTACAACATAACTGACATGGAAACATATTTTGCATCACTGCACATATAGAATCTATATCAAATTGCTTACCATCTCAGGAAGAGGGGAAAGAAGTGAGGGAGAGGGAGAATTTGTAATTGAAAAAAAATTAGATGAGTGTTTAAAAGTGTCTTTACATGTAATTGGGAGAAAATAAAATATTAAATAAAAAAAGAAAACTACTTAAAAATTAGAATTTTAAATTGAATCTAATGACTTCTTGAGAAGTCAAGAAACAACAAAGCAAAGTCAAAAGACTTGAAAAATAGAAGAAACCATGAAATATCTTATAGGAAAAAAGCAACTGTCCTGGAAAATGGATCAAGAAGAGCAAATTTAAGACTCACTATACTACCTGAAATCCATGAACAAAGAAAAAATCCTAGACATCATATTTCAATAAATTATAAAGGAAAACTGCCCAGATATCTTAGAACCAGAGGGCAAAGTAGAAACTGAAAGAATTCATAGGTTATTTCCTGAAAAATATCTCTAAACAAAATCTCCCATTATAGCCAATATCCAAAGCTCCAAGGTCAAGGAGAGAATACCTCAACAGCCAGAAAGAAACAATTCAAGTACTGTGGAGCCATGGCCATGATCACAAAACTTTAGCAGCTACCATTCTAAAGGAATGGAGTGCATGGACTATGATAATCCAGAATACAAAAGAGCTAGAACTACAACCAAGAATCATGAACCCAGAAAAACTGATTATAATCCTTCAGGGAAACAAATGGATATTTAATAAAATAAAGAACTTTCAAGCATTCTGGATGTAAAACCCAGCACTGAATAAAAAATTTGACATCAAGCAAGCTTTACTTGAACCAGAAGAAAAGCATTAAAAGGTAAGCATGAGTGAGAAATCATAAGGGACTAAACAAGGTTATTTATTTTTTTACATTCTTATATGGAAAGATGCTACATGTAACCCCTCAGAACCTTGTCATCATCAGGGATCTTAGAGGGAGTTTAATTAGACAGAGGACTTGGGTGTGATTCTATCATGGTGAAATAACCTCAAAAGAAGAACAGAAAGATAAGAAAGAAGGATGCACTGGGAAATGAGAGAAGGGAGAAAAAGGGGGAAATCATCTGGCATAAATGGGGTACAGAAGGAAGAGAATATGTAAAGGAGGAGAGAAAGATGGGGGTCAAGAAAGACTTGAACTTCCTTCACATCTGAACTGGTTCAAAGTGGGAAAAATGCACATACACATGATGATGGGTACAGAAATCCATCTTATTCAACAGGAAAGTAGGAGGAAAAGGGGAAAAGTCAGAGAAAGGGGAAATGCGATGGGGAATAAGAGGGAGACAGTGATCAGAAGCAAACAGACTTGAGGAGGTGAGAGGGTGACAAAGAGAAAGATACACATAAGAAAATGCGATGGAAGGAAATGCAGAGCTAGCAGTCACAATAGTGAATGTGAATGGAATGGTCACCTATAAAATTTATATCTTTAAAAGCTTACATCAATAAAAGAGAGAAAGAGCAGATAAACAAATTAGGTGTTCACCTAAAAAAACCTGGAAAAACAATAAATTTAAAAGTCCCAATCAAATGTCAAAATAGAAATCCTCAAAAATCAATGGAGAAATTAATAAAAATTGAAAGTTTAAAGAAAAACACCATTAAACTAATAAAAGTAGGAGCTGCTTTTCTAGAGAAACAAAGACAAACGATTGGCTAATTTGCTTGTAAAACAAAAGAATAAAACCAAATTACCAGCATAATAAACGAAAAGGATGAATTCACAACCAATGAAGGTAAAATTATTGCAGTTACTAGGAGCTATTTTGCATATTTACAAAACTACAATTGACCAGACTAATAGAATAGGAAATAGAATACTTAAATAATCCTGTCTTAGAAAACAAAATTCAACAAGCTATAAATGAGCTCTCTAAGGAAAACAACTCCAGGACTAGATGGATTTACAAGCCAATTCTTGTTGTTGTTCAGTTGTTTTCCAGTCATGTCTGACTCTTTATGGCCCCATTTGAGATTTTTCTGACAAAGATACTGGAGTGGATGGCCATTTCCTTCTCCAGCTCATTTGACAGATGAGGAAACTGAAGCAAAGAGTGACTTGCTGAGGGTCACACAACTCGTAAGCCAGATCTGAATTCAGGATGATGATGAGTCTTCCTGACTCCAGGCCTGTCAGTCTATCCACTGTGCTGCCTAGCTGTAAATTCTACCAAACATTTAAAGAACAATTAACCGAATATTACATAAACTGTGTGAAAAAAATAGGTAAAGGAAAAGTCCTATCAAATTCTTTCTATGACATAAATATAGCATTGATACCTAAATTAAAGGGAGCCAAAACAGAGAAAGAAAACTATAGATCAATTTTTTTAATGAATATTGATACAAAAATAAAAATAAATCATTAGCAAGGAGATTCCAACAATATATCACAGAAGTCATACTCTATAATCAGGTTGGATTTATGGCAGGAATGAATGTAGGGCTGTTGCATTATTAGGAAATAATTGACTATATTGATAATAAAAAGAACAAAAATCATATGATTATTTCAAAAGATTTAGAAAAGGCTTTTGACAAAATGCATAATACTAGGAAGTACATGCACATCTATGTATAAAGGACATGAAGACATGCATGTGTATGTGAGAGGTGGCACAGTGGCAAAACCTGAATGTCTGGAGTATGGAAGACCTGAGTTGTAATCTGGCTTCAGACACTTACTAGCTGCAGGACCCTAGACAAGTCACTGAACCTCTTGGCTTGGCACAGCTGCTATGAGAAGTGGAGTAGGGAATTGATTAGGTAGGAACCTCATACTGGTGATTCTGTAGAGAAGGCTTAGTTGAGATTACGTCACATACATCTATGGCACACCCACATCATTGTGGATTTGTGATTTTCTTCCAGCTACATTCAATAGTGTATGGATAGAAGTGCAAGGGCTGAAGTTTGGCAAGCTGTAATCAATGATAGAACAAGGGGGCAAGAGCTGGTAGAGTGGAGATTAGTGTAGAGTTTGTTCACCAAGGGCTACAGATAGAAAAGGGAGGAGAGAATAACTAAGGCAGGGGGAGAACAGAAGGGTAAAGAGGGAGGTCATGGGAAGGATGAAGGCTATCAAAAGTTGGGAACTGTCCTATTGGCTCAGGTGGGGAAAGAATGAAAATGACAAATGCTGGAGGGGCTGTAAGAAAACCTACAACAAGCATTATCTATAATGGGCATAAGCTAGAAACTTTTCCAATAAGATCAGGGATGAAGCAAAGATATCCATTATCACTATTATTATTCAATATTGTGTTAGAAATAAAAGCTATAGTTACAAGACAAGATGAAATTGAAGGAATAAGCATAGGCAACAAGGAAACAAAACTATTATTTTTTTTTTGCAAATGATATTTAGTTAGAAATTGTTTAGTTAGAAAACCCTAGAGAGTCAGCTGAAAAACTAATTGAAAAAAATTAACAACTTCAGAAAACTGACAGAATATAAAATGACCTCACACAAATCACCCAAGTGTATATTACCAACAACACCTAGAAGAAGGAGATAGAGAAATTCCATTTAAAATAGCTACAGATAGTATATAATACTTGGGAGTCTACCTGTCCAAGTCATACTCAGGAACTACATGAACACAATTATAAAATATCCCACACAGATAGAGACAATTCTAAATACTTGGATAAATATTAATTGCTTATAGGTAGTCTGAACCAGTATAACAAAAATGACAGGACTACCTAAATTGATTTACTTATTCAGTGCGATACCAATCAAATTACCAGAGAATTTTTTATAGAGTTAGAAAAATAATAAAATTCATGTAGTGGTAAACAAAAGATCACGGATATCAAGGATATCAATTTTTCATTGATTCAATGGAAAAAAATGTGAAGGAAGGAGGCTTCTTGGTATCAGATCTCAAGCCATATACAAAGTTGTAATAATCAAAATAAGGTGGTACTAGATGAAAAATAGAGTGGCTGATAAGTAGAACAGATTAAGTAAACAAAGCAAATGAGCACAGTAACCTAGGGTTTGATAAACCCAAAGATCTTAGTTATTAGAGCAAGAACTCACTATTAGACAAAAGCTGTTGGGAAAACGGAAAGCAGTCTGGCAGAAATTAGGCATAAAACATGATCTCACAATGTATGCAATGTTAACTCAAAGTAGTTTTCTAAATTAAATCATGCACACTCTCTTTTCTGCTTATTTACTCTTTACTTTTCAGAATCTGGAGTTAGTACTTTATAATCCATAAGTCAAGTGAGTGGTATTTTGCAATTTTTTTTTTACCAACATTTCTTATGCAATTTCTTTTTAACAGTGGTGACTTAACATTTCAAACCTAGATTGCTAAAATTCTAAACTGATTGCATTAAAAGTTACTATAGAGAAATTTTGACCAAAGAGCTCCCTAAAGAATAAAAAACTTACTTTTGCAGTTTTAAAAACATTGCCCTGATGTCAGATATTGTAGAGAAAAAAATATCCTCAGAGAGCAGTGAATAGTTCCCCTTAGTCTACCCAGGAGATCTTGCCCCCAGTTGGTTCACAAGGGGATTTAGGGAATAGGAGAAGGGTATTCTTAAAAGCAGGTAGAAAACTTGTCCTCTAACTGCTGCTTCTCTGAGTTAAAATAAAATTCCTTTCCACACTCAGCTTCAATTAGTTTAAGTTTCTACTAGATATTGTACTGATAGAAAGAGTTGTTACTCAGCTTCTAAAATTGGGGGTGGAACGGGGTGGGGAAGGAGAAGGGAATATCTGGAGAAAAGTCAGGGCTAGGATCTTGGGGTGTGGGGAAAAGAAAATCTGTCTTTGAGATCCACAACCCCAACCCCTACCCCTTCATGCAGTATTGCTCCTTAGGGAACCTACTGCTGCTATTTCTCTTCTTATTTTAGGGGCCTCACTTTTTCTTTCCACAATTTTGGGCAATATAGCCCTTTTTCCTGCAGTTAGATGTCTTTAGGTGATCTAATTACCTCTTCATTATCTATATTCCCCAGCTCATGCTGCTTTTGTTATCCTTAGTTCCCATGATCTGGAAAAATTCATAAACTGACCTAGGCTTAAATCTTCTAACTCATTCTTTTGAGTGAGCAGAAATCCTTCCTAAGGGACCACATAGTTTGGCATGTGTGAGAGACTGTCAATTGATCCTAACTGAGACATAGGGGGTCTGTTCTCTAAGAATTAATGGCATGGGGTGGGGGGAGAAACATAATAAACTTGGGGACGAGGAGAATTTCCTTCATTAACCCTTGCTTTCTATGGCTAGATTCACAGAACCATGCTTGCCCAATATAGGTTCCATTCCCTGCTCGGGGAATCCCAGGTCATAAGCTACTGGGTGGCAAAAATGGTGGGGGGGGGGAGGCACTAAACTTTCCAGTATCCTGGATATCGTTGTACTTTTGTTTTTTCAGTTGTGTCTAACTCCGCATGGCTCCATTTGGTGTTTTCTTGGCAAAGATACTGGTGGGGTTTGCCATTTCCTTCTCTAGCTTATTTTATTACAAATAAGGATACTGAGGCATTCAGGGTTAAGTAACTTGCCCAGGGCCACACAACTAATAAGAATTTGAGATCAGATTTGAACTCAGGAAGATGACTCAGATCAGGCACTCCATCTACTGTGCCACCTAGCTGCCTGGATATCTTCTGTACAGTGGTCCTTTAAAAAAATCTATTTTCCATATTTCATGTGTTGGTCTACTTTACAGGATTCTTCTGAGGTCATTTGCATAGTTGTGGAGTGATCATTAACTGTGTAAGTGAATAACAGTTGAAAGACAAACAACCAAACACCCAAGAGTTGTTGTCTGATTTCCAAGAAAGTACTTTCAGTGAGTCCCATTTGTTTTCTAACATCCCCAAGCTTAGCCATCTTTACGTGAAAAAGAAAACTTTAGAAATAGTTGCCTCAGGTTTTCAATTCTCTCATCATTGTACTTGATACAGAATATCCAAGAAAGCACAGAATGGTTGGTTTGTGTTTGTCCTTTCTTTGGGAAGAGGACCATGACATCAGGGAAATGATGACATGACTTGCAGTTGACTTTGATTTGAAGGAGGAAGGGCTGTGCAAAGTCACCAGCCTCACTTTCTCCTCCAGAGCCATCTGGGTCCGGTGGTCACCATTCATCAGGACAACTGGAGATAACTCAGGATGCAGTTGGAGACCCTGGCCCTTTTTAGGCTAAGGCCTTTTCAGCTCCTGGCAAATCCTTTAACCTCTGTCTGCCTCAGTTTCCTCATCTGCAAAATGAGGATGATAATAATGTTGTTGTTATGTGTTGTTATGAAGCTAACATAGTATAATATTTGCCAAGAGTTTTGAAAACCCTAAAGCTAGTTATTGTAACATACAGGAACCACTGTCAGTAGTACAGAGCCTGTCAACCTATACCACTAATGATAGGGAACTGGCCCAAGCCAAGACCTTTTCTCTTTGGATCGGGAGGGCTTTTGTCCCAGTAGTCTGTAGGGCCCCTACAAAGTCTGGCCTTGGGAGGGGGCTCCCTTTCCATTTCTCTCAGGCCAGATACTCCCTATCTTCTATTTAGCATTCTTTTGATATTTCTCCCTTTGATCCTATTACCAGCCACTTCCATCAGGATCCTCCCTGGGGTTGATCTATGGAGACCATCTCTGGGACCCCAGACTACCTGGTGACACCTGCTTCTGGCCCAGGCCTTCCATTGTCTGATATCTCCTGATTGCCTCCAGCTGTTTCCAACACTTGACCAGTTACCCCCTCCTTGGACTTCTCCTCAAGATCCTCCCCAAACCCCTCCTCCCATCACCCTGGACTACCAGACCACCCCCAGATCCTGCCTACAATCGTTTCTGTATTTTAGGTCCATCTTGCCTCCATGAAGGTGCTCAGATTCAATCCAGCTCAGACTCTAACTGAGATTCTATCTGGCTCACTTGTGAATACAAGCATTACAAATGGTTAGACTCCTTAAGAGTCAACCCAATTTGGTGAATCTTTAATAAACTTTGTTTTCTTTGACTTTAAGAAGACTTGAGTCGAATTCATCCAAGCAGGACCCAGCATGTCAGTATTTTGGGGTCCCCAGCACCCCTGAACCTCAACAACTACCTCTTCTGTGTTCAGCCACTGCAGTTTGTTCTGGGTTCTTGCTTTGGAAGCCTGTACAGGTTACTATTCTTTATCTGGTTGATCACTCAAGAGTCAAGGGATCGAAGAAACAATCCTTTTCTTAAAAAAATATATTCCAATACACCCAGTAGAAGCAATTCCTTTAGGGAGTAGACCAGAAGATAAAAACATTTTCAAAAACCAGCCAGAATGGAATTTCCCTAGTGCTCTCAGCCAGTCCTAAGGATTGTTTTACCCTCCTCTGTCTGAAGGTCCCACATGTGGATCCCAGATCAATCCATCTTGGGGCAAAGTTAGCCACACCTGCTCTAGGTCTACACCACAGTCTTCTTGCTTGCAACAATCCCAGCTGGGTATTCCAACTTGAGTCTACCAACCATTTCAAAATTCTTATCTTACTATCTTCTTCTGCTAAACTCATACGAAAAGGTATCCCTTTCCCCTCCAAAGCAAACTCCTTTACATGCACAAGCAACGCCATTCCATCCTGTCTCCTTCAGCACATGGGCCCCTCTGTCATCTCCACTCTCACTCATCTTCAATCTCTCCTTGTCCCCTGGCTACTTCTCTCCTGCCCACAAACATGTCCACATCTTCCCCAACCTCAAAAATCCCTCCGTTGATCCTCTTTTCCCACTAGCTATCTTGACATTCTTTAGTTGCTAACCTCTTTGAGAAAGTCACCTGTAATCAGTGCCTCCACTTCCTTTCTTGTCACTTTCTTCTTTACTCTCTGCAGTCTGACTTCTGACTTAATCATTTAACCAAAACTGCTTTCTCCAAAATTAGCAATGATCATTTAATGGCCTTTTCACCAACCTCATCCTTCTTGACCTCTTTGCAGTCTTTGACTAATGACTGTCTTCTCAATTCTCTCTTCTCTCTAGGTTTTAATGGCACTGTTTTTCTGATTCTCCTCCCATCTACTAGTACCCCCTTTACTGGATCTTCATCTAGGTCTTGCCTGGGAACCATAAACTCTGACCTAGGCCCTCTTCTCTCTATATATTATTTTGCTTGTTGATCTCACCAGCTCCCACGGATTCAATTGTGATCTCCGCAAATGTTTCTCAGGTCTATTTGTCTAATACAACCTCTCTGTTGACCTCCATTCTCACGTCTCCAACTGCCTATGGAATCTTAAACTCAACAGATCCCAAAGTGAACTCATCTTTCCTCCCAAGCTCTCTTCTCTTTCCAACTTCCCTATTCCTAGTCACCCAAGCTTACAGCCTAGATGTCATCTTTGAATGCGTACTCTGTCTTATGCCCCTTATCCAACCTATTGCCAAGGCCTACCAATTTCACCTTTGCAATATCTGTCACATAAAACTCATCATCTCATTCCTAGATGTTTGCAAAAGCTGGCTGGTTGCTCTCCCTGCCTTAAGCTTCTCGCCTTCCAGTTCATCCTCCACTTGGCTATCAAACTGATCTCCCTAAAGTGCATATCTGACCATGTCAATTCCTTATTCAATAAACTCCAATTGCTTCCTATTACCTATGGGAAAAAATATAAAATTCTCTGTTTGGCTTTCAAAACCCTTCATAACCTGACCCCTTTCTACCTTTCTAGTCTTATATTTTATTTCTTTCCATGTATTCTGTAATCCAGTGACACTGGCCTCCTGGCTGTTACTTGTCCCAAATCCTCCATCTTCTGACTCTGGAAATTTTTATTGACTGTCCCCCATGACTTCTTCCTCATCTCCATTTCCTTTCTTCTTTCAAATCTCCACTAAAGTTCTACCTTTTGCAAAAAGTCCTCATTAATCTTAGTGCCTTCCCTCTGAGATTATCTCCAATTTATCCTGTATATATCTTGTTTAAGCAATGTCTCTCCCATTAGACTGTGAACTCCTTGGGAACAGGAATGCCTTTTCTTTTTGCATTTCTTTGTATTTGCAGCACAAATACTTCTTGATTTGATTTATGGGAATGTAAGAGATTAACTCATACCTCCCCAGTTCTGCCAAGGTTTCACATTGTTGGTACAAAATAGGAATAGTGACTGAGCATGTTCAATTGGAGGGGGGTGCAGGGAAGTGGAAGAACTTTTCTGTAATAACAAGAAAAGGACCTATAGTCCATTTAATTTCCCATCTGTTTTCTCTCTTCATAATTAATACCTGATGCCTCCTCAGAACTATTACCCATTATCTCCTTACCAACTACTCAACTGAAACTGCTCTCTCAGAGGTTGCCAGGGAGTTAATGTGGTACTGATGCTGAAGTCAGAGGCCCTTTGTTCAAAATCTACCATTAAACTGACTATAGTATCCATGTCAGTCTGGGTTGGTCATTTCACTTCACTGGGTCTCAATTTCCTCCTCCATAGAATGAGTTTGAGCAAATGTCCTCTAAGGTCCCTCTAGACCTGCTCACATGCAGAAGGATTCAGAATCCTAGTGGGCATCCCTCTGCCTCTTCTGCCCTTGGACTGCTGAAGTTCTTGGGCAGCTGCCTCCTCCCATGTAACAGCTAATTCCTGGCATAGGGGTGTGAGACAAAGGAGCAAGTGACTCACAGGCAAGGTGAATGGTTTATCCCAACAAGGGAATAGGCAGGAAGGGTCCTGAAGGGAATTTTGGAGGCCAAAGAAAATGACAGAGGCTCAAAAGACTCAAACTCAAAGGGACCTTAGAAGTAATTTAATTCAGCCTTCTCATTTTCCAGAGGAGGAAGCTGACTGGCTAAAGAAGAAATGGGTGCTTTCTTTCAAGGTGACACAGTGAGTGAGTGGTAAGACAAAGGTAGCTCTTCCAACTGAGCCCCACTGAGAAGCCAGGAGGGACCAAGAGATGATTCAGTGAGCCATGGGGAGCACAGGGCCATGAGGTTCAGACAGGGCCACAGGACTCAGACAGGGCCACAGGATTCAGATAGCTTGGTTGATAGAACCTCTGGGTCACTCCCTGCATCTCCCAGTGGGGTCAAGCTACTCATCTGCAAACAGCTCATTGTCTGTTCTTTTTTCTTTAGCCAAATGTTCTCAGTGGAAGGGGGAAAGCCTGGCCAAGTCTAACTGGATTCCTTACAGTAATATAGCTCTGGCAAGAATTGCTGGATGGCAGAGAACCTTCGTTTCTGTGGTCATTCCTTCGGAAGAATTGATCATGAGAGTGGCCTCATTTTCCTGATCCCGCACAGTTTCTGGGCTCTTTACTTTCCTTTTGGCTGAATCACAAGTTCCCAATCTCTCCTTTTCCCTGTCCTCACCTCTCCCCAAGTAGATGACTTTCTTCACTACACCTTTCCTTACAGTACTCATTTTTTGGACTGTTGCTTTTTCTATGGCCTTGCAGTCCTTGCTTCTTCTCTGAGGCCCCTCTGGGTCCATCCCATCCCAACCTTGGACCACTTCCCAAAAGTATAGAATTCTCTTAAGTAGGATACAGAAAACAGAAGAAATACTAAAGGGAAAAATGATGTCTCTTTTCAACATCCTCTGCCCCATATACTTATCCCCCTGTGGTAAGTGCATTCTCATTATGAATGCATTCATCCAAAAGGTGGCTGGACTTTACTCCTCACATGAATCATTCAGCATAGGTCACTGCAGAATCAACAGAAAGTAAGTCTGTGAAAACTATACATCTCATTCAAAGTGTTCCTTCCCAGAATCCAAGTATCTCCAAGCTGGAAGCTATGTCAGAGACCATAGAGTCCCGCTGGTAGCCAACCGGGAATCCTAGCTCCACCACATCCAGCAGGGGATCACTCTGCTTCTGCTTTAAGATCTACATGAGATGAAACCCATATCTCCTGAGGTGGCATACTCTACTTTTGGATACTACTAATTGTTAGGAAATTGTATGTGTGTATTTTTTCCTCCTGAAACCTCCATTCTGGGGAAGAACCCAGGCTGGCCAGGTTTCATTCTTCTCTTAGCCTTATATCTGATTTTCTGGACTCAATCAATCAGTCAATAAACACTAAGCACCTACTATGTATCAGCCATTGTGCTAAGTGCTGAGGCTACAAAGCAAAACAGAAGACAGTCCCTGCCCTGGAGGAACTTTGTGTGTGTGTTTATCCTTCATCCTTCATTGCCAAAGAAGGCCATGCCATCAGAGAAATAATGACATGACTTGCACTTGACTTTGCTTTGAGTGAGGGAGGGCTGGGCAGGTCACCAGCCTCAATTTCTCCTCCAGCGCCATCTGAATCCAGTGACCAGTATTCATCAGGATGACTGGAGATGACCCCAGGATGAGGCAATTGGGGTGAAGTGACTTGCCCAAGGTCCCACAGCTAGTGAGTGTCAAGTGTCTGAGGTGAGATTTGAACTCAGATCCTCCTGACTCCTGCACTGGTACTCTATCCACTGCACCACCTAGCTGCCCTTGTAAGTTTCTAGAGGAACTTACAAGCTAATGGAGAGACAACATGCAAGCAAATGTAAATAAACCACCCATAGATGAAATGAATAGGAAATAATTAACAGAGGGAAAGGACTAGAATTAAGAGAGGTTGGGAAAACCTAGCAGTAAAAAGAGGGAATTTTACTTGAGACTTAAAAGAAACCAGGGAGGTCAGAGCAGAGGAGAGGAAGCATTTCAGGTATGGGGGACAGCCAGAGAAAATGCTTAGATTCAAGAAATGGAGAGTCTTATTCAGGGAACAGCCAGAAGACCAGTGTCACTGGATTGAAAAATTCTCATCAGGGGAAGACTGGAAAGGTCTTTGAAAGCCAAACAGAACATTTTGCATTTGATCCTGGAGGCAATAAGGAGTCACTGGAGTTTACTGAGTAGAAAGTAGGACATGATTAGACCTGTGCTTTAGAAAAATCACTTTGGTGGCCTAATGGAGGATGAATTGGAGTGGGGAGAGACTTGAACAGGCAGACCCCCAGAAGGCTATTATAGTAGTCCAGGTGTGAGGGGATGAGAGCCTGCACCAGGGTAGGGACTGTGCAGGTGAGAGAAAAGGGCATATTTGAGAGGTGTGGCAAAGGTGAAAATGAAAGGCCTTGGCAACTTGGATATGAGGAGTGAAAGAGAGTGAGGTATCAAAAATGACTCCTAGGTTGTGAGCCTGAGGGATTGCAAGGATGATGGTGCCATGGCCAGTAATGGAGAAATTAGGAAGTGAGGAGAGTGAGAGTTTGGGGAAAAGATAATAAATTCTGATTTGAATACGTTGAGTTTCATATATGTACTGGACATCCAGATTGAGATGTCTGAAAAGCAGTTGGAGATGGGAGATTAGAGGTTAGCAGAGAGGTTGGGGCAGGATAGGCGGATCTGAGAATCACTAGCATAGTAGAGATATTAATTAAATCCATGGGAGCTGATGAGATCACCAAGTGAAATGATATAGAGAAGAGAAGAGAAGAGAAGAGAAGAGAAGAGAAGAGAAGAGAAGAGAAGAGATGACCCAGGACAGAACCCTAAGGACACCTATAGTTAGAAGGCATGATCTGGAGGAGGATCTAGCAAAGAAGACAGAAAGGAGTGGACAGAGAGGTAGGAGGAGAACCAGGAGAGAAGGGTGTCCTTAAAATCGAGAGAGAAAAGAGTATCGAAGAAGACAGAGTGATCAACGGTATCAAAAGATGCCCTGAGGTCAAGGAGAATAAGGATGGAGAAAGGACCATTGGTTTGGCAAGGAAGAGATCATAAGTAACTTTGGAGAGAGAAATTTCAGTGGTACAAAACAAACTAATAGAGTACGTCCAGCTGACAGAGTATGAAACAGTCTGTACCTGTGGTCTACCACATTTCTACTGAGAGTAAGAACACAGTTTATCATGAGTTTTTGTAACCAAGATTAGGCATTTAATAGAACCTAAATCTGATGTCTTTAAAGACATTGTCATTATTATGTGTGTTGTTCTCCTGGTTTTGTCTTCTTCTTACTATGTCATTTCATTTTGCCTTTTTATGCTTCCCTAAATTTTTTATTTTGTCATTTTTGATAGCGTAATAATATCCTTTATATTTATAGCATGGGTTTGGGTCACCTATACTTCTATGTATACTAAGGAGCTGCTCCCATCTTTTGCTTTGTTACTGGGCAATATCTCATTCATTCTCATTCTGAGTTCTAAGGTAATTAGGGGTTTTTTCTAATATTTCCTCATTGCTTATTTAAATAATCACATTACTCACCAATTAATAAATTATCTTTGAGCTCTCACCATAGTTTATTGTACACTTTTCCATTTAATAAGCAGAAGAAACCTTTTCCCCAATAACCATTTGCTCATCTCTCTTTGTATCAAATATCCTAATTTCCTAGGTTTAAATAAACATCAAGCCTCCAGGATATATAATAGTGTATTGTAATAGCGTTACAAATAGTAAAACAAATTTATTTTTTTTTATTTAACTTTTAACATTTATTTTCACAAAATTTTGGGTTACAAATTTTCTCCCATTTTATCCCCTCCCCCCCCAAACCCAAGCATTCTAATTGCCCCTGTGACCAATCTGCTCTCTCTTCTATCCTCCCTCTCTGCCCTTGTCTCCCTCTTCTCTTTTGTGTTGTAGGGCCAGATAGCTTTTTTTACCCCTTAACCTGTATTTCTTATTTCCTAGTGGTAAGAACATTACAGTTGATCCTAACACTTTGAGTTCCAACTTCCTTACCTCCCTCCCTCCCCACCCCTTCCCTTTGGAAGGCAAGCAATTCAATATAGGCCAAATCTGTGTAGTTTTGCAAATGATTTCCACACTAGTTGTGTTGTATAGGACTAACTATATTTCCCTCCATCCTATCCTGTCCCCCATTACTTCTATTCTTTTATGATCCTTTCCCTCCCCATGAGTGTCGACCTCGGATTGCATTCTCCTCCCCATGCCCTCCCCTCTATCCTCCCCCCACCCTGCTTGTGCCCTTGTCCCCCACTCTCCTGTATTGTGAGATAGGTTTTCCTATCAAAATGAGTGTGCATTTTATTCTTTCCTTTAGTGGAATGTGATGAGAGTAGACCTCATCTTTTTCTCTCGCCTCCCCTCTTTATCCCTCCACTGATAAGTCTTTTGCTTGCCTCTTTTATGAGAGATAATTTGCCCCATTCCATTTCTCCCTTTCTCCTCCCAATATTTCTCTCTCACTGCTTGATTTCATTTTTTTTTTTAAGGTATGATCCCATCCTCTTCAATTCACTCTGTGCACTCTGTCTCTATGTATGTGTGTGTGTGTGCATGTGTGTGTGTGTACTCCCACCCAGTACCCAGATACTGAAATGTTTCAAGAGTTACAAATATTGTCTTTCCATGTAGGAATGCAAACAGTTCAACTTTAGTAAGTCCCTTATGACTTCTCTTTGCTGTTCACCTTTTCATGGTTCTCTTCATTCTTGTGTTTGAAAGTCAAATTTTCTTTTCAGCTCTGGTCTTTTCATCAAGAAAATTTGAAAATCCTCTATTTCATTGAAAGACCATTTTTTCTCCTGAAGTATTATACTCAGTTTTGCTGAGTAGGTGATTCTTGGTTTTAGTCCTAGTTCCTTTGACTTCTGGAATATCCTATTCCATTCCCTTCGATTCCTTAATGTAGAGGGTGCTAGATCTTGTGTTATCCTGATTGTATTTCCACAATATTTGAATTGTTTCTTTCTAGCTGCTTGCAATATTTTCTCTTTCACCTGGGAATTCTGGAATTTGGCCACAATGTTCCTAGGAGTTTCTCTTTTTGGATCTCTTTCAGGCGGTGTTCTGTGGATTCCTTGAATATTTATTTTGCCCTCTGGTTCTAGAATCTCAGGGCAGTTTTCCTTGATAATTTCATGGAAGATGATGTCTAGGCTCTTCTTTTGATCATGGTTTTCAGGTAGTCCCAGAATTTTTAAATTGTCTCTCCTGAATCTATTTTCCAGGTCAGTTGTTTTTCCAATAAGATATTTCACATTATCTTCCATTTTTCCAATCTTCTCGCTACATTCTGTGATATCTGTCTTTCTCACAAAGTCCTTAGCGTCCATCTGTGCCATTCTAGTTTTGAAAGAACTATTTTCTTCAGTGAGCTTTTGAATCTCCTTTACCATTTGGCTCATTCTGCTTTTGAAAGCATTCTTCTCCTCATTGGCTTTTTGAACCTCTTTTGCCAATTGAGTTAGGCTAGTTTTCAAGGTGTTAATTTCTTCAACATTTTTTTGGTTCTCCTTTAGCAGGGAGCTGATCTGCTTTTCATGCTTCTCTTTCATCCCTCTCATTTCTCTTCCCAGTTTTTCCTCCACCTCTCTAACTTGATTTTCAAAATTCTTTTTGAGCTCTTCCATGGCCTGAGCCCATTGGGTGGGCTGGGACACAGAAGCCTTGATTTCTGTGTCTTTGCCTGATGGTAAGCATTGTTCTTCGTCATCAGAAAGGAAGGGAGGAAATGTCTGTTCTCCAAGAAAGTAGCCTTCAATAGTTTTATTTCTTTTCCCTTTTCTGGGCATTCTCCCCAGCCAGTGACTTGACCTCTGAATATTCTCCTCACACCCACCTCGCCTCCTGGTCTTCCCAGCCAGCGTTTGGGGTCTGAGATTCAAATGCTGCTTCCCAGCCTCAGGGCTTTGGCGGGGGCAGGGCTGCTATTCAGTGTGAGAATTAAGTTCAGGTGGTAAGGTCGGGGCAGGGCTGCCTCTCAGGCTCAGTTCCCTCAGGGGGTTTATGCACAGACCTTCAACAATGGATCCAGGCTCCTGCCCCCTTGGGGAGCCCCTGTCTGCAGCCGCCTCTCAGCTTCTATCTCCTTTGGGGGCCTGAGCCATGGGGGCACCCCACTCCCCTCTCGACCCGCCAAAGAGACTCTCTCACCGACCCCCGTCACCTGTGGGTGGAGGGGCTTGTGCCACCACTGGAGATCCCGTCCCTGAAGCCCGCTCGGATTTTTTCCTCTCGGTGCCGCGGCCACTGCAGGGCTGCCCTCAGCTCCCAGTCCCGGCGCCCAGTCCGCAGCGCGAAGGACCCCCCGCGAGAGGTTTGCAGGTCTCTCCGGAACAGAAATCTCCCTCGCTCCAATATTCCGTGGCCTCTGGGTGCAGAATTCACCGTGAGCTGGTCCCCTCTAGCCGTTCTGTGGCTTGTGGGTTCGGAGCTATGTGTATGTGCGTCTTTCTACTCCGCCATCTTGTAAAACAAATTTATAATTGATTACCATATCAGCTGTGAGAAAGATTATAACCAGTGCTTAATCATAAATACAACTTAAACGATGATTATGGCTTCTGACTTTTCCTCATTTACTTTTAAAAAACATTTTATTTTTCCCCACTTGCATGTAAAAATAATTTTAATTCTTTTTTCTTTTTTATTTTTTTAACACTCATTTTTTAAAATGTTAGTTCCAATTCTCTCCCTGTCTTCCTCTCCTCCTCCTTCCCTGAGACAGAAAGCAATTTTATGTAAGCTATACATGTGCTCTACATGCAAAACATATTTCCATATTAGCCATGTTGTGAAAGAAAACACAGATCAAAAAAACACCATGAAAAAGCAAAGAAAGTAAAAATGCTTTGGTATGGATTCAGACTCTTTCAACTCTTTCTCTGAAGATGAATAGTATTTTTTAGAAGTCCTTCAGAGTTGTCTTTGTTCATTGTATCACTGAGAATAGCTAAGTCATTCACAGTTGGTCATTGTATAATAATGCTATTACTGTGTACAATATTGTCCTGGTTCTGCTCACTTCATTCAGTATCAGTTCATGTAAATCTTTCCAGGTTTTTCTGAAATCATTTGGCTTGTCATCTCTTATAACACAATAGCATTCCATTACAATCATATACCACAACTTGTTCTGCCATTCCTCAGTTGATGGGCATTCCATTAATTTCCAATTCTTTGCTACCACAAAAAGAATGGCTATAAATATTTTCGTATATAAAGGTTCTTTTCCCAGTGGTATTGCTGGGTCAAAGGGTATACACAGTTTTCTAGCCCTTTGAACATAGTTCCAAATTGCTCTCAAGAATAGTTGAATCAATTCACAATTCCACCAATAATGCATTAGTGTCTCAATTTTCTCACATCTCCTCTAGCATTTATCATTTTTATTTTCAGTCATGTTAGCTAATCTGATAGTTGTAAGGTGGTACCACAGAGTTGTTTTAATTTTCATTTCTCTAATCAATCATGATTTAGAGTATTTTTATGTGACTGTAGATAGCATTGATTTCTTCATCTGAAAACTGCCTGTTCCTATTCTTTGACCATTTATCAATTGGGGAATGACTTTTATTCTTATAAATTTGACTCAGTTCTTTATATACTTGAGAAATGAGGACTTTATCAGAGACACTTGCTGTAAAAAAAATTTTCCCCTGCTTTCCTTTTAATCTTGGCTGAATTGGCTTTCTTTTTGCAAAAACTTTTAAATTTAATATAATCAAAATTATCCATTTTACATCTCATGATGCTTTCTGTGTCTTATTTGGTCATAAATTCTTTTCTTCTCCATACATCTGACAGTTAAACTATACCTTGCTCTCTTCATTTGCTTGTGGTAGCACCCTTTATGTCTAAATCATGTACCCATTTTGACCTTATCTTGGTATATACTGTGAGATGTTGGTCAATGCCTACTTTCTGTCAAGCTGTTTTTTTTTTTTCCAGTTTTCCCACCAATTTTTGTCAAATAGCTTTTGTCCCCAAAGCTTGAATCTTTGCAATTTGTCAAACACTTGATTACCGTGGTCATTGACAACTGTGTATTGTGTAACTAATCTATTCCACTGATCTACCACTCTTTTTCTTAGTATCAGATTGTTTTGATGATTACCAGTTTATAATACAATTTGAGATCTATAGTACAGCTCAGCCACCTTCCTTCATGCTTTTTTCTTGATTCCCTTGACACTCTTGACATTTTGTTCTTCTAGATGATTTTGTTACTTTTTTTCCTAGCTGTATAAAATGATTTTTTGGTAGTTTAATTAGTATGGCACTGAATAAGTAAATTATTTTTAGGTAGAAATTGTCATTTTTATTATATCAGCTCTGCCTATCCATGAGCAACTGATATTTTCCCCATATTTTACATCTGACTTTATTTGTGTAAAAAGTATTTTATGATTATGTTCATATAGTTCCTGGTTTATCTTGGCACCACCATTTGACTGCAGAAGACCAGACAAAGTTTTCAAGAATTCTCTTTGTAATTTTACTTCAGAAGGTAAGAGTTAAAAAACAGCTCTCACAGCAAAGAAATTCTCATTATACTTTCTCTGTCTTCTCAGTCTCTCTTCAGCTATTACAGTCCTTCTGGAAAGACAGTTAAAGTAGTCTTCTCAGATTCTATTCTTAAGGCATTGTAACAATATCTATATAGTCTCTCTACATACTGTCTCTCCTAGTTACTTATCCACTCCCAATGGCTTAATTATCATCTCTATACACACGACTCCCAGATCTCTAGATCCAGCTCTAGTCTCTCATCTGAATCCCATATCACTAACTGGACATTTTGAACTGGATATCGCCTAGGTACCTCAAACTTAATATATCCAGAACATAATCCTTTATCTCTCTCCCCCAAATCTGAGGGGATGGTTGAGGGTGTAATGTTTTTTCCCCAGCAATCACCTCCTCAACCCCCTTTTCTCTCAGAGAGATTTAATCAATTATACCCTGTCACAATCATTAGCTCCTTTTAAGCCTAATGGCAACATTATGTCCTTTAACATCCTCTTGATCCTCTCCTTTGCTGTTCTATGGAGTTTATACCTAATTAAAAATAAGTTAGTAGTATAGGCTTCTAATTCAGAAAATTCCTCACATTCAGCAGAGGTTTGGCTCTCTGCCCTAATTTAAATGTATGTTTTCTCTAGCCAATCCCTGGCTTCTTTTTGTTTTAGGTCAAAATCAGGACATAGGAAAAGAAGTAAGCAGTATATTTGCAGTATTGATTACTGGATAGCCATGGGGAAGGAAATTTTGGGAAAGAATTCTTCTTTGGAATTGACCTTAGTTTTACAAGAGATGAGTACAACCCATAGCTTGGACCTTCCTGTCAGTTTCTCCTTTTACCTGTTGCCCCTCCAGCCACCAACTCTTTCTGGATCAACTTCTTCAGTTAGTAGGTGGCTCAGCTTCTGAAGTCCTCATTCCTTCTTTCTAATAGAACTCTTGCAGACTTTGCCCTTTGAAGAACTCCCAGGTAGGACCTTCTGGTTCAAAAATTATGACAGTCTCCCATCCCTCTCCAGCCTGAGAAGGAATGAGATAATCTCCTGATGCAGTCTCCACATGGGCTTCGGAGCATGTGCAGTTGGTGTTTCTAGCTTGCTTACAATGGCAGAAAAGAAAAAGAATCTTTCCATTGGCCTGTGAACCAGACAGGAGGATGCATTTAAAAGGCGGTCACTTGACCAAGGTATTTTCTCTTGTCTGCCAGGTTGCCTTGATCAGTGAGCATAAAGATTGCTCTAAGCCTCCCTGTGGGAAGAGAGGCCTCTCTGCCAGAGCCATCACCAGGTAGCCTGTGACTGCATGGCCTTCTTGTTGCTTCTGTCCTGCTCTGGGTGGCATATAGGTGGTTTATGGAGGAGGATCTGAGTTCAAATCCACCCTCAGACACTTGACACTTACTAGCTGTGTGACCTTGGCCAAGTCATTTAAGCCCAATTGCCTTGCCTTTCCCCCTCCAAAAAAGAAAAAAAAAGAAAAAGAAATGGAGCAAATTATCAAGCTTGGGAGACTCAGCAGAATAAACTGCCAGAGGAAAGAATCAAGGCCAGCATTTGTGGTTCATCAACAGAGCTTCAAGGGGTGACTGGGAAGAAACCCCAGGAGGGGATTGACTGTGGGCAGGCTGTTGGCTCCTACAAGAGGGAGAGACTGTCTATGTCACCTTCAGAAGAGAAAAGCCCGTTCTCCCTAGAGACTGAGATGGTCCTGGGGGACTGTACCCCATGTGTTTGTTTGGGTGAAATTGCACTTTTTTCTATACTTGCTGTATCTTCTAAGTAAAATTCCTCTGGAAAGCTAATTAATGTTCATTTAAATGACAATGTGGCTCCAATCAATGCTGATTGATAATGGGGAAAATATTGTATCATTGAGATAATAGCATTAGAAAAGAATCACCTTGATTTCCTCAAGAGTACCCCTAGAATTCTCAGGGGGAGATTTAACTGGCCTTATGAGAGAGTGAGTTCATGTCTATCACTATGCATGAGATATCTCCCTCCCCAAATAGAAGTCCTTTCTTTTAATGAATATATATAGCTAAGCAAAACATAAAAACATTGTTAGAGAATGTATGTCTGATTTTGTGTCTCTAGTCCAGGGGTCTATAAACTATGACTTGAGGGTTAAATTTGGCTCCCTACCTGTTTTTGTATAGCTTCTGAGTTAAGATTTTTACATTTTTAAATTCAATAAAACTTTATTTTAAAATATAAAAATCATTTTGAGTGCAGGCTGTGCAGACCAGATTTAGCCTATGTTTGCCAACCCTTGCTCTAGTCCATTACCTGTACGCTAAGAGGTGGGAGGTGTGTTTCAGTCTTAGATTTTTGTCTCATAATAGGTCACTGCTTTAGTCAGAGATCTGAGGTGCTTTAAAGTCACTTACCCTCGCATGAGTATTGGATCATCTCATCTTAATAGTTTGTAAGACAAGGGAAATGCTGGAAATAGTGTGAAATTTACCCTTGACCTCAGGAAAATGAATTTCCAAGAGTTCAAGGAAAACTTCTATAGGATGCCATTGCCTGAGCCATAGGAAGTTAACCCAAGTGCAGTGGGAAATTCTTAAAGCTGTAAATTGGACAACGTTAAATTTGCCTCACTAGAAAGAAATCCTTGCTAACAAAGTGTAATGGATTGTCTCAGGAATCCCACTCTCTGGAGGTCTTCAACTGGAGACTGGAGGACCAGCAGTTAATGATATTGTGGGGAGTCTTCATACTTAAGGCCCTCTGAGGGGGCCTTTCAAATCTGAGAGCCAATGAAATCCTGAAGGATGTGAGGAGAGCTGCGGTGTGTGCCAATTATATCAGCAGAAGTCTCCAGGTAAGGAAAAAAACACACTGGAAAAGCAGGCATGAAGCCTGGGTTCTAGTTCAGGCACTACCATGGACACACTGAGTGATGTTGCCTTCATTTCTGGGCCTTTCTTTCCTCCCTTGTAAAAGAAGGTGAGTGAGCTAGATGATCCCTAGCCCAGCACTCCCATCTTCTGATCCTGTGACTCTAGCCTCTTTCTCCTCTCTCATTTATGCAAGAATGGAATAGGTGCTGAGAGCTCCTCATGATGCCTCTTTCTGCTTTCTCTTTCTGCAGGTCTAGGGATGAGTGTCTCCAGCTTTTACTCTCCTGGATGGTGAAGAAGGTTTTTTGTCCCCAGCCCCTTTATGCTGAGAATTTTCTTTTTATGTGGAATTGTGCCCAGGCCTGATACACTGATTACCACTTCTCCTTTCAGACAACTCTGGCCTTCCTTCTTTCTGCTGAATCACTCTGCTCCCCAGTTTCTGGAGCCTTGGGAAGTAGAACAGGGCTGATGAGATGAGGCAGCTAAGAGCCTGAAGTGATGGGCTAGGAGGAATGATAGAATGATGGGCTAAGAAGAGGAAACCAGCTACATATAGGGAACAGTAACCAGCTTCTCTCTTTTCCTACTCATGACTTAGAAAGGGATCTTTTAGACTGATTTTGTATCTTTCAATTGTCCTGTCCCCTGAGTCATCCTGATCCTTGAGGCAGGAAGCCAATTTTCTTCAGCACAAAGGTTCTTTTTACACTCTGCAGCAAGGGGGATGGGTTGCAGTTAGACATGTTGTTTCTAGGCCTTGAGAGAGGGGATGACTATTATTGGGGTAAGTGACCCCAAGGAAATCTGCATAATAACCTACTGCTAACCTGGCTTTGAAGGCATCTATATTGTAGGAAAGAGGACTGTGTTAGCTTTTCTAAGGGCAGATGGAGAAAGAATGCTGGATTTGGAGTCCAAGGACCTGGATTCAAATCTTTATTTTGAAACTACCTCTGTGACCTTAGGTAAGTCCCATTCCTGTGATTTCAATTTCTCCTCATCTGTAAAACAAAGGATTTGGAATAGATGACCTTCATTGTCCTTTCCGGCTTCTAGTCTATGATTCCCAACCAATGCTCCCCAAGTCTTGGCTTTAGCTTTTTTGGTGATGGAAAATTCACTACTTCCTCAAGCAGCGTTTGTGGATACATCTCATTAAGTGGATTCAAAGAATAGTAGCTGCCTACCTGAACAGCATCTCAGAAGTCATCTGATGGACTCCTCTGATTTTACAGATTAGGACAAAACGTTTCAGGGAGATTAAGTGATTTGCCAAGGTCACTCAGGTGATGTGCAAAAGTGGGAGCATTTGAACTCAGGGTCTCTGATACCAGAGCCAGTGCTGGGGTAGGGGAAGAAACATTGCAGTCATTGGATCAAAGTCTTCAACTTCGATCCTCCATTCTTACTCAAGTGCTATTGAAGAGAGCTGGAAGAAGTCGTGAAATTGTCCTTACTAGGTCCACTACAAATCTTTGTGTAGTACAAGCTCTAGGCTCACTTTCCCAACTCATACTAGGACTAGCAGGTCAGGTTTCCAGAGCTGGGCTGAATACATCTCCCTTCAGGGTAACCCTGAGGTATTAGAGGTATCTAATGCTATCACTCACAAGCCCCCATCTAGTGTGTCTCCACACTATTGATCAATCAGTAAATAAACCCCAAATATCAATGAACTAATTAAAATCAATTTGCTTTTTATAAAGGGGTATTTCTTGAGAAGGTATAAAAAGAAGTGATATACTACATCTAAACTTGGAGCACAGTCTCCCCTTTACACTACTTGGGTCCATTTAAAGTGGTAGCAAGAATTCCACACTTCTCCTTACCTCCCCTGCCACCACCAAAGGTCAACTCTGATATGTCATAACCAATGGATAAGTTGCTCCTTTGCTTGTAGGACATGGTGTCTCAGCTGCCAGGTTGATTCACTGTTCAGCTGAGTCAAGGGTGACTTCTCCATTTCTCCACTTTCTCTCCTCTCACTCTCTTTTTAACCCCTTATAATCTGACTTCTGACCTTATTATTCCAAGAAAAACTGCAGTCTCCAAAAATTATAATGATCTCTTAGTTGCCAAACTCAATGGCCTTTTCTCAGTCCTCATTCTCCCTGACCTCTCTGCAACCTTTGACACTATGGATCACTCCCTCCTTGATGCTCTCTCCTGTCTAGGTTTTTTCAAGGATATTCCTCTCTTTTGGTTCTCCTTCTAGCTGACAACTCCATCTCCGTCTCCTTTGCTGCATCCTCTTCTACATCATGACCTTTGACTATAGGTGTCCCTCAGGTTCTGTTCTGGTCTCTCTTCTTCCTCTAGACTACTTCACTTGGTAATCTCATCAGCTCCCATGCTAATGATTCTCAAAACTACCTATCCTGCCTGAAACTGTCTGCTGACCTACAATGCCACATCTCCAATTTTTCCAGACATCTCAAACCAGATGTCCATTAAACATCTTAAACTCAATGTGTCCAAAACAGAACTCATTCTCTTGTTCCCCTCAACCCCACGCCAACTTTTCTATTATTGTAGAAGGCAACACCTTCCTCCCAGTCCCCTAGACTAACAACCTAGGAGTTATCCTTGACTCCTCACTCTCTTCCATCCCTCATATCCAAGCTGTTACTGAGGCTTCTCCTTTTCACCTCTGCAACATCTCCCTAATATGATCTCTTCTCCTCTGTTTCTGCCCCCACCCTGGTGCATGTCCTCATCACCTCACACCTGGATTTTTGAAGTAACTTGCCAGTGGATCTGCCTGCCCCAAGTCTCTCATCACTCCAATTCATTCTCTATTTAGCCACTAAAGTCCAGTCATGTCACTTCCCATGTCATCCCTACTCAGTAAACTCCCGTGGCTCCCTATTGCCTCCAGGAGCAAATACAAAATGGCATTGGAAGCCCTTCATAACCTATCCCCCTCCTGCCTTTCTGATTTCTTATACCTTACTCCCTGATAGGTACTCTTTGATCCAGTGATAACAGCCTCTTGGCTGTTCCATGAACAAAGTCGTCCATCTCTCAGCCCCAGGCATTTTCTCTGACTGTCCTCCATACCTGGAACACTCTCTCTCCTCATCTCTGCTTCCTGGCATCCTTGACTTTCTTCAAGTCCCAACTAATATCTCACTTTCTACAAGAAGCCTTTCTCAGCCCCTCTTAATTCCAATACCTTTCCTCTGTTAATTATTTTCTAATAATCCTGTATATAGTTTTTATAGTTATAGACCTATTGTCTCACCCATTAGATTATAAGCTTCTTGTGGACAGGGATTGTCTTTTTCTTCTTTGTGTATCCACAGTGTTTGGCACATAGTAGGTGTTTCATAAATATTTATTGATTAGGAGGGGAAGACTCTCAGGGTAGTTGTTCCAAAGAGAAACAGTCATTATTGATATTCATTCTAAGTCAGGAGGGTCCAAAATAAAGCCATTAAATGGAGCTTGGGCAGGAATCTATTGTGGTCCTATCTATGAGCCTCAGAGTGAACTGGGTTTAAGGTTTTGTGAAAGGAGAAAGAAAGAAAGAAAGAAAGAAAGAAAGAAAGAAAGAAAGAAAGAAAGAAAGAAAGAAAGAAAGAAAGAAAGGAAGGAAGGAAGGAAGGAAGGAAGGAAGGAAGGAAGGAAGGAAGGAAGGAAGGAAGGAAGGAAGGAAGGAAAGAAGAAAGGAAGGAAGGAAGAAAGAAAGGAAGGAAGGAATAAAGGAAGAAAAAAGGAAGGAAGGAAGAAAAAAGGAAGGAAGGAAGAAACAAAGAAAGAAAGGAAGAAAGGAAGAAAGAAAGGAAGAAAGGAAGAAAGAAAGAGAAAGAAAGAAAGGAAGGAAGGAAGAAAGAAAGAAAGACAGACAGAAAGAAAGAAAGAAAGAAAGAAAGAAAGAAAGAAAGAAAGATTTAACTAGTAAATCCCATGTTAACTGGGCAATTTCTGGTAATCAAAATTTACCTTTCTTTGGAGAGGAGGAGAGGATGAACTGAGTGACCTAATTGGCTGGCTCCCCATTCAGGCAGTTTGATCTACTCACAGGTTGTGTTTGTCCTTCCTTTTCGAAAAGGACAATGACGTCAGAGAAATGATGACATGACTTGTAGTTGACTTTCATTTCAGTGAGGGAGGGCTGTGCAAGGTCATCAACCTCACTTTCTTCTCCTGAGCCATCTGGGTTGAATGACCTGATATTCATCAGGATGACTGGAGATGGACCAGTATGCAATGGGACATCCTGACCTTTTTAGGCTAAGGCCTTTTCAGGTTCTCACTTTGAGTGAGGTAATGCCCATTCAGTGAATAGGCTTCTTTAAGAAATGGGTCAAGGGATGACCCCTTTAATTAGAAAGAAAAAGAAAAATATCAAGCTGGGAGGGGGAAAATCAGGGTTGCTGTTCCAAAGAGAAACAGTTACCATTAACACTCACTGTAAGGGAGGAAAGTCCAAAATACAGCCATTAAATGGAGCTTAGGCAGGGAACCTATGATGGTCCAATCTATGAACTTCAGAGTGAACTGGGTTTAAGGTTTTGAAAAAAGAATGGAAAAAAGATAGAAAGAAAGGAAGGAAGGAAGGAAGGAAGGAAGGAAGGAAGGAAGGATGGGAAGGAAGGAAGGAAGGAAGGAAGGAGAGGGAGGGAGGAGGGAGAGGAAGGAAGGAAGGAAGGAAGGAAGGAAGGAAGGAAGGAAGGAAGGAAGGAAGGAAGGAAGGGAGGAAGGGAGGAAGGAAGGAAGGAAGGAAGGATTTAGCCAGTAAACCCCAAGTTAACTGGCCGTCAAAATTTACATTCCTTTGGAGAGGAGAAGGAGAGGAAGAAGGAGAGGGAGATGGAGAGGATGAAATGAGCAACCCCACTAGCTTGATTCCCATTCAGGCAGCTCAGTCTACTCACAGGTTGTATTTATCCTTTGTTTTTGATTGAGGACCATTAAGAAGTGAGTCAAGGATGTCTCCTTCAATAAAAAAAAAATCAAACTGGGAGGGGAAGACCATCAGGGTTTGCAGCCCAAAGAGAAATAGTTAATATTAACTCTGCCTGAATGGACTTTTTACCTTGTCCTGTTCCCCCTGCACCTTGTTTTACCCTGCTAGTTTCACCAGCAACCGTGAGGTTCTTCCCCTTCCAGTTTGATTTTTTTCTTCTTTTTTAAATTAAAGGTTCTATCCCTACACACACTTCTTCAAGAGACTTATCCACTGAATGGGCATTGCCTCACTCAAAGTGAGAACCTGAAAAGGCCTTAGCCTAAAAGGGCCAGGGTCTCCCATTGCATCCTGGGCCATCTCCAGTCTCCCTGTTGGATGTCTGACCACTGGACCCAGATGGCTCTGGAGCAGAAAGTGAGGCTGGTGGCCTTGCACAGCCTTCCCTCATTCAAATGAAAGTCAATTATAAGTCATGTCATCATTTCCCTGATATCATGGTCCTCTTCAAAAATGAAGGACAAACACAATTGATTGATTCTCCCTGGGCTTAGCTGCTGCTATAGGCTCCAGTTTCTGAGAAGACCTCAAAGAGTGATGGCCATTCTACCTTTCAGAGGTTTACAAAGTCATAACCAGGCCTCTGTTACTCATTTCTCTAAGATCAGGAAAGAATCAGAAACAGAAGAAATAAGTGCACTGTGTATTCATGACCTTATAATGGCTCACCTCGTGAGCTAAGGTAGTCCATTCACTACTATTGCCTGTGCTGCTACTGCTGCTACTGCTGAGATCCCTTCCTCTTTCTTCATCCAAAGGCCCCCAGCCATTCTTGTCATATTCATCAACAAGGAAGAACAAGTTCACCTGTTTGAGCCTTCTGTATACACACTCAGTTCCAGCTAGGAGCATCTTTTCATCTCTGTGCACCAATGTAAGAGGAAACAATCAGAGAATGCCTGCATGAATTCAGAGGTAGGAGGGGAATGGGCCCCTCTGTTTCACATTTATAGAAGCAGACTCACCAAGACACCATGGACATATTGGACCCTTATTGGCCAGCACCCTATTTAAATGTTATCAGCTCTCAACCAGGACCTTTTATTCCTTTCCAGTTAATTGTCTTTTTTCATTTTCTTCTTTGCCTCTAATTGATAATTCCCCTTTCTACAGTGGATAAGCCAAACTACTTCTCTCCTCAAGTTTTCCCCAGTATTGCCTGCCCCCACTCTCTCTGCTTACATCTTTACCTCTTGTTTTATTGAGAAAAAATGAGGACCATTCATCAAAAGCTTTCTCTTCTCCCCTACTCTTCATCTGACAACCTTTTGGCATGGCTCCTGCCATTTCCTCCTTTACTCCAATCTCTGATAATGAGGTGGCCCCTTTTCTTGCCAACACAAACCCTTCTCTATATACCCATGATCGTATCCCCTCTCATTTCTTCCAGAATCTTGTCCCCACTATCATCCCTCTCTTTCATCTGGTTTCTTTCCTGCTGCCTACAAATACATCCATCTCCCCTATCCCTAAAAAAAAAAAATGAAAACCACCTCTGATTGCTATTATCATCCAATACTCCTATTTTACTTCAAACTCCTTAAAAAACCAATTTACATTTGCTCCCTCCACTTCCTTCACACCCTTCTAAACCACTTACAGCAGTTTCATCTGAAACCCCTCTCTCTAAAGCTGCCAGGGATCTCTTAGTTGACAAATCTGATGGTTATGGCCTCTTTTCAGTCTTCATCCTTCTTGACTTCTCTGAAGCATGTGACATTGTTGACCACTCTTTCCTTCTGGGTCCTCTCTTTTCTCTGGGTTTTTATGACCCTGCTCCATCCTGTCCTCCTCTTACCCTTCTAACTAGTCTCCTTTGCTGATTCATTGTCCATGTCTCTTCTGTCCTGGGACCCCCACTTTCTTTCTAACTTATCCCACTTTATTGACCTTATGAACTTTTCATGGATCCAATAATCATCATCCCACGTGTTTTAAAGGCCTATACATTTTAGTTCTTGTCTTTTTCCTGAGCTCAAGTCCAATGTCACCTTTTTGATGATGTATTGTCTTTCAGACAGCTCAAACTACATGTCTTATAAGCTTCTCAGACTCAACATGACCAAACAAAATATAATTCACCATTATCCCCCTCCCCCTAACCACTTCTAAACTTCTCTGTCACTGAAAACGTCCTCCCAGTCATTCTTGACTACTCACTCTTCACTTACCCCAAATTCAATCTGGTGCCAAGTAGTTTCAAATTCTTCTTTTACAACACCTCCCATATATATTCCCTTCTTTCCATTCACACATCTGCCACCATATTATAGGCACTTCTTACCTCTCACCTGAACTATCACAGTAGCCTCTTAATTGGTCTCTTTAACTCAAGTCTGCCCTTACTCCATCCATCTTTTCACACAGTATCCACCATCTATCTACCATGACTATCAATCAATAAACTTCAGTAGCAACCTATTATCTTTAAGGCAAAATGAAAATTCCTGTGTTCAAGAGGAAAAGTTTTTCACAGTCTAGCCCCTCCTTATTTATAATTCTAGTCATCTTACACTTCCACAAACTCTTGTTTTTTGTTGATCTTTCATTTTTGAAAAAGGACCAGTGACATCATGGGTTGATGTCTTGTCTCAGTGAGTTGGATTTAAGTGAGGCAGAGTTGTACAAAGTCATCTTCACTCTCTCTTCCAGAGTAATCAAAGGCCAATGGCAAGACAAAAGTCAAAATGACCATTGATGGTCCAGGATGCAGTGTATGACCTTTAATGTCTGACCAAGTTTGAAGCACTCCATTGCACCTGCTTTAGCAGTCTTCATGATCATTGGAACAAATTGTTCTCACTCACCCAGTCTTCAAGCTTTCACATGCTTAGGGAAGCCACCTCCCTCCAAATTACTGATGGGTTTGAGATCTGCCGGGTTACCCTCAATCAGCCCATCTGCCAAGAGTATGACCCATCTGCCATACCAGGGTATGGTTGCTACACATGCTACAGCTTCTTGGAGCCATAGGTTTGGTGAGAGGTAAGCACCAAAGGTGGATGAGCAGCCTGGAAAAGGGTTCGTCAGCCCTCATACCAGAGATGCTGGTCCTACCTGCATACCCCATACACCCCAATCATCCCTGAACATTCTATATACCCCAATCTTCCCCAAATACCTTATACACCCCAGTCGTCTCTCAGAACAAACTCTACAATCCAATCATATTGGCCTCCTCACTTTTCTACACACACTGCATCCCATCTCCTATTTCCATGCTTTTCCATTATCCCCCATGGCTGAAATGCTCTGCCTCCTCACCTCTGACTCTTGGACCCTCAGCTTTCTTTCAAGGCTCACCTTTTACAAGAAGATCTCTGTGGTCTCATCTTCACATGTTGCCTGTCTTCCCTCCAAATCTATCATATTCATTTTCTGTATATTTCATGTATGTATACACATCTCTGCAACAGAACATGAGCTCTTTAAAGGCAAGTATTGTCTTTTGCCATTGTCCTCTCCAAGCTTAGAGCTGTACCTGACATAAAGTAAGAGCTTAATAAATGTTTGTTCATTGACTGACTAAAATGCTTGGTTATGACTGATTGCATGTTTGTACCCAAGGGAAGTGTTTCACTGTGTAGCTCTGCTGGTCTGTAGGTACTACTATTAATGTGAGGTCTGACTGAAAGAGCTGTTCATTACCCATGACTGGTGGATAATGATGAACTTTGGTCCAGTAAGTATGTCCTATACTAAGCTAACCTGGGGTCTTAATCTATTTACAAAAATAGAAAAACAGTCAGGAAGATAGCCTGGTAGTGACCAACTCAACTAGAGCAGAGGATGTTGATCATGAAAGATCTATTTAGGTAGGATAGAGCAAATTATGGACAACTTGAACGCTAAGTGGATGTGTCTGGTGCCAGAGGAATTATGGGTAATCACAGGGATTTAACATAATAAAAATCCATGTTTTTGAAAGAGTAGTCTCACCTGATGTAGACTGCAAACTTCTTGAAAGAGTAGTCTCCTCACCTGATGTAGACTGTAAACTTCCTGAGTAAAAGAACTGTTCTAATTTTTGTCTTTATATCTCTGAGTACTTAGCACAGTACTTGAGATACAACACATGCTTAATAAATGCATGGTGAATTGAATTGAATTAGTTCAGAATTCAGGTTTCTCATAGTAATACCAGCTCAAGGTGACAAGGACCTGGATTAATGAAATCACAATAAAAATTTAAAGAAACGAACAAATAAGAGATATTTTAACTCCCTCAGATTGCCCTCTGGCCATTCCTGAATTTGCCCAACTTCTCTCTCCACCCTCCATCATGAAAGTGGAACTCTAGAAATCACTAAAAGGGCTTTGCCCTTTCAGTCAATCAGGAAGTCAGTCACAAAATACTTAGCAAGCACCAAATATGTGCCAGGCCTTGTCCAAAGTACTGAGGACACAAAGAAAGACAAAAGACAGCCTCTGTCCACAAGGAGCTCACTTAATGTGGGAGGCAACATGCAAATCACTATGGACAAATTATATACAGGATAGATAGGAAATACTTAAGAAAGAAAGGCACTAGAGTAAGGAGGGATTCACAAGGTTTTATGTAGAAGGTGGGATTGAAGCTAGGACTAGAAGGAATACAGGAAAAGCAGGAGGCAGAGATGAAGAGGAAAAGTCAGAGAAAACACCTAGATCCAAAGAAGAAAGCCAGTGTCACTGGACCAAAGAGGATTTGGGGGTGTAAGAAGGCTGGAAAGGTAAATAGGGACCAGGTCATGAAGGCTTTTAAATGTCAAAGAATTTTGTGTTTGATCCTGGAGATGATAAAAAGCAACTGGAGTTTACTGGGAAGGGAGGAGACATGGTTAGATCTACGTTTAGGAAAATCACTTTAGTGACTAAATGGAGGATGGAGTGGAAGGGGGAAAGATTTAAGGCAGGAAGACCTCCCTCTTCCTAAACAGGCTAACTGTGATTGTCCAAGCATCAGGTAATGAGGGGCCACCCTTCCAGGGGGGTGATAGTATCAGGAGATACATGATGGGGAAGAGATGTTGCAAAGGTGAAACTGACTAGCCTTGGAAACAGATTGGACCTGAAGTGTGGAGAGATGGTGAAAGAGAGTGAGGAGTCCAGAATGACTCCCAGGTGGCAAGGCTGGAGAACTGGGAGGATGGTAGTAGGGAAGTTTGGAAGGAGGGAAAGTTTAGAGGGAAATGTGATAAATTAAATTTTGGACATGTTGAGTTTAAGATGCCTGCTGGACATCAAGTTTGAAATATCTGATAGGTATTTGTAGATGTGAAACTGGAGGTCAGCAGAGAAATTAAGGTTGGATAAGTAGATTTGAGAATCATTAACCTAGAGATGATAATTAAGTCCATGGGATTTTCAAGACAGCTCCTGGTACAATACATAGAGCACCGGTCCTGAGTCAGGAAAACCTGAGTTTAAATTTACACTCAGATATTTATTAGCTGGGCAAGTCACTTAGTCTCTGTTTACTCTCATTATCTGCTGCAAAGGGTTATTGTGAAGACTGAAAAAGCCAATACTGGTTAAATGTGCTTACAACAGTGCCATATAAATGCTTATTACCTTTCCTCGGTGATGAGATCACCAAGTGAAATAGTATAGAGGGAGAAGAGAAGAGAGCTTGGGACAGAGTCCTCTGGTATCCCTACAGTTAGGTATGTTATGGATGAAAAACTAGCAAAGGAGACCAAGATAGATTAGAAGAAAATCAGGGCTTTGGAAAAACCTAGAGAGAAGAGAGTATTCAGGAGAAGAGGACTAATTTACAAAATCTTTTGTTAACTGTGCTCAGATGGAAGGCATTCTATTTCTTCTAGATGGAAGATCAGTTCCCGTGTAATTCTCCATTGCTAGAACTGGGGAGGGATAAGTTCCGGGTCACATGAGCAATAAAATGGCAAACTAGACATTTTATCTGATCCCCATAAGCTCTCAAACTTGTCCAGAACAAAAATTATGTACCAAAGATAAGACAATTTCAGCTGTGCCCATAGTCTAGGACACCTAGAATCTGAAGGAAGGTTAAAAAACCAACCCTGAATTGACTGACCCTGAGCTCACTCAGGACTCTTCCTCACTTATCATGACAATGTGAGAGAGACTACACTAGCAGGCCCAAGGATCTTAGGCAGGTTTACAACAAAATCTGCCCCAATTACCTAGTCTCCTTGTCTCTTTCTAATGCTATGGAATTCGAGGCTCAAGGCTATAGAAGTTTATTCAGAACTTGACAGTCATTACAACTGTAACCTTTCAGGTGTGAAAGCCTGCCTAGGCTACAACCCATAGTACCAGCATTACAAAGCTTTGAATTGCTGCTATCAAGGTGAACAGCACTACAGAACTCAGAATTGCTGGTGCCAGGCAGAGAACTGAGGAACAGAAGGAGTGAGAAAGGTCATCAAGATGGGACAGTGTGGAAGGAGGGGCTATGCATCACTCCACTAAGGCAAAAGGAAAGAGTTTGTCTAGCCTGGGACAGTTCTGAACACCTGAAAGTTACTTGAGGCAGAATCGTAGGCTGGTGAACCATGACTTGCCCGATATGGGAGAAGACTGAAATGTTTTGACATCCAGCCACTAAGGAAACAACAGCAAAAAAAGACTGAAATAACCAAAGATCTCAGAAAGGAGAAAAGTCAAAGACCTTGGACATAAGAAGATAAATCAACAAAGAAAATATAAAAAAAAAACCAGAAGGAAATACAGTCTCCAGATCCAGTAAAGATGAGTTCAGGCATCTGTGGTAAAACTATTGCAAAATAAAGGAAAAGTGCCTAACATTCGATGAGAAAAAAAACCCTATGGAATTTGAAAGGAACATGGAATTCCAGCATACTACTCCTGAGTGGTCTAAAAGAGGAATGATAATGATGAGAGTGGAATTTATGGCCTACATAGCAGAAATAATGAGCAGAAGAGAAAAATTGGGATCTGCCATGGAGAGTCTCATCAGAGAAACAAAAAAGAAAACAGTAGACTGGGAATGCAAATTCAGAGAAGTGAAGGGCAACATAGAAAAGGAAAAGCAAAAAACAAGAACATTGAAAGAAAATGTGTTCATTATGCAAACAAAATGTGGATCTTGAAGACAGGATGTGTAGAGACAACTTAAGGATCATAGGCCTCCCAGAAGAACACAACAGAACAAAAAGCCTTAACATAATAAAGAAGGAAATAATAGAAAAGAACAGCGCAGAGCTTCTGAACATAGTAAATGAAAGGCCAATTGAAAGAATTCATAGATGGTTGCCAGGAAAAAAGCCAAGGCTGTAAACTCCAAGACACACAGGGGTTAAATTTAACAATTCAATTCAGAATCAACAAGTTCTACAAACAATCAAGAGAAAGACCTTCAAATACAAAGGAAATACATTTGAAGAATGCAAGACTATTCTTCACTTACTAGAAAAAAGAGGAGGGAATGCAATAATGTGTTCAGAAGAGCAGGATCTCCTGGTGTGGCCCAGGGTGATCTATCCGGGAAAATCTAAGTTTCAACATACATGACAAAAAGATGTTCAATAATAAAAAGGAATTGGAATATTTTTAGAAGAAAAACCGGAACTGAAGAGATTATTTGCTTCTTGGACACTCTAAACAACAAAAATGCAGGAGAAGTGAATAAATGCATCGATCAAGAACAGCTACACAGTGACATTAGAGAGACCAATAAGAAACTTCTTTATAAGTAAACACAAGGAGATAAGGATAAAAGGGAGTTTTTGGTAGAGGTAACTGTAGGAACATAGAACTGTGTTTATGGCAAAAGAAAGAAACAATCATTATTTGGGGGGAAAAGCAATATCAGAGACAGATTGGGGAAAATATAAACCTAACTCTCATAGCTTTGTGAATAGATTGAAAAAGAGTGACAGCTTGGGTAAGAAAACAATACCCTACAACCTTTTACTTAAAGTAAACACGTGAAAAACAAAGACAAAATAACACTGAGAGGAAGGGGAAAAGTTACCATGCAGCAAGTGAATCTAAAAGATCATGAGTTACTATCACGTTATCAAAGAAAAGTAAACATTCAAAAAATAAAAAGGGATTAACAAGAAAGCTGTATTATGCAGAAAAGAACCATAGACAACAAATCAACATGAGTAATATTGATTACGGGCATAATGAAGACATGCTGCAAATACCTTAGCATCCAAATTCATAAAGGAAACACTATCTGAGCTAAAAGACAGGAACAGGAAATTTCAATCTCTTTCCATCAGTTATAGAAAAGTCTAACAGAAAGATAAACAAGAGAGAAAATATGGAATTGAACAAATTGCTAAAAAAACTAAAGTTAAAATACTTATGGCATCTTCTAAATGGGACAGCAAAAGAATATACATATTTCCCTGTACCACACGAAATTTTTACAAAAATTCACCACATATGATGGCACAGAGATATTGCAAGCAAATGTAAAAAGGAAAAAAACATAGCTAATGCATCCTTTACAGATCATAATACAGTAAAAATATAAACAGATTCAGGGATCAGACACAAAAGACACAGACCCAAATGAAACCTTAAATAACCAGTAGGTCAAAGAATAAATCATAGAGACAATTAATAACTACATAAAAGATAATGATAATGATGAAACAACATGTCAGAATCTCTGGGATGCAGCTAAAGCAGTCCTCAAGGGAAAAGAATCATATCTTTACAAACACGCATTAACAAACTAGAAAGAGGGCAGAACTGGAGGCCAGGTGGCTGTGGAGAGGAAACACTGTTAAGATTCTGGGCACAAAAATCTCTCCCTGATCCCAGACCAGTGTACACACTTGATTGTGTGCCACCTTGGAGGAACTGATATCTTACAGATCCCCAGAGTATACCCTACTCTTGACAAAGGACCCAAAAGTCAAGTAATTGGTTGGGAAAATGCCCAAAAAAGGGGAAAAAAAATAAGACTATAGAAGGTTACCTTTTTGGGGAACAGATATCTTCTCCCATCCTTTCAGATGAGGAAAAAAATGCTTGCCATCAGGGAAAGACATAAAAGTCAAGGCTTCTGTATCCCAAACATCCAAAATAAATATTCAATGGTCTCAGGCCATGGAAGAGCTCAAAAAGGATTTTGAAAATCAAGGAAGAGAGGTAGAGGAAAAATTGGGAGGAGAAATGAGAGAGATGCAAGAAAAGCATGAAAAGTGGGTCAAAACCTTGCTAAAGGAGACCCAAAAAAATGGTGAAAAAAATAACACCTTTAAAAGTAGGCTAACTCAATTGGCAAAAGAGGTCCAAAAAGCCAATGAGGAGAAGAATGCTTTCAAAAGCAAAATTAGCCAAATGGAAAAAGAGGCTCAAAAGCTCACTGAAGAAAATAGTTCTTTAAAAATTAGTATGGAACAAATGGAGGCTAATGACTTTATGAGAAACCAAGAAATCACAAAATAAAACCAAAAGAATGAAAAAATGGAAGATAATGTGAAATATCTCATTGGAAAAACAACTGACCTGGAAAAGAGATCCAGGAGAGACAATTTAAAAATTATGGGACTACCTGAAAGCCATGATCAAAAAAAGACATCTTCTTTCATGAAATTATCAAGGAAAACTGTCCTGATATTCGGGAACCAGGGGGCAAAATAAATATTGAAAGAATCCACCGATCACCTCCTGAAAGAGATCCAAAAAAAGAAACTCCTAGGAACATTGTGGCCAAATTCCAGAGTTCCCAGGTCAAGGAGAAAATATTACAATCAGCTAGAAAGAAACAATTCAAGTATTGTGGAAATACAAATCAGGATAACACAAGATCTAGCAGCTTCTACATTAAGAGATCGAAGGGCATGGAATAGGATATTCCAGAAGTCAAAGGAACTAGGACTAAAACCAAGAATCACCTACCCAGCAAAACTGAGTATAATACTTCAGGGGAAAAATTGGTATTTCAATGAAATAGAGGACTTTCAAGCATTTTGATGAAAAGACCAGAACTGAAAAGAAAATTTGACTTTCAAACACAAGAATCAAGAGAAGCATGAAAAGGTATACAGCAAAGAGAAATCATAAGGGACTTACTAAAGTGGAACTGTTTACATTCCTACATGGAAAGACAATATTTGTAACTCTTGAAACTTTTTTCAGTATCTGGGTGGTTGATGGGATTACACACACACACACACATACACACACACACACAGAGCATAAGGTGAACTGAATAGGATGGGATCATATCTTTAAAAAATGAAATTAAGGGGTGAGAGACAAATATATTTGGAGGAGAAAGGGAGAAATGGAATGGGGCAAATCATCTCTCATAAAAGAGGCAAGCAAAAGACTTTTCAGTGGAGGGAAAAAGGGGGGAGGTGAGAGAAAAAACATGAAGCTCACTCTCATCACATTCAATTAAAGGAAAGAATAAAATGCACACTCATTTTGGTATGAAAACCTATCTTACCATACAGGGAAGTGGGGGAAGAAGAGGATAAGCAGGGTTGGGGGGATGATGGAAGGGAGGGCAATGGGAGGAGGGAGCAATTAGAAGTCAGCACTCTTGGGGAGGGACAGGGTCAAAAGAGAGAGCAGAAGAAATGGGGGGCAGGATAGGATGGAGGGACATATAGTTAGTCTTACACAACACGGCTATTATGGAAGTCATTTGCAAAACTACACAGATATGGCCTATATTGAATTGCTTGCCTTCCCAAAGGGGATGGGTGGGGAGGGAGGAAGGGAGAGAAGTTGGAACTCAAAGTTTTAGAAACAACTGTTGAGTATTGTTCTTGCATACAACTAGGAAAAGATAAATACAGGTAATGGGGTATAGAAAGTTACCTTCAGGACAAAAGAGAAGATGAGGATAAGGGAAGGGAGGGATATTAGAAGGGAGGGTAGACTGGAGATAGGGGTAATTAGAAAAAAAACACAAGCATTGTAACACACCAACAATCTTCTCAAATAATCTTCTTAATGAAATTTAAAAGAACTTTACCACATAGGATTGTTCCTTTTGTGATCTTATAAAGTATAAAGTCACAATACAAAAAAAAAAATAAACTAGAAAGAGAAGATTGATGAACTGAATGTACATTTTTAAAAACTGGAAAGTCAATGAAGAAGCAAACACAAAAATGTGTGAAAGAGGAAATGTTAAAAATTAGAAGGAAATTAGATAAATTGAAAACAAAAACAAATCTAATAGAAGTGACAAATAAAACCAAAAGCTGGTCCATTGGAAAATACTCATAAAATTTTTAAACCTCTAACTAATCTGATTAAAAAGGAGAGAGCCAAAAATCAAATCAATAAACTATCAAATGAAGGTTAAATCACAACAGAACCAGAAGAAAAAAGAAGAAGAATCAAAACATATTAGGCACAGTTATTTTGGTAACAAAACTGAAAACACAAAAGAAATAGAGGAATATCTTCAAAAAGAAAGAAAGCTCACTGCCAGAATTTTTTAGGAGATAAATATAATACTAATACTCAAACTAGAGGAATACAAAAAAAAAAAAGAAAAGATACACTTGCCCAATATCTTTAGTGAAGAATAATGAAAAATTCTTAAGCAAAATCTTGACAGATTATAGTAATTCATCCAAGAATTCATTGATGACCAATTAGGATTTATACCAGGGATACCAGGATAGTTCAACATTAGGAAAACAATCAGCATAGTCATATTAAAAACCAAACATCCAAAACCACATCATCATCTCAATAGATACCAAAATTTTTTGAAAAGGTACAACACTCTTTTATACTAAAAACTCTGCCAAGTATAGGCATAGAAGGACCTTTTTTTTAATTTCATAAAAGGCATCTATCTAAAACCCCAAACCAGCCTCATATGCAACTGGGATCCTTTCCAATAAACTCAGCAGTAAAATAAGGATTAGGGCAGCTAAGTGGCACAGTGGATAGAGAGCCAGGATCATCTTTCTAAATTCAAATCTGGCCTCAGACACTTACTAGTTGTGTGATCTGGGGAAAGTCACTTAACCTTCTTTGCCTCAGTTTCCTCATCTGTAAAAGGGCTGAAAAAGAAATCACAAACCAAGTATCTGTGCCAAGAAAATCCCAAATGGAGTCAGAAAGAGTCAAACATGACTGAAAAATGACTGAACCACAATTGAAGTAAGGATGTTCATTCTTACCACTATTATTTGATGTAGTTTTAGAAGTGCTTGCTACAGTAATCAGACAAAAGAAAGAAAAGATAGGTAAAGAGGAGATAAAACTATCTCTATTTGAGGATAATATGATGGCATATTTGAAACATCTTACAGAATCAGCAAAGATTGAGACTATTATGAACTAATTGAGATAATAGCTTTAGAAAATTTGAAGGCTATAAAATAAACCCTTAAAAATCAACTGCATTCCTATATCATAATAACAAAATCCAAGAGGCAATAATAAAATGCAAACCCCATTCCAAATAACTGAAAAAAATCTATAAAATATATGGAGATCAACCTAACAAAGCATGCAAAAGACTTCTATAAATTCAATTTCAAAGGGTTCCTTGAGGAAACAGAACAACTTAAATAACTAGAGGAACATTCAGTCCTAGTGATTAGGTCATGTCAATACAATAAAAATGACAATATTACTGAAATTAGTCTACATTTTTAATGCTTTACCAATCATATTATCAAGGTGTAATGGCAATTTAGGGAAGATCTTTCCCATCCATTATTGGCCCATGTGACCTGCCTTTGTCACATGGAAGTCTGAGTCACATGGAGCCTGTAGTGGGAGGAGTTTGCTGAACGGGTAGAGCAGGAAGGGATGGAGCAGGAACTGAGGTAGAGAAGTCAGAGCTGAGAAAGAGAGAGGAGGCAGCAACTAGTATGAGTGGGAGAGCTTGTTTGTGATTTTGTTTAAGGGAGTCTGCTTGTGACTGTGTTTAAGGGAGCTGGTTTGTGGGAAGCCTAACAGAGGGAAGGACTGGGAATGGTAGAGCCCCCTGCATCGTTATTGTGTATAGATTTCTTTGTTGCTATGATGAATCTGGTTTTCTGGTGTTGGGAATTCGACTTTCTGGTGTTTGAATAAATGTTTTGGTTCTGTCTTCCATGTGGAGAGTCTGTTATATTTTGTGATTCAGAACTGTGCTGGCATGTTCATATCTGCTGCAGGAATTGCAAATATCTCATTAGTGCTACACAAGAGGATATTTTATAGAACTTGATGAAATAACAACAAAATTCATTTTTAATAAACAAATGATCTAGAATGTAAAGGGAAATGATGAAAAATAGTATTATTCTTTATTCTAACTACATTATAAAGCAACAATCAAAACCTTATGGTATTGGTTAATTAATAGAGAAATAGATGAATAGAACAGACTAGACAAGGAAGAATGAAAAAATGGATCTCAATAACTCAGCGTTTGATAAAACCGAAAACAAATTACTAAGGAAAAAACTCCTTATTTGATTAAAACTTCTGGAAAAACTGGAAAATAGTCTAGGAGAAATTAGGTTTAGACCAACACTTAACACCATATTCCAAAATAAATTTTAAATGGATATATTACTTTAATATTCAATATTATACTATTAAAATTAGAAGAGAAAAAAATCAGATACCTCTCAAAGCTATAGCTAGGAGATATATATTTTTAGCCAAACAAGAGATAGAGGCAATTACAAAAGATAAAATAGATAACTTTGATTGCATGAATATGAAAAGTTTCTAGCCAGACAAAAATGAAAGCATCTAGGATAAGAAGGGAATATTGAACAGGAAAAAGTCTTTGTTTCAAATTTCTCTAATAGGGATTTGGTACCCAAGAAAAATAAACCATGAATAAAAGTATATAAGACCAGTAGCAATTCCTCAGTAGATTATTAGTCAAAGTATATAAACAGTTCTTGAAAGAAGAATTGTAAAATATTCACAACCACATTAGAATATTTCAAAAGAGAAATGCACATTTGAACAGCCCTGAGGTTTCACCTCATAACCTGCAAATTGACAAAAAATAGCAACAGTCTATGTTGAATGGCACACTTTTTTCACCATTGTCAGTAAAGCTGTGAAATGGTATAACCATTTTGGGAAGCAATCCAAAATGCTAATATGCAAATTAAGTGACTAAAATGTCCATATCCTTTAAGCTAGAGATTCCATCACTGGGCTTATACCCCAAAGAAACCATCAATAAGAACAATGCCCCCAGATACCCCATAAAAATATTTACAGCAGCACTTTTTTATAGTTAACAATTGGAATCAAAGTGGATGCCAGTCATTTGGAGAAGGTTAAACACGTTGTGGTACATGAACGTAAGAGAATATGACTGTGCTTCAAGAAATGATGTGTGTGATGAATACAGAGAAGCATGAAAACATCCATGTGAAATGATGCGAAGTAAAGTAAATAGAAACAAGAAAACAATATACATAGTCACTAAAACAATGTAAGTAGAAAGGACTTACTGAATGTCAATGGAAAGAACACAACAAAGGGAAAAAAAGTCAATGTGACAAAATTATAAAGGCCAAGCATGACTCAGATGAAGAGATATGAAAAGACATGCCCAACCTACCCCTTTGTGGAGGTGGGAGGTCCAAAGATATTACACATTGCACTAGTTTTCAGACTTTTTCAATGTAGTGATCAGATGTGATCTAAAATAAATAGTATTTGTTCTGTGAGATGACCTTCAGGCAGGAGACTGAGAAGGGATATTTAGGGTAACTATAATGATATAAGAAACAGAAGATAGCAATAAAAACTTTAAAAAGAAAAAAGAAATGGGAATGGCTGAGTTAACTCCCCACACTCTCGCAACACTAATGGGGACCGTTGAGAATAAAGAAGCTACAACGCAGAGCCAGCAATTTACTTTGTTTCCAGGAAAATTGATCTGAATGATACTCAACTATGGGTCTTTGGAATAAAAAAATACAAAAGCATTTGTTTTTCTTAACTCTTTGGTAGAGAGTTCCCGAAATGCCAAGGAACAGCCTTGCCCACAGTTTATTTTTAACTAACTTTTTCTTCTTTTTTTTTCAGTTATTAAAACACATTTTCTTATCTTGCCTGAATGAAAAAAACCTTGTAGAAAATATATATGACCTGCAAAAAGGGATACTTATAGGGTTTTTTTTGCCTGTGTTTATTCCATCAGTTTGTTTTTCTTGCCTTTTTCTACAGAAGACACTTCTAGACACCATATCAAATAATAAGAGTGGCAATAAACATTCTTACTCCCGATCTAACTGAAAAGGTCTTTAGCTTATCCTCATTATATTTAATGTTGTTTCTTGGTTTTCAATAGATACCACTTACCATATTAAGAAAAAGTCTACTTATTCATATGTTTTCTAGTGTTTTTAACAGAAATTTTGTTACATTTTATTACATTATTGTTATATAAAATATAACAAAATGTTATATTTTGTCGGAAGCATTTATTGATAAAACACTATGATTTTTTCCTCTTGTTATGAATATAGAGTATCACTTTTACATTTTTCCTTGTATTGAACAAACCTTGCATTTCTGATATAAACTCAACCTGGGCATTTTGTTTTTAATATGCTACTATAGTCACTTTGTTAATATCTTACTTAAACATTTTGCATCTATGGTTCATTAGGGATTTCGGTCTATCATTTTTCTCTGTTTTGACTCTCTGATTTAGGCATCAAGACCATGTGTCACAGAAGGAATTTAGTAGGATCTCATATTTTCTTATTTTTGCAAACAGCTTATTTAATATTGGAATAAGTTGTTCTTTGAATATTTGACAGAATTCACTTGTAAATCCGTCTGGCCTGAGGCTTCCCCCCCTCCCTTTGGGAATACATTTATGGCATGTTAAATTTATTTTTCTGAGATTCAGTTATTTACATTTTCTATTTCTTATCCTGTTAATATGGATATTTTATATTTTTCTAAATATTCACATATTTCATGAAAGTTGTCAGTTTTATTGGCATATAGTTGAGGAAAATAGTTTCTTATTTGTTTGATTTTATTTATTTTTTATTTTGAACTTAAAACCAAAAAAGAGAGATCATTTCCATGTATACACAAGAATACAAAAGCAGGATTGTATATGAAACTCTGAATCCACATTTTATCCTGCTTGTTCAGTTTAAGTATATAATGAATTCCACACATTACTTTCAAACTGTCCTGCTTGTCTGTACTTCCTTCTTAACTTTCTTCTGTTTCCTTCTGTGCATTAAAAAAAAGTTTCAATGGCTCTCTTTCTTTTTATTTTCACCAGTATTACTAACCACTCCTTCTGCACCCCAGCCTCCACCCCCAACTTTTAAAAAAAAGGAAAGAAAAAAATCCTTGTAACAAATAAGCATAGTCAAAACAAATCCACACAGTAGTCATGTACAAAAATTTCTTTCTGCCCTCTGAGTCTAGCACCTCTCTGTCAGGAGGTGGATAACATGCTTATGTTCTCTGGAGACAAAATTGTTCACTGGTTTGATCCATTTTTTAAAAGTTTTTCAAAATTGCTTTTCTTCATAATGTTGCAGTACTTAAATAAATTCTCCTCCTGGTTCTATTTGTGTCACTTTGTATGAGTTCATGCTAGCCAGTATTTTTCTGCACTCATCCCTTTCCTCATTTCTTACAATGCAATAATATTCCATTACTTTGACACACCAGTTTTTTTTCCAGTCATTTCCTGATTGATGAGCACCCATTGAGATTCTAGTTCTAAGCTTTGCTTTCTTTCTTTTTTAACCCTCCCTTCAGGATCAGGAGACTAGCCTTTGCTATTTCTTTCCCATATTATCCTTTCTTTTTAACTTTGGCCCCAACCCTCGCTTATTTCCCGTTGAAGTTTCATGTATTTCTGCACCACTTTCTCTCTGTCTCTGTCTCTCTTTCTCTCTCTGCCTCTCTTTCTCTCTCTGTCTCTCTGTCTCTGTCTCTTTCTTTGTGTCTCTCTCTCAAAGTCTGTCTCTGCCTCTGTCTCTCTCTCTCTGTGTCTGTGTGTGTGTGTGTATGTGTGTTCAACCCTCCTTTTCCCTTTCAAACAATAGTAAAATCCATCTCATTCTTGCTCCTGCTGCCATTTCCTCCAGTTATATATTTTTTCTTTCACACACCACAGTTATGAGAAACAGCAAGTTCCTCTCTTCTCCTTTCTCATCCTCCTCTTTTCTATGCTCACATGTTGCTTCTTTTACCCTCCCTTTTGTTTTTCAATTCAATAAACATTTATTAATCACCTATAATTAGGTATTCTCAAGGCATAGACCCTTTTGATAAAAGAAAAACAATAAGAAATCAAACTGAGAAGGGAAGACCCTCAGTGTTCCTGGGTAAAAGAGAGACAGTTACTATTTAGAAAATACATTCTGGTTGTGTTTGCTCTTTGTTCTCGAAGAGGACCATGACATCAAGATGATGACATGACTTGCAGTTAACTTTGATTTGAGTGAGGGAGGGTTGTGCAAGGTCACCAACCTCACTTTCTTCTCGTCAGCCCTCTGGATCCAGTGGCCTGATATTCATCAGGATGGCTGGAGAAGGCCCAGGATGCAATGGGAGATCCTTGCCATTTTAAGCTAAGATCCTCTCCTCTCCCCTCCCCCCTTTCTTCTTCTCTCCTCCTCTCCTCTTTTCTCATCTCCTTTGCTCTTGTAGTTCTACCCAGGGGAAGGTACACTTCCATGGCCAAAAGCTGCCTTTTCTCCTTTGGGTTTATTGGCTACATTTCTTGCTCAAAGAACAAGCCTTAAGTCCAATTCACTCTGGAGCTCATAGATTGGACAACAGGTCCCTGTCCTCTTAGTGCAGAGAGAATTTAAATACTAAATAGTAACTTGTTTCTCTTTTACTTAGGACCACCGAGGATCTTCCCCTCTCAGTTTGATTTTTTGTTTTTTTTTCTTTTATTAAAAGGGGCTATCCAGTGAGTAACTACTTAAAGAGGTCTATTCATTGAATGGATGCATCTCACTCAAAGTGAGAATGTGACTTATCATGTAGCCTAAAAGGGCCAGGATCTCCCATTGCATCTTGGGCCATCTCCAGTCATCCTGATTAATATCAGCTCACTGGATCCAGATGGTTCTAGAGGAGAAAGTGAGGCTGGTGACCTTGCACAACCCTCCCTTACTCAAATCAAAGTCAACTGCAAGTCATGTCATCATCTTGATGTCATGGTCCTCTTCCAGAATGAAGAACAAACGCAACAACAAGTTCCTGCCCTCAAGGAGTTTACAATGTAATGGAGATTGTGCAACAACACAGGAAAGGAAACTGAAAAGGGGGAGGGTTGTGTTAATTGCTATTTGTCCTTTGTTTTTGAAAGAGAGCCAATGACATCATGGGGTGATATCTTAACTTGCATGTGAATTGGATTTAAGTGAGGCAAAGTCACACAAAGTCATCAGCCTTACTCTCTTCCAGTGTCATCAAAGTCCAGTGGCAAGACAAAAGTCGGAACAAATGTTGATGATGGGCTGAATTTCAGTGTATAATCTTGGCATCTTTGATGTCTAATCAAGCTCTAACCACTCCACAGAGCCTACTTAGGCTGCTCTCATTCGCCCATTCTGCCAGGAGAAGTCTTCACATGCTTGGGATAGACATCCTTCTAACTCACCAACAGTTATCCTCAACTTTGTTTAGCCCATCTTCTTAGATGGTTTTACAGTTTTACCAGGATGTGACCACTGTGCATGCGACAAGTTTCTTGGAGCCACAGGTGAGAGCTGCATGACTGGTTGGACACCAAAGGTGGATGAACAGCTATGAAAAGGACTCACCAAACCCTTACACACCCCATATACCCCTAGTCTGCTAGTAGAAGAAAAGTAGAACAGCTGATACAAAACAAGTTTCCCAGGAAGATTGAAAGATCTCTATAAAGGAAGGCTTTGGGAGGAGTTTAGTGTTCTGCGCTCCAATCAGACAGGAGAGACAACTCACTGAGGGTGAGTTGAGAAGGTGCTGAGCATCAAAACTAGAGTTATTCTAAGTGCTGAGATTTCAGGTGATTAGTCTACAGATGGAGAGGAAGTGGGGTGGGGAAGGTGTGTTGATCCCTCTCTTGTCTTTTTTTTTTAAGTTATATTTTGTTTTCGAACAAAGATCAGCCTTTTCTGCCTCCCACTTCCCTCTTCCCTACCTTGAGAAAGCAAGAAAAACAAAATGCCTGATTGGTGATGACGCTCATGAGAGCTGAGAGTACTCCATCACATTCATATACCATAGTTTGTTCATCCATTTCCCAATTTATGTATGGGAATCTCTTAGATTCCTGTTCTTTGCCACCTCAAAAAGAGCTGTAAACATTTTTGTGCATCCTTAGCAAAGAAATTCTTAACTAAGAATAAGTAGGACTAATTTCTTGCTTAATCTACTCTCCCCCCTTTTTCTCTTCCCCTCCTATATCACTGTAATGATGTCATTTTGGCCCTCTTCCAGCACTAAGAATAACAACCTATATCGCTGTTAAGTAGAATGTATTTCTGTACTCAACTCTGTGTGTGTGTGTGTGTGTGTGTGTGTGTGTGTGTGTGTATTCTTCCTTCTTTTGACCAGTTCAGATGAGAGTGAGGTTTGTGTTAACCACTCCTCTCTACCCCCTCCTTCTGGTTTATATAGAGGTCTACTTGTGCACTCTGATTATGAGTGATAATTTTCCTTAATTTTCTTCCTCCCCGCCCCCCCCCCCACACCGTGTATTCCTTTTTCCCTCTCTTTCCATGCTTTTCTTAAGGTCATCAAGAAATAACAGAACCACTCTGAAGCATTATGTAATTTGACTCCCTCTGTGAATCCTGATGATAATAAGAGTTCAGAGGAGATACATGTATCATCTCCCCATGTTTAAGTGTAAGCAGTTTATCCTTGTTTACTTCTTTATCATTATTCATTCATGTATACCTTTTTATGATCTTTGTTTTTGTTTTTCTACTTGCAAGTTTCTCCTTATCTCTGTTGTTATTCAGTCATGACCAACTCTTCTTGACCATATGAACAGTAGCACACCAGGTCCTTCTGTCTTCTACTGTCTCTTAAAATCTATCCAAGTTCATGTTCATTGTTTCCATGATCCTATCTATCCACCTCATCCTCTGCCATTCCCTTTTTCTTTTGTCTTCAATCTTTTCCAACATGAGGGTCTTTTCTTACTCTTACAAAATATTTAAGTTTTAGTTTCAGTATTAGACCATCAGCTGAATAGCCTGAACTAATTTCTTTAAGTATTGAGTGATTTGACCTCCTTGCTTATCCAAGGGACTCTCACAAGTCTTCTCCAGCACCATAATTTAAAAGCATTGATTCTGTGGCAATCAGCTTTCCTCTTAGTTCACCTATTACAGCCATACATTGCTACAGGAAAAACCAGAGCTTTGACTGAACAGACCTTTTTCAGCAAGGTGATGTCTCTGTTTTTCTGCATGCTGTCCAGATTTGCGATAGCTCTCCTTCCAAGAAGCAAGCATCTCTTCATTTCATGACTGTTGTCACTATCTGCAATGATCCTTGAGTCCAAGAATATAAAATCTGACACTGTTTCCATTTCTTCTCCCTTTATTTGCCGGGAGGTGATGGAACCCATTGTCAAGATCTTGGATATTTTTTCCATGTTAAGCTTCAAGCCAGTTTGACATTCTCCTCTTTCACCCTCATCTGGAGGATTAATTCCTTTTCACTTTCTTGTCATTAGAGTGATATCATCTGCATATCTGAGATTACTAATATTTCTCCCAGCAACTTCAATTCCAGCTTTTGATTCATCCATCCTGGAATTTCACATGATGTACTCCGCATATAAGTTTAGTAACTAAGATGACAGTATGACAACCTTGTCATACTCCTTTCCCAATCTTAAACCAATCAGTTGTTCCATGTTCTAACTGTTGCTTCTTGACCAGCTTCATCAGGAGACAGGTAAGACAATCTGGTGCTCCTATCATTTTGAGGATTTGCCTGTCACATATTGTTGTGATTCACAGTCAAAGGCTTTAGTGTAGTCAATGAAGCAGAGGTAGATGTTTTTCTGGAACTCCCTTGCTTTGTCCATAATGCAGCAAATGCTGGAAATTTGGCCTCTAGTTTCTTTGCCTCTTTGAAAAACATACTGTTCTTCTGAGAATTCTTGCTTTGCATATTGCTGAAGCCTAGATTAGAGAATCTTAAGCATAACTCTGCTGGAATGGGAAATGAGCACAATTGTTCAGGAATTTAAATATTTCTTAACATTACCCTTCTTTAGGACTGAGACATAAACTGATCTTTTCCAATCCAATGGCTGTTGTTGTGTTTTCCAGATTTGCTGGCATGGTGAGTATGTTTTAACAGTATCATCTTTTAGGGTTTTAAAGAGCTCAGCTGGAATTCCATCATCTTCACTAGCCTTATTGCTAGCAATGTTTCTTAAGGTCCACTTGACTTCATTATCTAGGATGAATGACTCTAGATCAGTAACCACACCATCCTGGTTACTGGTGATATTAAGATCTTTCTTGTGTAGTTTGTGTGTCTATTCTTGCCTCCACTTTTTAATCTTTTCTGCTTCTATTAAATCCTCACATTTTTTGTCTTTTATTATGTCCATTTTTGCATGAAACTTTCCCTTGATATCACTAATTTCCTTGAAGAGATCTATTGTCTTTCCCATCTATTGTTTTCTTCTATTTCTTTGCATTGCTCATTTAAGAAAACCTTAGTATCTCTCCTTGCTATTCTCTGGATTTCTGTATTCAGTTAGGTATATCTTTCTCTTTCTCCTTTCTCTTTCCCTTTCCTTCTTTCCTCAGCTATTTGTAAAGCTTCATCAGACTGCCATTTTGCTTTCTTGTTCTTCCTTTTCTTTGGAATTTTGTTGTTGTTGCTGCCTCCTGATCAAAATTGTGAACCTCTGTCCATAGTTCTTCACTCATTCTATAAACCACATCTGATCCCTTAAATCTATCCATCACATCCACTTCATATTCATAAGGCATGTCATTTAGGTCATACCTATATGGTCTCATGGTTTTCCCTACTTTGTTCAATTCAAGTCTGAATTTTGCAATAAGAAGCAAGATCTGAGCCATAGTCAGCTCTAGGTCTTGTTTAAACTGACTGTATAGAGCTTCTCCACCTTTACCTGCAAAGTATAAAATCAATCTACTTTTAGTATTGCCCATTTGACGATGTCCATGTGTACAGTCACCTTTTGTTGAAAAAGAATGTTTATTATGACCAGTCAGTTATCTGGACAAAACTCTATTAGCCTCTGCCCTGCTTCACTATGTTCTCCAAGGCCAAACTTGCCTGTTATTCCAACTGTCTCTTGATTTCCCACTATAGCATTCCAATTCCCTATAATGAATAACATCTTTTTAAAATGTTATTTCTAGAAGATGTTGTAGGCTTTCATAGAACTCATCAACTTTAACCTCTTCAGCATCAGTGGTTGGAGCATAGACTTGTATTACTGTGATGTTAAATGCTTTACCTTGTATTTAAACAGATATTCTATCACTTTTGAAATTATACCCCAGTGCTACTTTTCATACCCTTTCATTGACTATGAGGACTACTCTATTTCTTCTAAGGAACTTTTGCTCACAGTAGTATATGCAGTGATAATCTGAATTAAATTCATCCCTTCCCAGACATTTAAGTTCACTGATAAACAACATATCAATGTTTAATCTTTTCATCTCCTGTTTGACCATATCCAGCTTACCTTGGTTCATAGATCTTACATTCCAGGTTTCTATGCAATATTGATCTTGGAATGTTTGGAAGTCCTCTGTTTTATTAATGATCCATTCTCCCCTCACAGCACCCCCCCCCCTTACAGCATTATATTGAATTTTACTGGGTAGGTTAATTTTGGCTGGAAGCATATATACTTTGCCTTCTGGAATGTCATATTCTAAGTTCTCTGCCACTTTAGAGTGGTGGCTGCTAAATCATGTGTGATCAGACTTTAAGGCAGCTCCTCAGTATTTTAATTCTTTCTTTATGACTGCTCATTGTTTATCTTTCCTTTCACCTGGAAGCTCAGGATTTTGGCTATGATGTTCCTGGCACTTTTCATCTGGGGGCTTTGTGTGAACCTGACTGTAGTTTCTTGGGACTTGCATTTCTTATTTTTGGATGTGTAATTGTTTTTCTCCCTTTAATATAGAAATTCTAGCTGTTGGCTATGATAATCCTGAGACTTCTTTTTCAGACTTCTCTCGGGAGGCAATTTATGCATTCTTTCTATTTTCATTTTATGCCCTGACTCTAATAGATTTTCACTGGTTTCATTTATAATTATCTAGAAATTAATGTCTAGCCCTTTTTTTTAAGAATCATGACTTTCACAACCAAAATCCGGAGGGATGTAGTAAATTGGGAAAAAGTTTTTACAGCTAAGCTTGGGGATAAAGGCCTCATTTCTAGAATATATAGAGAACTGACTCATATGTATAATCATACAAGTCATTCCCCAATTGATAAATGGTCAAAGGATATGAACAGGCAATTTTCAGAGGAAGAAATTAAAGATATCTATAATCATATGAAAAAATTCTCCAAATCACTATTGATTAGAGAGATGCAAATCAAAACAACTCTGAGGTACCATATCACACCTATAAGATTGGCAAACATGACAGAACAAGAAAATGATAAATGCTGGAGAGGATGTGGGAGAGTTGGAACACTAATTCATTGTTGGTGGAGCTGCGAGCGCATCCAACCATTCTGGAGAGCAATTTGGAACTATGCCCAAAGGGCTACAAAAATGTGCATACCCTTTGACCCAGCAATATCGCTACTAGGACTATATCCCCAAGAGATCATAAAAATGGGAAAGGGTCCCACATGTACAAAAATATTTATAGCAGCACTCTATGTAGTTGCCAAAAACTGGAAGTCAAGGGGATGTCCATCAATTGGGGAATGGCTGAATAAATTATGGTATATGAATGTAATGGAGTACTATTGTGCCATAAGAAATGATGAACAAGAAGACTTCAGAGAGGCCTGGAAGGACTTATATGACCTGATGCTGAGTGAAAGGAGCAGAACCAGGAGAACTTTGTGCACAGCAACGACCACAGTGTGCAAGAGTTTTTTCTGGTAGACTTGGAATTTTGTAATAACGCAAAAACTTCTTATAAAAAAAAAAAAATCCCAAAGGTGGTTCTCAAGGCAAAATGCCTTCCACACTCAGAGAAAGAAATATGGAAGTCATTCACAAAATGTAGCAGATCATGTTTGTGTATGTGTATGTGTTTGTGTATCATGTTTTGATTTGTTATATGATTTCTTTCATTTATTTTAGTCTAACTACATAGCATGACTATAGTGAAAATATACTCAATAGGAAAGTATATGTAGAACCTATACAGAATTGTATGCAGTCGTGAGGAGGGAGGGGGGTAGTGGGGGGTAGGTGTGGGGGGGATAAAATCTCAATTGTATGGCAGTGATTGTTAAACATTAAAAAATAATAAAAAATAAAAAAAAAGAATCATGACTTTCAGGGAATTCAATAATTCTTAAATTCTCTCTCCTGTTTTCCTCTTTTTTTCTACTCTGTTTTCCAGGTCATTTGTTTTTTATATCAGGTGTCTTCAATTTGTTTCTTTTTTCCAGTCAGCAATGATTTTGAGCTAATTTTTCATAATATCTCACAGAATTCTTGATTTCTTTTTGATCTCTTCTCATTTTCAGAGAGTATGTTTCTTGGGTGAGATTTACCCTCTTCATATCTATGCTCCCTATTCTCCTTCCAGTTCTTTCCTTCAATGCTTTTACTTAACTTCTTCATTTTTTAATTATTTTACTTATTATTTTATTTTTCTTTGCTTTTACTTCATTTGATTCTTGTTTCATTTCTTCTAGATATTCATATAATCCTTGTAGACAATTCATTTTTCCCCTTGAGTCTCTCCTTGTAGTTGTTACAAAGTTACCAGCTCCTTATTTGGAGGAATTTATAGATGAGCAGTGAATTTTATACTACATTAGGATTTGGAAAGAACATTTGTTTCTTCTCTATTAGAATAGATAAAAGAGGGGATAGATAAAAGGGATGTCATAGATATTGAGTCCATAAGACTTGGCAAATGATCAGAAATGTGGGTTGAGTACAACCAGATCATAGCTCTAATGACATTATAAATTCCCTGCAGGCCTTATTGATTTAATATACTTTATTTTCCCCAAAATACTCTAGGATCTAGCTATGCTGACATAATGCTTCATATTTTGCATCCTCCCACTAGTTTGCCACTATACCTTGAGTGTCTTTCTTCCTTATCTCTACCTCTTAACATTCCTTGACTTCTTTCAAGACAGCTCAAATCCTACATTTTGAAAAGGATGTTTCTGGCTATGATCCATTCGTACTCCTCCCTTGTGCCTTCCCACTGAGATTACCTTCTATTTACATTTTATTTATCTTATACGTACCATTATTTGAATTAAAAAAAATTAATTCTGAACTTAAACACAAAAAAAGAACATCTCTGTACATATAGTAGAACACAAAAAGAGATTTTGAAAATATAATAAACACATTACTTTTGAAACTCTCCCACTTGCTTATGTTTCTTTCTGAATTTCCTTCTCTTCTGGGTATTTTAAAAAATGCTGCTAGGACCCTCTTTTTTGCATCACTATTATAACCCCCTGCTCTCAATTCTTTCCCCTAGAAACCAAGAGAACAAAAGAGGAAGAAAGAGTTGTAACAAATAAGTGTAGACAAGCAAAATAAATTCACACAATTGTTATGAAAAAATGTATGGCACATTTTACACTTTATATCCACTACCTGTCTATCAGGAGGTGAGTAACATGTCTCACCATGAGTCCTCTGGAGCCATGGTCAGTAATTGCATTGATCAGAGTTCAGAAGTCTCTTAAAATTGTTTTTCATTATAATATTGTATAAATCGTTCTTCCTCTTCAGCTATTGTTTGAGGTTTTTTTGCAATTTTGGGGGGGTATTTATTTTTAAAATTTTATTTTTATTTTCAGTTCCAAATTCTCTCCCTCCCTCCATCTTCTCCCCCACCCACTCAAAAAGCAAGAAATGTGATATTCATTATACATATATATATGCATATGAAGTAAGACATATCTGCACATTAAACATTTCTTTTTGAAAAAGTGAGGGAATAAAGGAAAAATATGCTTCAGTTTGCACTTTGAGACCATCAGTTCTCTCACTGGAAGCAGACGGTACTTTTCATCATGAGTCCTTTGCATTTGTAGTTGGTCATTGATTGGTTATCCACAGTGGATTATCATTATGATAGTCTTTTCACCGTATAGATTATTCTCTTATTTCTTATGACTTCACTTTGCATCAGTTCATATAAGTTTTTCCAGGTTTTTCCAAAATTGTCTGCATCATTTCTTACAGCACAGTAGCATTCTATCCCATCCTTATACCATAACTTGCTAGGCCATTCCTCAGTTGATGAGTTTCCCTTCAATTTCCAGTTCTTTACCACTGCAAAAAGAGCTGCTAAAAATATTTTAATACATGCAGCCATTTTCCTTTTTCTTTCATTGAGGTATAGACCTAGTGGTGGTATTGCTAAGTCAAAGGCTATGTACAATTTTATAGTTCCAAATTGTCTTCCAAACTGGTTAGACCAGTTTGCCGTTCCACCAATAGTGTATCAGTGTACCTATTTTCCCACATCCCCTCCAACATCTGTTATTTTGTTTTCTGTCATCTTAGTCAATCTGATGGACATGAGTTGGTTCAATTTCTCTAACAATTAATATCTAATTATTATTTTCTCTAATTATTCATGATTTAAAACATTTTTATGTGACTATTGATAACTTTTATTTCTTCCTCTGAAAACTTTTTGTTCTTATCCTTTGACCATTTATCAAGTGGAGAATGATTTCTATTTTTATAACTATGACTCAGTTCTCTATATACTTGAGAAATGAGACCTTTATCAGAGAAACTTACTATAACTTTATCTCCAGTTTCCTGATTTTCTTCTCATTTTAGCTGCATTGGTTTCCTTTAGACAACAACTTTTTAATTTTATGTAATCAAAATTATCCATCTTACCTCCCATGAATTTCTACTTCTTGTTTAGTCATGAATTCTTCCCTTATCCATAGATCTGATAGGTAATTGCTTTCATACTCTCCTAATTTGTTTGATATTATACCCTTTATGTCTAAATCATGAATATATTTTGAGCTTATAAATATATATACATAATATATACACATATATGTATACTATATAAATATAATATACACATATTATATATATATACATATATATATATATGTGGTGTCAGACTACTCTGCAAGTGTTTTGTTTTTTTTAATCAAGTAGTGAGTTCTCACTGTAATAGGTGGGTGTTTCTGTTCATTTTATTCTAACAGTTAATACTACCCTGTATTCTCTGATATATCCATCATTTCTTACAACACAATGATAGTCTGTTGCATTGTTATATTACAATTTATTCAGCCATCGTCTAATTGAACAAGAGGCAATCTATGGTACCCCCTTAGATTCTAGGGTTTTTTCCTTCCCCCCCCCACTTTAATCTTTTCTTAAGGATCGGAATGTTTGTTTGCTTGTAAATATTCCTTCCAAGGTATTAATTTCTCTCATAACTACATCCTCATCTCCTTGCTTGTTTCCCTGTTGACTTTTATCTATTTCTGCACTTGCTTGTGTGTGTATGTATGTACAGTCAATTCTCCATTGACTATTTCAGATGAGTGAGGTTCATCCGATGCCCATTCCCCCTTCCTCCATGTTTCTAAACTAGTTTTCCTCTAGAAGATTATACTCAACTTTTCAGGGTGAGTTATTCTAGGTTGTCAGCCTCTGTCCTTTGACTTTTGTTATTTATATTCAAAGATCTCCTTTGGATTTTAGTAAAAGCTGCCAGTTCTTGTGTGAGCCTGGATATGATTCCTTGGTTTTTGAACTGTTTCTTTCTAGATGTTTGCAACATTCTTCCTTTGGCCTGGGAGCTCTAGGTTTGGGTTTTTATTTGTCATTCCTTTGGGAGACTTTTCCTTTTGGGGTTCCTTTCTGAAATCGATCAGTGGGTCCCACTTTACCTTCTGGTCTGAATAAATCTGGGAAAGTTTTGAAATTTTGAAATATTTTGAAGTATAATAGACAAACTACTTTTCTTATTATGGTTTTTAGGAAGTCCAACAATTCTTAAATACTCTCTTCTTTGGGGAATTTGCAATAACACTTTATTATGTTGATCAATGTTTTCTTTTATTTACTCATCTCTCCAGATTTAATTCCTAAAGTGGAGCTTTGTGCCAGAGCCAGGTGCTACCCCTTGATGCACTTTTAGGTGGGATAGTTGGTCCTACTTGTTGTCACCCTGGATCTCCTTGTTCATAACCTCCTCCTGGTGAGGTAAACCATCCACCCACCCCAATGGACCATTAAGGGTTTCTATTGCATTCCAGAACATACTGTTTTTTTAGAGTGTCCTACTCTGAACTACACTTATGCTGGTTGATGCCGCTCCCTGGGTTTCTAAGGGTTCCCCGCTATGTGTTTACAACCATCCCAGAGCTTTCTCAAGGACCCCTCTAGTTTTTCTGCCTCTGAATAGAGAGCTCTACAGACTATATACTTATCTCTCACCTTTTTCTGGTCAAGCTAGAAGGTTATAGGCTTGTTTGAGGGAACTCATGCTGACTTTGTATGCAGTTCTGAAGTGGAAGAAGTCATTCGTTATAGTTTCTCATTGAATTTCCTGATTCTTATTCAGTCTGATGAAAACTTCAATTTTTTTGCTACAGTAGATGTGGGAGAGCTTGGCAGCCTGCCTTTATTCAGATATCTGCCTTAGCCAAAAGTCTGGGCAAAGTAGTATCTGGTCATTTCCTTTATTTCATCTTCATTTGTGTAAATATTCCTTTTTTAAATTTTGACACTGGTAATTCAGTTTTCCTCTTTCTTATTAAAAATTAAATTAGGTAATGATATTTCTATCTTATTCACTTTTTTAAAAGACTAGTTGTTTTATTTATTAATTACATTTTTTTGCTTTGAATTTCATTCATCTTTTTTGATCTTCAGAATTTCTATTTTAGTATTTAATCGTGGTTTTAATTTGTTACTTTTCGATCTCTAGCTCTTTGACTTGCATGGTGAATTCATTGATCCCCTTCCCCTATCTTCTGGTGATGAAAATGTTTAGAAATATTGATTTCACCCTGGGAACTGTTTAGACTGCATCCTACAAATTTTGGTATATTGTCTCATGGATGTCTTTTTCTTTTATGAAATTATCTATAGTTTCTATGATTTGTTCTTTGATTCACCATTTTATTAGGATTAAATTATTTGCACTGCTAGGGACAGTCAGTGGAGCTGCTAGAGGAACAAGCAAAGAGATCTCTCCATATGGGGGTGTCTAAGGGGACCCAAGTCAGGGACCCATTCTGTGGTTTCTCACCCTCAGGTTCAGGTTCCTGCTGAGCGAGGAGCAATGAAACTGTAAGAAAGCAGACTTGGGGCAGAGGTTAAGGAACTCCCACCAGTGGTTAGAAAGTCCCAGGCCCATCCTATCACTGGAGCAGCTGGGTGATACAACAGATAGAGTGCCAGGCCTGGAGAAAAGAAGGTATAACTTCCTGAGTTTAAACCTGACTTCAGACACATACTAGCTATGCGACCCTGGGCAAGTCATTTAACATTGTATGACTCAGTTTCCTCATCTGTAAAATGAGCTGAAGAAGGAAATGGAAAACCACTCCAATCTCTCTGCCAAGAAAACCCTGAATAGGGTCATGAAGAATAGGACACAATTGAAATGACTGAATAACAACAACATCCTATCACTGCTCCCTGGAGGACAGTGACTCCTTGCCCAGAAGGAATAAAGTGTGGGAGAACCCTTTCTGTCAAAGAGAGCAGGTGGTGACTTCAGGAGAAGCTCAAACAGAAAGCTAGGAGTACCTGGAGCAATGGCTCCTGTGGGCATGGCTCTAACAAAGCCAGTGGAGCATAACTCAATGTTTTACATTTCCATGGGGGGAGCGTTCTGAGAACCTCTTTTCACAAGGCCAACTAAATATATTAGAGCCTCCAAAAAGGATAATCTAAAGTGGCTAAGATGTGGAGTTATTCACAGTAGGCCTTCTAAAGATAAATTCCCCTTGCAACCAGCTCCCAGATAGGAAGAAGATGAAGTTCTAAATGGAAACAAGTTTGATAAACTGGATTTATTCAGACCCTTTCAAAGCTGCCTCATTCTATGTCCAACCTTTCTCAGGAGCAATTAGATCCCACCTTCTGGGGAGAACCCCATCAGAATTGCTCATACTTCAGCTGTGGGGTTCATCGACCACACAACTATACAGGTGGGAGTCAATCAATGGGCAAAATTTGAGCAGATATTGGGACAGTTGTAGCCTGGGCAAATACTGATATTGGTATAAATAAACACTCTTGGGATGAGGGGAGAAGTCACAGAGCCTTCCCCGTGAGGTGGGCAGAGGGGGATAATGCCATCTCCAGGAGAAAGTTTTGGGTTTGACTCTGGAATCATGGGGCTGATAAGAAAGTAATAGATAGCCAACTTATTAGACACCTGCACAGCAGAGGCTCTTTAGCGTCCCCTCCCCCCCAAGCCTGAAGTATCCTCCAAAGTCCCTGCCCCGTTTGAATCCTTTGGAAGGCTACAGAGGGAAGTCCATTAAGAGAACAAGAACTATGGACTCAGTATTTATGTGGGCACCTTCACCAACTTCTAGGCATGTTACTGTAGGTTCAGACAATGGAACTCATTAGAGATACCCAAACCACTCCACATAGTTAGCTGCATATAATATCAGCTCTGGTGTAGCTGGGGGGCAGGGGGTGGGGAGGTGTGAAATATATTTCTTTTCCAGGAATGGAGATGAAGGAAGCTGTAGTATTTAATTATACCAGATACCCTTATAACAACTTTTTGTTTGGGCAGAGCCAATATGGTGGAGTACAGGCAGCAACCCTGCTGAACTCTCCCAACATTCTCCTCCAAACAACTTTAAAATAACTCATCAAGGGATGCCCACTAATCAGGGAATGGATGAACAAGTTGTGATCTATGAATGTAATGGAATGCTATTGTTTTATAAGAAATGATGAGCAGGCAGATTTCAGAAAAACTTGAAAAGTAACTGATACTGAGTGAAGTGAGCAGAACCAGGAGAACATTGTATACAGTAATAACTACCATAGGTAATATCTAACTTTGATAGACATAGCTCTTTTCAGAAATGCAATGATCCAGAGAGGAACCAAGATAGTGGAGTAGAAAGATACACATATACTACCTCTTACCCCACAGCCCATAAAATACCTGTAAAGAAGAACTCTTAACAAATTCTAGAGCAGCAGAAGCCACACAACAATGGAGTGGAGGAGATTTCTATCCCAGAGAGACTGGAAAGACTGACGGGAAAGATCTGTCATGCACCCGATGGGGAGCAGAGCCCAGACCTGCCTTGACCACGTGGCACCAAAAGGAGCAGATCCTAGCAGGCTTCAGGGACAGAATCTCCAGCGGCAGCGCAGATACCCCAACCCACAGGCCCCAAAGATCAGTGAGAGGGTCTTTTCGGCTGGAGGGGAGAGGAGTGGGGTGTCCGCATAACTCAGGTCTCCTCAGGAGGCAGCAGTAGAGGCAGCAGTCGACGGGGTTCCCAAAGCAGGCAGTAGCCCTCATCCATTGTTGAAGGTCTCATGGTAAACCCCCTGAGGGAACTGAGCCCTGTGTGGCAGCCCTGCCCCCTCCTGAGCAGCTGATCTTAATCTCACACTGAATAGCAGCCCTGCCTCCATCTAAAACCCCTGAGGCTTTGGAGCAGCTCATCTGAATCTCAGCCCCCAGAGCTGGCTTGATGGAACTGGAGTCCAGGTGGTTGTGGAGAGGAAACTCAGAAGTCAAGTAACTGGCTGGGAAAATGCCCAAAAAAGGGGGAAAAAAATACAACCATAGAAGGTTACTTTCTTGGGGAACAGGTGTCTCCTCCCATCCTTTCAGATGAGGAAGAACAAGGCATACTGTCAGAGGAAGTCAAGGCTTCTGCCTCCAAAGGGAACTTAAACTGTGCTCAGGCAAAAGAAGACCTTAAAAAACAAAGTAGCAGCTTACTAAAGGAGAAGCAAAAAAATGCTGAGGAAAATAACAGCTTTAAAAAGAGGCTAACTCAATTGGAAAAAGAGATCCAAAAAGCCAATGAGTAGAAGGAGGTTTTAAAAAGCAGAATTAGCCAAGTGGAGGAGAAGATTCAAAAGCTCACATAATTCATTGAAAGAGAGAATTGAGTTCAGGGAAATGAATGACTTTGAGTTAAACCAAGCAGTTAGTAAACAAAACCAAAAATTTGAAAAATTGAAGATAATGTGAAACATCTCATTGGAAAAACAACTGACCTGGAAAATAGATCCAGGAGAAATAATTTAAAAATTATTGGACTACCTGAAAGTCGTGATCAAAAAAGAGCCTAGACATTATCTTCCATGAAATTATCAAGGAAAACTGCCCTGATGTTATAGACTCAGAGGGCAGAATAAATATTGAAAGAATTCACCGATCACCTCCTGAAAGAGACCTGAACAGAAAAACTCCTAGGAATATTGTGGTCAAATTTCACAGTTCCCAGATCAAGGAGAAAATACTGCAAGCAGCTAGAAAGAAACAATTTGAGTACTGTGGAAATATAATCAGGATAACACAGGATCTGGCAGCTTCAACATTAAGGGATCAAAGAGCTTAGAATGGGATATTTCAGAGGTCAAAGGAACTGGGATTGAAACCAAGAATCACCTACCCAGCAAATCTGAGTATAATACTTCAAGGGAAAAAATGGTATAAATGGTCAATGATATAGATGACTTTCAGTTAATCATGTTGTAGAAAAGACCAGATCTGTATAGAAAAATTTGACTTCCCAAGACAAGAATCAAGAGAAACATGAAAAGGTAAACAGGAAAGAAAAATCATAAAAGACTCTCTAAAGCTGAACAGTTTGCATTACTACATGGAAAGAAAATGTTTTTAACTCTTGAATCTTTTCTCAGTATTTGGGTAGATGGAGAGATTGTACACACACACACACACACACACACACATACTCATAGATAGATAGAGAGTACAGGGTGTGCTATATCAGAAGAGATGATATCCACACACACAAACAAATAAAATAAAATAATAAATAAAATAAAATAAAAATAAAATAAATAAAATCAAATAAAAATTAAGGGGTGAAGGAGGAAAACTCCGGGAAGAGAAAGGGAGTAATGGAATGGGGCAGGCTATAACTCATAAAAGAGATAAGGAAAATCTTATTCAATGGAGGAGATAAGGGATAAGGGGGGGAGGGAAAAAATAAAGCTACTCTCTCCACATGTGGCTGAAGGAGGGGATAACATGCTCACTAAATTTGACATGAAAATTTATATCATACCACAGGAAATTAGGAGAGGAGGCAACAAGTGGGGTGAGGGGAATGCTAGAAGGGAGGGCAAATGGGAGAAGGGAGTCACTAGAAATAAACTCTTTTGAGAAGGGACAAGGTCAAGTGTAGGGGAAAAAATAAGGGGGGATAAAGTAGGACAGAGGGCAATATAATTATTATTACACAACATGATTATTATGGAAGTCTTTTGCAAAAGAACACATATTTAGTCTGTATTGAATTGTTTCCCTTCTTAGTGGGGCTGGGGAGGGAGGGGGGAGAGAGAGAAGTTGGAATTCAAAGTATTAGAAACAAATGTTGAGAATTTTTATTGCATTTAATTGGAAAATAAGAACAACAGGGAATGGGGTATAGAAATTTATCTTGCCCTACAAGAAAAGAGAGAAGATGAGGATAGGAGAGGGGTGGGGTGTGATGGAGGGGAGGGTACATTGAGGGAAGGAGTAATCAGAATGCAAGGTATTAGGAAGTGGGAGGAGAGGAGTGATGGGGAGAAAAATTGGGCATGTTACAAAGTGAAGTAAAAACAATTAGTATTAAAACAGTAGACTGAATTAATTACTGGGAATAAATCAACGACATCTTTAGTTTGGGGAAAAGAATTTCAGTCTAAATTTCCTAGAGGAAGGTAACCTCGGGCAAAATTTGGCATTGATGGAAAAGTTAAGGTTTTAATGGTAAATTTCATTTTATGATTGCTATTTAATCAGGAACTAGAACATGTATAGAAAAGCATGTAAGGCACTTAAGACTTGCCTCAGAAGATGTTCCTTAGCCAAAGTGAAATTATAATCATATTTGAAACCTGGATATTGGAACTTGCCATTTTTAGATGCTATGGGACTATTAAGTGACTGTTCTTCTGAGTCTAACTCCAGGTATGGGTAGCAAGAAAGGCAATCTGAGCCTCCAATCCATGATGCTGGTAAACTGGTGAGATGCTGGTATGAACTGCATAAGGTGATCTCATAGGAAGAGTGGGAGAGTGGCTGTTCAGCCTGGGCTGAAGTAGGATTCTCCTGATTCATTTTCCCCACTGACACCTGGCAGACTTTAAGCCTGACTGAATGCAAGTGGACAATCTAATCCTGCCTGGAACTGACATGAAGTTGGGGAGATATTGTATCCCTGCAATGTCCTTACTCTTGGTGGCAATTTCCTATAGTCAAAAGGTTTGTAAGCGTAATACCAGATCTATTCAATTATAGATTATCAGTAGGGGAACAACCAAGGTTAAGTCTAAAATTAAGCTATTAGGCATAGGACTTTAGACCAACAACAATAAGTTAGGGTCCTTTAATTCTTAGTAATACTGTGGAGACAATGAGGTCAAGAGCTTGTGAAGTTAGCAACATAAATATTATTTGTGTCTCAGTTGGTTAATGTTTAAAAAAAATTCTTTTGTGGTCCATATTGTAAATGCTTTAAAAAGAAGTATCACCTGACCAAAAGTTTGAATTGCTTTATCTGTTATAAACTGTGTTAAAAATAAAAATTAAAAACAAAAAAGAAATGCAATGATCTAAGAGAATTCCAATAGACGAAAGATGGAAAATGCTATCCACATCTAGAGAAAGAACTATGGAGTCTGAATGCAGATGGAAGCAGACTATTTGCTCTCTTTTTTTATTTGTTTGTTTTTTCTTTCCTGTGGCTTTTACCTTAGGTTCTGATTCTTCTTTACAACATGACTAATGTGGAAATGTTTAATATGACTATATATATTTAATATGATGTAATATCAGATTACATGCCAGCTTGAGGAGGATGAAGTGGAGGCAGAGGGAAAAATTTGGAATGCAAAATCTTATAAATGTGAATGTTGAAAACTAAAAATAAATAAATATTTTTTTAAATCTTCAAATCAAATTTCGGAGTGACAGAATCAACAGATGGTTGAGGTGAGATATTTTTCCAGCCTGAGACAACTTAGGAGGTCAACAGGAAAGGTCTGAGATACTGGGATGGGAAATGGCACAGAGCACATGCAGTAGCAGCCAACAGTAGTAGTGGCAGCATCTTCAGGAGCTCTCAGTCTAGAGATGATGAGGGGGTCAGACAACTAGTCAGAGAGTATATGGGGACCCTTTGCTGGCATTGGCAGCTATCTCTGACTGGCAACTGTATTGGTCATACAAAGTTCTGAATCACTGTTCCAAGAGGGAGAAGAGAGTACTTTTGGGTGGTCACAAGGAATCAGGCAACTTGGTCACAGTTCCAGGACCAAGAAAAGCACTAGCACCTGCAGCTGCAGGGGATCAGGGGCCCTGCTTGGGTAAAGACTAGAATTTGCACCAGGAAAAAAAAACATCTCTATAGATCACATCACCTTAGAAGCACCAAGAACTTGCAGACCCCTAGAATTAAATCTGAAAACAGCAGCATGGAAAAGCCTGAAGCTTGGGATGGTGCCTCTCCACCCCAAGGTGAACAGAGCTCCACTTTAACATAAAGTTCAAAATGAAGAAATAGGTTGGGAAAATGATCAAACAACAACAACAACAAAAGAACTTGACCATAAAAGTTAGTGTGGTGACAGGGCAGACCAAAACATTAACTCAAAAGAAGGTCACAATGTGAAAACAACTACAAGCAAAGTTTCAAAGAAAACTGCTAAGTAGACCCAAGCAAAAGAGGAATAGAAGAAAAATTGGGAAAAGAAATGAGAGTGATGAAAGAAAATTATGAAAAGAGAATTAACAGCTTGGTAAAAGAGGCACAAAAAGTACTGAAAAAAATAGCACCTTATATGAACATGCAGTTTTCAGATGAAGAAATTAAAGTTGAAAGTATAGTACCACTTCATACCTATCATTTTTTCTCATGTTCTCCATCATCAGTCATTTCTGAGGTGGTGCTTCAGAGTTGTCTTAATTTGCATTTCTCTAATAGATAATGATTTAGAGCATTTTTTCATATGAACTGTTGGTGGAATAGCGAATGTGTCCAACCATTCTGAAGAACAGTTTAGAATTGTGCCCAAAGGGTTATAAAACTGTGCATATCCTTTGACACAGCAATACCACTACTAGGTCTGTACCCCAAATAGATCAAAGGAAAAGAAAAAGGACCTATATGTACAAAAATATTTATAGCATTTCTTTTTGTAGGGGCAAAGAGTTGTAAGTTGAGGGGTTGCTCACCAACTGGGGAATGGCTAACAAACTGTGGCATATGATTGTGATGGAGTACTATCGTGCTATATGAAATACCAAAGTGGGGGTGTTTAGAAATAAAAGCATAGTAAAACCTGTATGAACTGATGCAAAGTGAAGTAAGGAGAACTGGGAGATCGTTGAGCACAGTAGCAACAATATAATGATGATCAATGGTGAAAAACTTGACTACTCTGATCAGTACTCTGATCTGAGACAATTCCAAAGGACTCTCCTTTTCTGAGGGCATTAGTGTATACCACCATATTGATGGCATAATGCTGACCAGGCTGGATGAGGCCAGAGTGGCAGGTGCCCTAGAGCTGATGGTGGCCCACATGAGGGACAAGGGGGACGAGGGTGGGAAAGGGAACCAGTCCTAAGAAAATACAGGATCCAACCCACTCAGTCATGTTTTGGGACATAAAGTGGTTGAGGAAAGTCCAGAGTATTGCAGGCGTAGTCCAGAATGAGTTACTGACAGTTGTTTCTCCATGACTTAAGAAGGAAATACAGAAATTTTTTGGACTCTTCAGGTTTTAGAAAACATATTTCTTACTTGGTATCCTAATGGCCCCAATTTACTGTTACGCGCAAGTCTATGTCTTTCAAATGTGTCCCAGAACAAACATTAGCCCAGGAAGATGTAAAGCAGGCTGTCCAGTAGTGTCTCCTCTAGGTCCCTTATATCCCTGTAAGGCCCACGTTTCTGGAGAGCTCAATCAATAAACATAAGGACCAGGCATGGTGACCAGAATAAACCACTGTTAGGTTCCTGGAACTCTTTGGAAAAGCAGTTGCTTGCCTCTTACTGGGCCGTAGTTGCTACTGAACAGATGACAGAGGATCATATAATCACCCTTTGTCCAGAGTTACCTGTTATGGGGTGGGGAATGCTTGCTGGTCTTAGTGCTCTTTACAAACAGGTGAATGCACAGAATGAATGTAAATACTAAATAGTAACTGTTTCTCTTTTACCCAGGAACCCTGAGGCTCTTCCCCTCCCAATTTGATTTTTTTTTTTATTAAAGGGGCCATCCGTTGACTTAACTGAGTAGGTGTATCTCACTCAAAATGAGAATGTGATAACACCTTAAAAGGGCCAGGGTCTCCCATCGTATCCTGGGCCATTTCCAGAGTCCTGATGAAAACTGGCCACTGGATCCAGATGACTCAGGAGAAGAAAGTGAGGTTGGTGACCTTGCACAGCCCTCCCTCACTCAAATCAAAGTCAACAGCAAATCATGCCATCATCCTGATGTCATAGTACTCTTTGAGAACAAAGGGCAAATGCAACAAACCAAAACAACAGCAAACAGGTGGTGACTATGCTAGAGACTGAGACCTCCAGTGGTGACTCTGGAATCCTGTCTCCTTGCCTGGCCCAGTGGGAACCAACCTATAAAGACCTAGCTCCTGAAGAATGCCATTTTTAATCAATCGATAAACATTTATTAAACGCTTACTATGTGGCACTGTGCTAAACACTGGGGATACAAAAGACAGTTGTTGCTCTTAAGGAACTTACAATCTAATGCGGGAAGCAGCATGCAAACAAGTATAGACAAAGCAAACTATAGACAGGAAATATTTCACAGAGAGAAAGCACTGGAATTAAGAGGGGTTGGGGAAGACTTCCTGGAAGAGGTAAGATTTTAGGTGGGACTTCAAGGAAGCCAGAGAGGTCAGTGGTTGGATTGGAGGAAGGAAAGTATTCTGGGCACGGGGGATAACCAGAGAGAATGTCTGGAGCCAGAATGGAGTGTCTTGTTTGTGGAACAGCTGAGTGGTCAGAGTTACTGGATCCAAGAGTACGTGGGGGGATATAAGGTGTAAGGAGATCAGAAAGTAGGGGGCTAGGTTATAAAGGACTTGGAACACCAAGTAAGGGATGTTTTATTTTATCCTGAAGGTCATAGGGAGCCACTGGATAGTCACTGTGGTGGCTGAATGGAGGATGGACAGGAGTGGGGAGAGACTGAGGCAGGCAGACCCAGCAGCAGCTTCTGCAACAGTCCTGGTGTGAGGAGATGAGGGTCTGCACCAGTGGGGTGGCAGTATCAAAAGAGTATCAGGAATGTAAGGGAGAGATGTTGCAGTGGTAGAATTGACAGGCTGTGGCAACAGCGTGGATAAGAGGGCAAAGGAGAAGTAAGAGAGAATGGGGAGTCCAGCATGTCTCCTGCGTTGCCAGGTGATTGATGGCTCCATCTACTACAAGAGAGGCATACACAGTTGGTAATAACATGCTGTACTGGGCACAGGACCTTGCGATTCCCCTCACTAAGGACAAAGCAGCTATTTCTAAAACAAGGGGCCCTCAACCTGTCCACAGTTGGACCCTTATCAGGGTAAGGTGTTGCCCCTACTGATGAACAGCTCCATCATTATGTGTCTGTTGTATTCAGATGCCCACATCATGTCTCCAACCTTTCAAAACCTATGTCCTTGACAAATCCATGTTATCCAGTGGTTTCTTGGAAGTCTTCAGGAAGATTTACATAATAAGAAGGAAGTGGACACAGTTCTAGATGAGCCTCTCTGACCCTTCCTGATTCCATCCCCAGCAGAGTTGCCTTACTCTCAAGTTCCTTGACCCCTCTGATGGCTCCATACACTCAGGAGGAGCTCAGATCTCCCTCAATTGGCAGACTTCCTTTCTTTTGGATTGGTTCAGGTAACTCCTTCCCAGGAAGGGTTTGGAGAACCAAAGGCTGGTATTGTTGGGGGACTTCTTATTTTCTACTAGCATGGGGGAAGTAAAATTGTTGCTATATAACTTTTGAGTGTTATTTACCTGGAAGAAAGGTCATTCTCTTAGTTGACTTAGTGGTAATTCTGAGATGAGGATGAGGGAGAGTCCCTATTTAGCCACTGTGGAAGAAGGGGGCAGCTGTTCCACAGAAGCCTCTAAGGGGGCAAAGATTATGTATTATTCCCCTGATGTAGCTCTCAAGGAGGGGGAATTTGGGGCAGATGAGCCGGGGAATATCAGATGCATAATGGTACAGGGAGAGACTAGATATCCACTCACATCCAAAGTTAGGTTGTGTGTAAGAGGCTTATGACCTCTTAGTCACTTTACTACAGATGACCCTGATGCAAGAAAAAGAATTGTTGACTTTTTCAGAAGGGTCTGTGTTTCTGGGTTCTTTTTTAAGAAGAGCCTTGATGTTCCTAGAGGAGTTCCTGCTTGTCATCACTATCTCATATCAGGAGAAGAAATCTGTGACTACATTAGATGTCTCATCATCTCTGTTGAGACTGGTTCATCATCACTGTTTTGTTCTAGGAGACCCACTGTGAAGTTCAAAGTTGTCACATTACCCATCACATGCAGCAAACTGAGACTTGGGGACTTAGTTTTTCTGAAGGACACAGGAGAAGCTTAGGACTTCTGACTTTTGCCTTCCCCCACATTTTTGTTCTGTTTAGTTTTTTTCTGTTCCCTTTTTCCCCCTCGTACAGTTCACACTAGGAGGCTTATCCTGTAAAAGAGTTGAGACTTAGCCCTTCCAAAGAGGGAGGGAAGGCCTAGACTCCACATTTTTGGTTATTGTTTTTTATTTGTTTGTTTTTATTTTTCCCGCTTTTCTGCCTTTCCCTCTCTTGTACTACCCATGACAAGAGGATTATCCAGTCATTTAAATGGTAGAAGTTCTTCTAGAACAGTGGGGACAAACTCAAGTAAAAATGGGAGCTACTGATCCATATGTAAGGGTCCCAGTGAACTGCATATTGACCTAAATATAATATCATAAATGGTTTATTGCATTTTTGTATATTTTGTTCAATATTTCCCAATTCTATGTTAATATGGTTTGGACTGTATGCAGCCCACAGGCTATGTTCTCTAAGAAGACCGTTAGAACCTTGCCACCACGGATTCCACGAGTTTGGACCAGTAGTTTCCTGATGCAGGTTCTTCATTCCATACAACTTGATTGAGTCTAGCTTAACTGGTACATCTTCCTGGTCTGGGGGCAGAAAAGATCCCCTCCACCTGGAACTGGCATCTCTCCAACTTGGTGAATGCCTGAGACCAAGCTGCCATACCTTAATGACTGACTGACCAGATGCATCCATCAAAGGATGTGAGGGGGAGGCCTTCTTTTCAATACTATTGTTCTACCATCGTTAGTTACTTTGTGACAGCAAGACTTGGAACACGACTGCCTGGGAAGATACAGAGGAGTATCCCCCAGAGGGCAGATAAGAGGCTCCTGGTAGGTGTTTGCCGGTGGAAACTCAAAATGAATGAGAAACTCTGTAGGAGGTACTCTGTAGGAGTAAATGATGTCATCAAGGAATTGTATGATAAAAAGAAAAGAAGCTTGTCACATAAAAACAAAGGGAATTGTGATCGCAAGCATTTATTTTTCACCTTAAGTTTTGCAAAGCACTTAACATATGCTAGATCATTTGCTCCTCACAGCAATCTGTGATGCAGATGCTACTATTGTCCTCCCTTCCCAGATGAGGAAACTGAGACTAGAGAAGGAAGACAAGTGACTTCTTGAAGGTCATACAGCTAAGAAGTGATGATAGGTGGACATCCAGAGTATAGAAATAGCAGTTGACCATACCAGGCCAAGTTGTGGAGCTGAACACCCTGCTGGTAAAAATCATTAAGAGAGGAGCCTTGAGTCTGCAGTAATGGCAGGGGTTTTGCTGTGATGGAGAACAGGTAGCAGAAGAACTTGAACTCTGCCTCTGTGTCAGTCTTAGTAGTCACTGTCATACTTGCCCCGCCCCCTCGCACGGCCCACATTCCCTGAGATGCAACATTAAGAAGGGACAGACTCTGTCAAGGGCATTGATATCGTTCTGGGGTTTCTAATTTCAGTGTTGTCCCCAACTTGTCTTTCACACTCATTCCCCACCCCAATCTTCTGCAGGATCTTGACATTCTCACTTTCCCAACATCTCTTCTATGAGGTTCAGTGCTAAAGTATAGCCTTGTGATGTTAGGGCTGAGGATATCTCCTTTCAGAAACTGCAAGAGTGCCTCCTTTCATCCCAACATCAAATATAATGGTGTCAGGCCCATCCCTAACACAGTAGGAGGGCCCAGAGCCAGGATCAAATATCAACACCTCTGTTTAGCGTTTTAAGCTGGCCTCACCTCATTTTTCCAGACCTCTTACATGTGATTTCCCATCACATCAATTACTGTCCCACTAAACTACCCTTCTTACCATTCCTCTTCCATGGCACTTCAACTTCCTTTCTGTGCCTTTCTCCTACCTGTCCCTCATGTCTAGAATGTACATCCGTGTCATTGCTATTTCTTGTTTCTTTTATGGTCTTTCCTCCATCCTCATTCTCCTGGATCTCTCTGCAGCTTCCGGCACTGTGGCTTATTGTCATCTCCATAACACTCTCTTCTCTGTAGCTTTCTGGGCACCACTCTCTCATAATTGTCCTCTTACCTATCTAAACACTTTTCCTCTGCCTCATTTGTTAGATTTGGCTCCAGGTCATACCCTCTAACCATAGGTGTCCCTCAGAGTGGACTCCCCCTTCTTTTCTCCCTCTATACGACTTCACTTGGTGATCTCATCAGCTCCCATGGATTCAACGACCAACCTCATGTTGGTGATACTCAAATCTACCTATTCTGCCCTAGCCTCTCGGCTGACCCCCAATCTGTTTCAAGCTGTACTTGGTAGTGTTATGGGCAGTGTGTCTGATGCCTCTGGTATATACCAATACCTGGAGAAACTGATGCTAGAGGTGATACATCTTGGAAGCATAGAGGCATTCCTTGGAGAAGGGAAGGTATCAAAAGGAGAAGAAAAAAAACCCTAACAATAATCACCTCAAAAGGTGATTGAGAGAAGATCTATAACTACTGATTCATGTGACTATTTTCCCATCTTTACAAAACCTTGATGAGAATAACCAACACATACAGTTATGAAAATATGAGAAGAGCAGTTTTCCATCAAGTATTCTCCACAGTAGAACCACACAATTAACTGAAAGATGCAGAGAACTCAAGATCTGGCTGCATTTGGTGTTGCTTGATTATAAAACAACGACAACAACCATTTGCTCTGGTCTAGTGAAATGCAGCTTAGAAGGCTGTCCTCCCAGGGTCTCTCCTGCACATGTAAAGATTGTGAAGGTTCTCAAATAAATGCCACCATAGAAAAAACTCTGCTCAACCATTCTCTGATTACCTTAAGCATGAAGCAGAGAACCGTGTGCTTTCTGAAGGGAATTGCCCCGGTCGTGAAGGGCGTTGGCAGCTTCCAAATGGAAGTGAAATCACCTTTGCAGAGTAAGCTCCTACCAAGATTCCTGTTTGCAGAGGATGATAATTGTGTTGATCACCTCAAGCTCCACATCAGTTGAGGTTTTGAAGTATGGTCTTGCATTTCATAATATCACTCCAATTGGGATATTTGGGTTTGCTCACTGGGCTGCTTTGTTTGTTCACAATCCTTCAGATTGTGTGGGCAGACAGAATAAATAAAAGAATCTCTGGAACAGTACTTCCAGTGATCTGCCTCCTACTCTCAGTATGAATAGGCAAGCACCCTACCATTCATTCACTCTGGTCATGCCTTTAGCCCACTTGTCTATCCAGAATGTGCCTTTCTACATAAACTATGGATTCCACAGTTCTTGCAATGACAAATTGAGGGAATTGGAGGACTTGGATTTTCAGTACACCCTACAAGTAACCATAGAGGTATCCCCAAAGGGATAGCTTCAATTGTACCCCCAAGGAGCCCTTGCATGGAAAGACTCAGATCTAACTATACTCTCCTAACCTCTGCATCTTTTCAGACACTAGCAGGATGCATTAGGCTCCTTTTCCATCATGGTCTGGGGTGACCTTATAAATCTACCCCTTATTCTCCTCACTTAGACCTTAAACTGTAACCTCCATTTCCTTACTAATTGTGAATGGGCAGGACAAATGCATCATTTATTACCTTCTTGACTACATAGTAGACTGGAAGGGTCACTGCCCTGAGGAGAGCTGGTGGTAGCCAGTACATAGTGTATAGAATCCAGAAGTGGCAGAGGACTCCTATCTCTGGACTTGGCCTATAGAGTCCAGGCATGTATTCTATAGGAAAAGATGGCCTCAGAACCCCAAACCTTGCTTTCATAGATGAATCAGGAGGCAACGTATGGGATCCAGTCTATGACCATGCTGCTATACTAGTGTGGGTTTGAGAAAGGGAATATAAGCAGCTGCCATAAAAGACTTAAGTTTGGGGGAGACTCTCTGATCTAGCTAATCAGTTCCCTGGCATTTCCTGTATCATGTCTCCTGATCCAGTCCTGGTACCCTGAAAGTACCCCTGCTCCTGCAGCTGGTTTCCTATTCATTTCAGATTCACCATTTTTACCAATACCAACTGCCATCAAAGGCAGGCCAGCTTCATGGAAGCTGCAAGGTATCTTGAAGGAAAGATAGGAAAAACCAGGTAGGTCAAACCATAGCTACTTCCTTGACCACCACTTCTCCTCAGAGCTTTATGGAGACAGTCCAGGACTAGATGGAAGTACTAACCTGGATTTATAATTCCAGTCTCTCTCCGCATCCCGCCTTGCCTTTTTTTTTCTTGGAGGCAATTGCTTAAGTCACAGAGCTAGTAAGCGTCTGAGGTCAGATTTGAACTCAGGTCTTCCTGACTCCAAGACCAATGCTCTATCCACTGTGCCACCAACTGAGCTACCTTCCACCCTCTGCTTATGAAGCCTGCAGTAAAATCTGCCATCTTTCAAGTATAAAAGATCTATGAGTCCTCTTCCAGTGATGTTGTGGTGGATCCTGCCTGTTTTGGGAGGGCTGATGACCAGGCCTACGGAGAGAAGCTGGGAATATAGGACTCCAGCTAGAGTGTCCAACATAGTGCCCAGAATAGTGACTGTCTTCTTCCCCAATAGAATGTCACTCCTGAAGGGCAGGGATTATTTGAGCTTTTGCATTCATATTCTCACTGTTTGGCACATTGTAAACACTTAACAACTGCTTTTTCATTCATTCATTCACTCATTTACTTTGTACGAACCAGATATTGTGCTAAACACTGGGGACACAGAGACAAAATTGAAACGATCCTTGCCTTAATGAAACTCGCATCCAATTTGGATAAACAACAAGTAAGTTGATAAACAACAGATAAGTAGCTACAAAACATATCCAAGTGAAAATGCAGATTGATTTAAACTGACTGCACCAACTGCTCTGAATAGAAACCAATGCTTCATGTCTTTAAAGGTAGAGAATAACACAAAAAATGCCCTAGAGAAGAACATGAAAGATGGGCTTACCCCACCCAGGACTATATTATTTTTCAAATCAATTAATCAAAAATAATTTTTAAGTATCTACTGCATGCAAGGGATTGTGCTTAGCAATGTCGATATTATCAGTTCTACAATAACATGGATTTCTTTTTGTAATTGTACAGCTTTATTTTACTTTCAGTTCCAAACGTTTTTCCTCTTCCTGCCACCTCCCCCATTCATTGAGAAAGCAAGAAATATAATACCCATTACAAATTTGAAGTCATGCAAAACAAATTTCCACATTAGCCATGTTCTGCCCTCTCCCCGGCTCCCCCAAAAGAAAAAAAAGAAACAAATATGCTTCAATCCACACTAAACCCATCAGTTCTTTCTCTAGAGGTGGATCGCATTTTTTTCTTCCTAAGTCATTTGCTATTGTGGTAGGTCATTGTGTTGGTCAGAGTTACTGTCTTTCACAGTCATTTGTCCTTATAAATCTTGTTGTTACTATGTAGATTCTTCTTCTGGGTTTTTTCACTTTACTATGCATCAATTCATATAAGTCTTCTCTGGTTTTTCTAAAACCATCCTCTTTATCATTTCTTATAGCACAATAGTATTCCATCCCATTTATATACCATAACTTGTTCAGCTATTCCCCAATTAATGGGGATTCCTTCAATTTCCAATTCTTTGCCACCACAGAAAGAGTTTCTATAAATATTTTTATATATCCATGTCATTTTCCCTTCTCTTTAATCCCTGTGGTACAGACCTACTAGCAGTATTGCTGGATCAAAGGGTATTTAGAGTTTAATAGCTTTGGGGGCAGAGTTCCAAAAGGATTTCCAGAATGATTGGATCAGTTCAGAACTCTACCAACAATGCAGGAGTATTCCTATTTTCTCACCATCTGCTCCTTTTCCCTTTTCTTGTCTCTTAGCCAATATGAGAGATACAAGATGATCCCTCAGGGTTATTTTAATTTGCATTTCTCTAAATTATTAATGATGTAGAGCATTCTTATGTGACTATTGATAGCTTTGATTTTGTCTTCTGCAAACTACCTGTTCCTATCCCTTGACCATTTATCAATTGGGGAATGGCTCTGATTCTTAGAAATTTGGCTCAGTTTCCTATATATTTAAGAAATGAGACCTTTAACAGAGAAACTTGCTGCAAAGATTCCCCCCTCCCCTAGCTTCCTGCTTTTCCTCTAATTTTAGCTGCATTGGTTTTCTTTGTGCAATTTAAAAAAAAATTATATAATCAAAATCATCCATTTGACTGTCCATGAATCTCTTTTATCTCTTGTTTGGTCACAAACTCTTCCACTTTCCATAGATTTGACAGACAATTTCTGTGCCAGCAGATCACTCTGTCATCGTCACTTATCTTCAGACTTCTTCCCTATTGCCTACAAACATGCCCAGGTCTCCCTTATTCGCAAAAATAAATGCTCCATCCCCACTAGCTATTGTCCCATATCCTTCCTGGTTTTTGTAGCCAAACTAGTTGAAAAGACCATCCACAACAGGTACCTCCACTTCAATCCCTCTCATTCTTTTATTAACTCTCTTTCTTCTGGTTTCTGCACTTATCATTCAACCAAAACTGCTCTCTCCAAAATTACCGATTGTCTCTTCATTGCTAAATCTAATAACTTTTTCCCTATCCTCATCTTTCTTGGCTTCTCGGAAGCTTTTAACACTACAGAATACCCTCTTTTCCTTGATACTCTCTTCTCTCCAAGTTTTCATCACACCACTCTCTTTTTCCTGGTTCTCTTCCAACTCGTCTGACCATTTCTCTGTCTCCTATGCTGGATCTCCATAGGTCATACTCACTAACCATGCGTGTCCCCTGAAGCTTTTTTCTGGCCCTGCTTCTTTTCTTCCACTATGTAATTTTGCTTGGTGATCTCATCAGCTACCAGGGATTCAATTATCATCTTTACATAGATATTATCAGATTTCTTTATCTAGCCCTGACCTTTCTCCTGATCGTTTCTCATATTTCAAATTTGATGTCCTATAAACATTTTCAACCTGCTCCAAACTGAACTCATTATCTTTCTCCTTAACTTCTCTCCTCCCACTCCTACCTTCTCTATTACTAAAAAATATAACAGCAGTCACCTAGTCACCCAGGATCACAAGCTAGATGTTATTTTCAGTTCCTTACCCTCTCTCACTACCAGCCCACCACCTCATTCAATCTGTTTGAATGTCTATCAATTTTCCCTTCTCTTGTCTATTTTGTCTTTTCTACTCTGACATTGTCCCTACTCTGGTGCAGGGCCTTATTACTCACACTCACACTATTGCAAGAGCCTGTGGGTGGGCCTCCATCCCCCACTAAGCTATACTTCTGTCATCCTACTGCATTCCTACTCAACAAACTCCAATGGCTCCCTATTACTTTGGGGATCAAATGTAAAATCTTCTGGGTTGCTTTTATTTTTTAAAATTATTTTATTTGTTTTCAGTGTTTTACAATAGTTCCATATATCTTAGATTTTCCCTCCTTTCTCTCCACTCCTTCCCCGGGACAGCATGCAATCTTATAAAGGTTCTACTTCTATATTGCTTTTAAAGCCTTCATAACTGGGTCCCTTCCTACCTTTCCAATCTTCTTTTACTTTACTTCCCTCCACATCAGGGAAACAAACATTTAATAAGCACCTAGTACATGCCAGGCACTATGCTAAGTTGAGGGGGGCACAAAAACAGTCCTTGATCTCAAGGAGATTACAGGCTAATGGAGAGAGAACATATAAAAATTATGTAGAGAACAAGGCATATTAGAGGATAAATTGGAAATAATCAACAGAGAATTAAGAGGAGTTGGGAAGGGCTTTCTATCAAAAGTGAGATTTTAGCTGGCACTTGAGAGGAGCCAGTAGACAGATAAGAGGAGGGAGAGCATTCCAGACAGGTGCAAACAGTTAGAGAAAATGCCTGGAGCTGGAAGGTAGAGTGTCTTGTTTAAGGAATGGCAAAGAGTTCAGTGACACTGGATCACAGAATATGAGTGTAAGAATACTAGAACAGTGTGTGTGTGTGTGTGTGTGTGTATGTGTGTGTGTGTGTGTGTGTGTGTGTGTGTGTGTTGGAGGATAGGGGAAAGGACAGGTTATGAAGGGCTTTGAATACCAAACTGAGCATTTTGTAATTGATCCTGGAGGCAATAGGGAGCCACTGGAGTTTACTGAGTATGGGAGTGACACATAGTCAGACCTGCACTTTAGGAAGATCACTTTGGCAGCTGAATGGACAATGAACTAGAGTAGAGAGAGACTTGTGTCAGGTAGACCCACACACAGGCTCTTAATAGTACAGGCATGAGTGATGAAGGCCTGTAATCAGGGTGGGGGCAGCATGGAGTAGAGAAGGGGACATATGTGAGAGATTTTATGAAGGTAAAACCAACAGATCTTGGCAAAAGATGTACTCCACACACTGTGATCCAGTGTGATCCTTACTGTTCCTCACCCAAGTCATTTCATATGTTAACTCTGAGCATTTTCCCAGCCTTGTTCTCTCCCCGCCCCCATGTCTGGAGCTCTGCCTCCTGGCTTCCCAGGTTTCCTCCAAGTTTCTCCTAGAGTTCCCCCTTCTGCAAAAAGCCTTTCCCAGTCTTTCTTAATTGTAGGGTCTTCCCTCTGAGATTCTCTCCAATGTATCCTGTACACAGGAGAATATCATGTACATTGTACATAATTTTACATGTTGTCACCCCCATTGGACTGTAAGGTCCTAGAGAACAGAGTCTGATTTTTGCCTATCTTTGTATCCCTAGCACTTAGTGCCTCGTACATAGGAAGCACTTAATAAATGCTTCTTGACATGAATTATTGACTATGTAAAGGGATACCATTTTTATGGTGGAATCTTTTTATTACTGCTGTACCCAAAGATTTGTAGCTGCTTGGTTTTAAAAATACAATTGTTATTATATTAGCAAAACCATCAATAAACACAAATATTCAAACAGAAAATAGAAACACCACCAGAAAGCAATGGCAGACCAAACCAGGACCTCGCATTACTGAAAAGTCAAAATTCATATGAATAAGGTAGTAGCCACATCATCTTCTTTGTTTCTAACAGAATCATCCTGTTGGCTTCTCTGTCATCTAAATTTTGGTTTTCTCCAGTGTATTTTCTGAATTGTTGCTGAAAAATTATCAGCTCAATTCAATTCAATGAGTATTAATTAAGCTCCTACTATGTGTTCAATATTGTATTGGACTCTGGGTATACAGTGAAAATAAGAGTGAGAAACACTGTGTATCCAGGTAATTTATTACAAAGGATTTAGAAAATCAACCCTAAACAATCTCTGGGGTGGGGAGGACTGAGCATGACACTTGAGGTCGTACTAGGAATTCTAAGAGGTGGGGGTGGGAAGGGAAAGTGCTCCAGGTTGGGAGGGGGTGGGAACAGCTGGTGCAAAGTCACAGAAGTGAGAGATGAGATATCATAAATGGGGACAATCAAGTGAGTCCCTTTGAGTAAAACATCAAGTTCCTGAGGGGGGGAATGAAAAAGTCTGGAAAGATGGGGTATCTAGGACTTTAAATGGATTTTCTGGATTTTCTCGAAAATGTCATGAATTTATTATCAGTAAATGTGTAACAATTTATCCTAAAATGTTTTTCAAAAACAAACACATCTTAACCCTGGATTTCATTTGCATGTGCCAAGCAAACCAAGCCATCACCAACCCCTTGACCACCATTTCCCCTCAGACCTTGATGAGGACAGCCCAGGACTCTGAGCTGAAGAACTTCCCTTCCAAGATGCAGTCTGGGAACTGCTTCAGCAGATAATACAGACACAGAAAGGAGAGATCATGCCACCAAAGTCCAGTGGTTCAACATCAGGAAATGGAATGATTTTATCAGTAGAAAAGACCACAGAAGAGGTCTGACCATCTGCTTTGCCACCATACCCCAAGAACCATGGGGACTTTCCATCTGACATAGCTGAAACTTTCCTGGTGTGTTGTCTCACACGTAAAATGGGACCTCCTTGAGGGAAGGGGCTGTCTACTTTTCTAATTGTGTCCTCAGCTCTCTCCATTACACCACACAATTGCCCATTATCATTTCCCTGTTACATGAGTGATGGAGTAACTGTGGGACAGAGAGACATCTCTGGGTCATTTCCCCAAATTTCTCAATACCATCATTACCCAGAGAAGATCTTCCTCTTCATGCCAATGCCTGGCATTATCCTTGGGGAACTTCAATTCATGTTCATAACTCTTCTGACAAACTGACCACACCAATCCTTAATCTCCTTAATGCTAAGAACCATCATCTACATCTTGCTTCAGTCACACACCTGTCAGAGATCCCTATCTCTTAGAATTTCACCACCTTTAAGATCTGGGCTTTTAACCTTCTAGTCAAATTGGCCCATCAGCTATTTCTCATACTGTTGTCATGGTTCAGTCCTGTCTGACTCTTCATGACCCCCTTTTCTTGGCAAAGATACTGGAGGGGTTTGACCTTTTTTCCAGTTCATTTTACAGATGAAGAAACTGAGGCAAGCAGGGTGCATTGACTTGTCCAGGTTTACGCAGCTAGTAAGTGTCTGACACCACATTTGATCTCAAGCCCAGCATTCTATCCACTGTGCCACCTAGCTGCCTTTCCTCATATACAGCATTCTCATTCCCTTTTCTATCTCTGCACAGGCCTGGAATGTTCTCTGCCTCTTCAAACCCTTAGCTCCCTTCAATGTTCAGCTGAGATGCCACCTCCAACATGGAGTCTTTCATAATCCCTGAGTTGAAAGTCCCCCCTTTATTTTGTATGTAATTTGTATATTTACTTTTAAGTATATATGTTGTTTCCCCCAATATAACAGAAGCTCCCTGTGAGCAGGGATGTCATCACTGCATCATCAATGCCTAGCACAACATCTGGTACAAAATAGGCAACTAACAAATATTTGTCTATTGACTGTAGGTGAGTGGATGGATGGATGGGTTGGTTACCTACTTATTAAGACTACTATTTCTACCAGGGTCCTGCCCCAGCAGCCATCCCTGTTCTCCTGCACCTTCAATCTCTTCTCCATCATTACCTCTTACCTATTTGCCTATAAACATGCTGGCTAAGGTCTCTCACTGGAGTCCTGAAAAAAGTCTTCCCTTGGTCCTTCCATTTTCTCCAGCTGCTGTCTAATTCCTTCTCTCTTTGTCTGGTTGTGGAGATTACATAGTTCCCTAGTTCTTCTTCTAACTTTTCTTACTTTCTTCCTCATTCTCTTCCTTCAATGTGAGCAGTTCTTAAGTATTTGGGCTTTGCTTTCCCCCTCTCCCTTTGCACCCCCTCCTCTCATCTCCCTCTGTCCATTCTCATGTCTCCAACTACATGTTCTATACTTAGGACGTCCATCGCTCTACTGACCGTAGAAAGGTCTTGTCTTCTCTTTTGAGTTGCTGTCCTACATCTCTAACTACTTTCAGGACATGATGTCCCACCAGTAGCACCTTAAGCTCAACATATCTAACATTGCTCATTAGCTTTCTCACCATCTCTTACTCTCATTCATTCTGTCTTCTGTATGTCTGTGCTACTGCTATTCCTTTGATCACCCATGTGTGTAATCCTGGAATTATTTTGTGACTTCTCTCTCTCCCACCTTTCCTATGCCATCAATTAACAAAGCCCTTTAAGACTACCTCTGCCACCTCTCTCCCATTCATTCCCTCCTCTCTATTCCTGTAGTCACCAGGGAGTTGAGCTCCTAGTGGCTAAGTGGGTGCAGGTTCTCATCACTCCCCTGGATTACTTCCATAACCACCTAACGCATCTTCCTGGCCCTCTCTCCCCTTCCCATCTAGCTTTCATGCTGCTCTTGAAATCATCTTTCTTATACATAGATCTGATCATGTTGTTCCACTGCTGAAAAATCTACAGTGGTTCCCTATGGCCTTCTGAATAAAACTCAGTCATCTACCTGGCATTGAAGGATCTCCACAATTTGATATTAGCTGACTTCTCCAGACATCTCATCTCAATCCTCTCCACACACTCTGTTGGCTGGGACACTCCATGAGCCTTAAATAAGCACAATGCTTGCCTGTCCACTGTGCCTTTCCTCAGGTTGACCCCTAAGCCTGCAGTGCCCTCCTGCCACCCAGTTTCCATTTTTGTCCTTATCCTCCTCCTCCAGGAGGCCTTCTCTGATCTCACAAAGTCCAACCCCAACCTCGACTTCACAGAGCACTTTGTCTAATGTAGTTACCATGTGTATGTATCCCAGCCCTTTGTGATGTGACCCTGAATGACTCAAACTCTGGATTTCCCTCAGTGCCTCAGGATTGGTTGTTGCTATTTTTTGCTGACAAGTGGATGGCCTCTGCTTGCACAGTTTGTCAGTGATGGGGCAGGATGTAAAAAGCCCAGTCTCCTAATGCTGCTCATGGCTGCTCCTTCTTACCTTGGAGCTCACTCACTGAGTTTGGAGAAAAAATGCTTGGGTTCCTGTGCACCTCCCCCAAAGGAATAGCTCTAGGGGTTTCTCTTTAATTCTACATCCTAGTGGAAAGCTTGGCTCAGCACAAGGCCCTACATAGAATAGGTAACCAAGAACTGGGGAAGGAAGGTAGGGAGAGAAGAAGGGGGACGGAGGGAAGGGAGGGAGGGAGAAAGGCAGGGAGGAAGAAAGGAAGGAATGAAGGAAGCAAGGGAAAGAGGGAGGAAGGAAGGGAGGGAGGAAGGGAGGAAGGGGAAGGTAGGGCTCACGATGTCATAGCAACCTGTGGAGGAGGACGTGCCTTTGCCTGTCTGTGTTGACCCAGCATCCAGCATAAAGGCCTTTGTGCTCAATGCTCAGGGTCAGTGGGGCTCCCAGGTGAGATAGAGGTTCAAGCAAAGGAGAAGCTTTCTCCTTTCATCATCAACCTGGAGCCCTGAGAGGCTGTCTGTGAGATGGGGAATGGCCGGAATGCATGCTGGTAGCCAGGGGGAGTTAGGGAAGATTTCAATGGATTCCCCTTAAAATGAGGACTGCCCCTCCCCCCCTTTCCCTCTGTCAATTTCGTTGCAGTCATTATTCCAGGGTCTGGATGCAAAGATTCCTATGGGGAGTTCTCAGAGACGATTCCATTTCCATTGGAAGATGCCACTTAGCTAAACATGAATAGATTTAGCCCAGAGAATCAAAGGGGGAGAGGAAAGGGAAAGGGAAAGGGAAGAAAGGGGAGAGGAGAGGAGGGCAGGACAGGGAGGGGAAGGGAAAGGAGATGGGGAAGGAAAGGAGAAAAGAGGGGGAAGGGAGGAAAGAGAAGGGGAGAGGGAGAGACATTCCAAGGAGCAATAAAGCTCTCCCCTCCTCCCCTGGAACTCATTCACAAGACCTGCGGAAATCATCTATATTCACCAGCTAGCCAGCAGAACCGAGTGAGCACACTGCACCTCAAACTGCCAGCAGCTCCCCCCCACACACACACACAATGATACCCAAACAGCGAGATCAGAGCCCTACACGCAAGCGAAAGCTATTGGTCTGCTGAGATACACTGAGGCTACAACTGCATTCCCTTCATTCTCTTCATCTGTCAAAGAGGAGGAGGGGGGGCAGGAGGGGGAGCAGCAGCAGCAGCCCCAGAAGCAGCAGCAGCAGCAGCAGGAGGAGGGAATTTACCCTGACTGGCTTTCTTTGGGGAATATGTGCCCCTTGATTTATATCTGTATGTAAAACCTATACAAAGTATCTGCCAGTAACAGGTCTCGAATTTTTTTTCCCCTCCCACTCTGCTGTGTCAGAGGAACGCAGACAGAAGTACCTCTGTTTCGGGCTCCACCGCTGGAGGAGGAGTTTTCATTCAGACTTTCTAAAGAGGTGGGGGATACTGAGAGACTCACCAGAAAAGGTCCCCTGAGCCAGCCTAGGGATTCAGTCCTTTTCCTGCTCCTGTTCGCCATGGACCTGCCTTCCTCTCCAAGTAAGTAAGCCTTAGTAGACAAGAACTTCCCCCAGTGTGTGGGGATGTGTGTGGGGGTGTGTGTGTGTGTGTGTGTGTATGTCCGTCTGTGAATGCAGTGGATGTATGCGAGTGTGTGTGTGTGTGTATGTATCTGTGGTGTGTGTGTGTGTGTGTGTGTATGTATGTATCTGTGGTGTGTGTGTGTGTGTGTGTGTGTGTGTGTGTGTGAATGTAGTGGATGTGGATGGGGGGGGGGGGGTTGGGGGGTGATCTAGGCTGCTAGCAGCTTTAAATACAGAGCCAGGTCTCTATCTCACCCTGTTTATCTATGCAATGTATTGATTGATTTTGCATAGGGCTGCCTAGCCCTGGGCTGTGTAGATTACACCCAGCCTGGGAAAACAGAGAAATCCATTGACATGAGTCAGCACTTAGAGAAAACTCCAAATTGGACATCTGAAAGCCAAAAAGATACACTTCATAATCACTCCCTTTTGAAGCCCGGAGCTCCATCCATTTCTCTCCCATTGACCTTTAAATACCTTTGTGTGTGTGTATATGTGTGTGTGTGTATGTGTGTACGCGCGCGTGTCTGTGTCTGTGTGTGTATGTATGTATGTGTGTCTATTGGCGCGCGCCCGCGCGCCTGCGCGCGCGCCTGTCTGTCCTAGCTCCAGACAGCTCCAGGTCATCAGCGCTAGATGGCTGGGGGAGAAACAGACAGACAGGCTGTACCCAAAGGACCGAACCACTGAGGCAGGGGCCAGGCCAGGGCCTCCTCTTCTAATGGCTTCCTGCTTGGATTGGTGCAGCTTTCTGATTTCATCATATCACCTTGCCCTGGGAAAAAGATGGCCCAAACTGGCAGAGTGTAGCACACCCCCCTCTTACAATGAGCCACAGTAGCTGTTTAGAAATCTAGGGATTTAGGTCTTGGTGGGCACATGTCTGAAAGTGGCATTTCAGTTGGGATTACTTTTCCCTCCACCCCGAATTTGGGGACCTGCACACAGATCAATTTAGCCAGTGGCTGCCTGTGAGACTCTGGGGCTGGTCGTTCTTAGGTCTATCCTTCTAGGCACTTGTAAAATATTGAAAAATCAGATTGGGCAATTAGAACTGAACTTTTAGGCAGAAAAGCTATTTCAAAGTGCAAATATCCTGTCAGGACCAAGAAGAATCACATGGATGTGAAAATATTAGAAATGAGAACATTTTAGATATCCGGTAACTTACAATATTCCCCCGATATTCCAACCACTTATAAAGAAAAGCTTGCTTGAGCACAGGAAGCCCCCAGAGTGCTGATCTGAAGCTCAACCTCATTTCTGGCTCAGGATTTGGGCTTCTTTGTGGCCATTGGATGTAACCTATAAGCACCTGTAGTCGTCTGTATTGAGAGGGTGCTCTTCAAAATGGAGGGGCTTTAGAGTTTGTGTGTGAAGGGTGGGGAGGGGGGGGGTCAGGGGGGGAGGGGGAGGCGCTTCAAAGAACACTGGGTTTTTACCAAGCTTAGAGACTGAGAATTAGAATTAGTGATTTCTCTCCCTCCTACCCTGCCCCCAACGTAGCCCCGAAGAATGGGGCTGAAAGAAAATAGGAGGGGACCCTCTTGATCTAGTGGTAGAACCCCTCACATTTTACTTACAGGGAAATCGAATCCCTAAGACACGAAGTCTCAAAGTAGTCTATCCCTTGACTTGGAGGGTTGACACCAGAACCCAGATATCTTAATTCTCCTCAAAGCAGCTTAGAGTAAAAAAGAAAATCCACAGAGCCCTCAGAAAGGAAAGACTGGTTCCTCAACATGTTCTGATGTGTGAAAAGCATTTGTATTCATGAGGTCTTGAAATCTTCTAATTGCCAAGCTTAGAAATGAACTATCTTTACTTCCTAAGCTAAGGTAGGGGCGCAGTGAGAGGAGATAAGAATTAAACAACATATGGACCTGCAGTGAGATGCAGAAATGATGGCTGAATTGAGATGGAATTACTCTGGCAAGTTGTGAAAGATTCATGGAGTTTAAAAGCCAGAGGCGGCCTCAAATCTCTTCTAATACCAACTGTCTCATTTTACAGACCAGGAAACTGAGGTGCTGAGCAAGTAGAGGGGAATTGTCAGAGGTCACACCTTTGCAGAGCAAAAGACCCTTGGTCTTCTGAGTCCCAAACCTGAGCTTTTCCCAGAGTGCTGCAGAGGTTATAGTAAGGCATTGGGCAGTTACAGAGGGAGAGCTTAGTCATGTAGAAAGGGGACAAGTGAGGATTTGCCAGGTAGGGTGTAATTTGTACAAGGAGGGATTTTTCAAAAGCGAGGGTCAACACGAGGAATTAAGCATAGTTAAGACCATTGTGAGATCCCACTCTCTGCTGGAAGTCATTCTTAAAGGTAGCATATATGTCACAGAGAAAAGACAAGGTTTGACTGCCAGATGACTAGATGGGGGTAGGGAAAGAGGGGTCAACCTGTCCTCCACTGTCCTTTCCCATTTTCTTCTGAAATCCACATTGACTTCCTTTGTGACAGCAGGGAATTCAATCCTAAAATCAGAACTCTCCACAGTTTTCTTCAGGAAGGTAGTGGTGGATGGACACATTACAAAGCATTCAGGGCTTAGAGTATTTTGTCATGAAATTTTTCTTAAACAATCACTCCCCTGAAGGGACTTTAGACTGTCTCTGTCTCCTCCAAAGCAATCTGGAAAACAAAATTCACATCAGATCAGAGAGAGCAGATTCCAGGACCAGAAGAAAACTGTTCAGGAAGTTGTGAGTACCTGAGCAGAGAGATGCTGATGGGAGTGGGCTTACAATGCATCATTCATGACTGCAGAGGCACTAAGCATCCGTCTGAAATAACAAGATCTCTCCATCCTGCAGTCAAGAATTTGCAATCTCCTAAGCCACTTTTAAGAGTGTGTACCTTGTTGAAAAAAAAAGCCCCTTCTCAAAGAAGGAAAGAAACTGCCCAGCAGCATTAGTAGGTTGTGCTGCTGTTGCTTCAGAGTTTTTCCGGATCAGAAGAAACATGTTTGTAGCCATTTCTCCCTGTATCTTTTGCATCAGCCTGTTCATTTCTGAGCCTCTGTTCCCCTTTACCTTCGTTCTATTAGTTAGATTGCATTCAGCAGTCTGGAATGGAACCCAGTTTGTTGTCATTCATTTAATCGTGTATTCTGTTCAGCTCCCTAATCTTACCCAAGTCTCCTTGAAGTCCCTCTCTATTACTGTTCCTCCATTTGGGAACTGAGAGTTCCTGCTGATGAAAAGATTTTGCCCAACTAAAAGGAACCTTGTAGGTTCATCTTGGCCATCCCCTTGCAGAACCATACCCAAAACAGAGGACTAAGTCTGGTCTTAGAGATTACTCTCTCCTTCTCCCTCCTCCCTCTCTCCCCTCTCCCCTATCCCGGGGAGGGAGGGGGAACATCTTAAACCCTGTTGGTCACCCAGTCCAAGTGTTTCTCCTCTTCATTACTCTGATAGTCTGCAATCGATGCCCAGATCTACCCTGTGTGACCTTGGGTAAATCACTTGCCCTGTTTGGGCTGCAGTTTCCTCCCCTGTAAAATAAGGAGTTTGAACTAGCTGACCTCTGAGGCCCCTTCCAGTTCTACAATCTAGGAGCCTGTGATCCTATAAGCCCTACACTTAAGAGCCAAAGAAGCCTAGAATCTTTTGTCTACAAGGTTCCTTTGTCTGACTTGTTCCTTTGACGTCTCCTGAGGCCCTTGGTCCTCAGTGCTGTGCCTGGACTGTCATCCCCATTCCTTACTTCCTTTTCTCATGTTTTCTCAGGTTTTGTCTTCCCTGTCCTGAGCTACCCACTGTACTCCACTCCAAATCTCAGATAGTTGGAGTCTGAAGTTCTGTGGATCCTTGAGCCCTACTGCTTCCTTGATCTTTCTGTCTGAAGCCAGTGTTTAATGGGATCTCCAGTCTAAATCACAACCTCTCAGGCCCTCTCAATCCTACTGGATATTTGTACTCTCTGGCACGTAGGAGATGGATATTAATGCTTCTGAATTCCTCATTCCACAGGGAAGTCCACTGGAGACAATAGAGTCATTCTTAGCCCTACCCCTGGAATCCATAGGACATTCAGTTCATTTGGACAGTGCCCCTTAGAAAATGCCGGTGTCCTTGTCAATTAAGGTGGCCAGATGCAAATGGCTTAGACCTAAGGAATGTATTGCACACTCCTCACCATATCGGTGGATCCCAAATCACTTCCCATCCAATCATATCTTCTATTTGGGGTGACTCTTATCCATGTTCTCCCAGAAAAAGAATCAGAAAACCCTAAAATATCAGAGTTAAAACTGGGAAAGTCCTATGTTTCACACCTGGAAGGGATATTAGAAGTCATCTCCTCCAGCTCTCTCATTTTACATAGGGAAGTGAAGATACTTGCCTAAGCTCATACAGGTAGTAAATAACAGAGCTCGGACTGGAAAATTCACATCCTTTGATTCCAAATCTAAGATTCTTTATGTTATATAATTCTACTAATAATAGACATAATCATAATCATGTGCATTTATTTAGTGCCTACTAAGTGCCAGGCACTGTGCTAAGCTTTTTGCAAGTCTTATTTCATTTGATCCTCACAATAGCCCTGGCATGTAGGTGCTGTTATTATCCCCATTTGACAGATGGGGAAACTGAGGTAGACTGAGGTTAAGCGACTTGGCCAGGGTCCCCCAGCTAGAAACTCGGTTCATCCTGACTTCAGCACCAGTGCTCTGTGTGCTGTGGCGCCCCTTAGCTGCCCACCCTCTGTCTCCAATCCCTTCATTTCTCATTTCCCAATACACAACCCTTTTTTCAAGAAGCCTCTTTTGTCACACAAAAAAAAAAAATGACTGAGGAAAGCCAGTGTCCACATCTGACAGCTTATTCCACACCTGAAGGAATTGTGTTTTCTCATTTCTCCTCAGGAACCAGAATTTCAACCCCTTCATTTTATAAGTAAGGAAACTAGCCCAGAGAGGGAAAGTGATTTTGCCTGATTGGCATTTGGGACCCTGCTTGAGGTACTGAGTCCCAATACCCATGGTGAGTGGTGTCCCGGGACTTCCATGAGGTCAAAATAACCATTGCAAAAAAATACAACTACATTGGCTTTTGGGTGCATTGAGATTCTTTCCCTCCCCTCGCCTCCCCCTCCCCCCAAGTCATTTCACTGATTAACCCTTGGGCAAACATTTCAATTGAAATGATTTGTTGGATGCCTTCCCCATGCCACAAGAACCTCTCACCAGATAGACTCTCCTCCATTGAATGTTTAGCGACTAAGGCCTTTCTCATTTCCCTCCCCCTCTCTCTGTTCCTCTGAGTCTGGTCATTTCCCTGCCTTAGCTGGTTTTATTTGTTACTCTGCTGCATTCACTGAAGGAAACCATATCCTTTTGCACCCATTCAAGCCATCCGCACCATCCAGTTTGTATGACTAATTGTTCTATTTTGAACTGCTCTGAAATCTGACGGCTTTTGTACATGCTTTTATTCCTGCTCCTGTTTTCTGGGACCTGGTGCCCCCTGATTGGCTCTTGCATTTGTATGAAAGCTTGCTTAGCTCCCCTTTCTCCCATTGAAATTGCCAAAGGCTCAGAGGGCACAGGAATGATTGGCATGTGCTCATCACTCCTGTCTGCCTCTCTTGAGTGGGCAACCTCGAAGCTCCACTAAAAATCACATTTGGGAGAACAGTACTCCCCCAGTTCTTTCAACTGAGGGCCAACCATCCTCTCCTCGCTGGTAGCCATAGTCCTTTGCTTCCTGGACGTTGTCTTTGTGGACTCTACAGCCTGGGTTTCCAGCAAGGATGGTGGTTGGTGGGGGTCGGGGTGAGGATGATATTAAATGCAATTCTACTTACTTCAAAAAACATTTCTTTACATCTTACAGTCATTGCACTTAGCCAACTGCTCCTGTAGGTTAGGGTCACAGAGAATGCTCACTCACCTTTTTTTCTACCCAGAAGTCATCTGGCAACCCAAACTGAGGCTCAGACACCCATTCATGGTAAGCCTACACCTAATGGGAACCTGGCTCTGCCTGGATCCATTTAGAGCCTGAGACAGCAGGGAATCACATTTGTACTTTAGAAGAAGATGGAGCTTAGGAGGCCAATGTCCTGACTAGGGGCTTGGCTTTGTCCCTTACCACAGATGTGTACACAGGTCATATCATATCTCCAGGCCTCGATTTCTCCTTTTTTGAGCACTGGAAGTAGATGAGAGTCTCATCCACTGAGTCCTTTCTTTTTCCAACCTCATATCTACTGATTTTCCCGGTCCTGTCTCTGCTACAAGCAAGGTCTAACATGCTTAGAGATCTTTTTGCTGCCCACCCCTGCTGCCACTCAACCCACAGAGAGTGCTCACATCTTTCCAGTGCACTCTCCTCCTGACAATCTTATAAAGCACCTAATGCAGGGATTCTTATCCTCATTTCATTTCATAGAGAAGGATGCTGCAGATCAGAGATGCAGGGAGACTTGCCCAGAAATGCCAGCAGAAGGTGACAGTGCCAAGATCTCCTGGCTCGCAGGCCCAGTGCTCACTCTTATCCCCTCACCTTGTCTCCTCCTCTGTGTCTTGTCCTTTCCCTACCATTACACAGCCACAGCCTCCCCTCCAAAACATTCTGAAAGAATTCCATCAACATCCACATTGCCATGCATTCTGAGAAGGCAGAACCCTGCTCCCTCCAGAACCCTGAGATTTGTGAACCTGAAGCATAGCCATGCGAAGGCTTTAAGTAGCTGGAAAGACAGCACCTTTCGACTTAAGGGCCAAAGGAAGTGGGTTCATTCTTATAGCTGCATGAGACTGTTTCCTTATCTCTAGAATGGAAAGAATCATCCTACCCTACCTCCCACAGGGTACTGTTAGGAGGCCCTAGTGAGAAAGAATGAACAGAGCTTTGTAACCCTGAAGGGCTCTCTGTAAGTGTCCGTTGAAATTGTTAGTATTATCACTAATGATTATTATTGTTGGAAACTCCTACAAAACCTCCTAAGGCTAGAGATCCCCTCTCCTTCCAGATTGAGCCTGTCTTCTTCGAACAAATGCCCAGCAAATGAAATGCTACAGTCTCCATGGCTAACAACAAATAACCATGGCAATCGATTGTCTGCACCTCTAGCCCTGACTAAATAAGCCTTGTGTCATGGGAGGTGCTTTGGTCACTGCTCTTGGGAGATATTTTGCATGTGCTGCCAACAAATTCTCTTCCAGTTTTTGGTATAGGTTCTGCAACTACAGGTTTGCAGGGTCAGAAAAATATGGCATGTATTAGCTGACAAACCGTGTCACCCATGACTGTAAACCCAGTCAGGCAGAGGAGGGAAAAATAAAAGGACTGGACAAAATATTCTATGAGGAGCTTGATTTCATTCCATTTCTGGCAAAATCCTCCAGCATTAATTAAGGGGTGATTTGTAAGCACTCAGGGAGGCAAGGCATGGTCACCAAAAGCCAGCATGGCTTTTTGAAAAACAGGTCATGTTAGAATGATGTTATTTCTTATTTGAACAGGGTCATGGAGTTAGTACATCAGGGAAATGTCAGTGGTACACATAGATTTCAGCAAGACAGTGGAGAAAATAATCTTTTATGTTGTCCTTGTGGACAAGATGGAGAGATATCGGGTTAGATGATAATAGAGTTTGTTGGACCTTGTAGGATCAACCCCAAGGACTGGTAATTAATGAACGATGATAACGGAGATTCGAAGTCCTTAGTAAAGTGCCCTGGGGACCTGTCCTTGGCTCTGCCTCTTACATGTTTTTATCACTGACTTGGTGAAGGCATAGAGAGCGTACTTATCAAATGAAATGAGGATGGGAAGCTGGAGGAAAGAGCTGATTGGGTGACAGATTGGGGATTTCAAAAGGTCCCACTAGCCTGTGCCCCATCCCCATCCCCACTTACCTCTCAGCAGAATCTAACAAGATGAAATTCAAATGGGATAAATGTAAATTCCCATAATTGAGTTCCAAGAAATGAATTGTGCAAAGTAGAGAATGGGAAAATTGTGGTGAGACAACAGTCCCTTTGGAAAAGACCTGGGGGCTTAGGAAGACTATAAACTCACTCTGAACTAGCAGTGTGACTAAAAACAGACTATCTAGAATAAGAGTCCCACTGTCCTCCTGATGAGACCTCACCTAGAGTATGGTGCTCAGTTCTGGGTACTGCATTTCAGAAAGGAGATTCTCAAATTCTCTGAGGTTGAACAGCATAATGGGGGGTCCAGAGGGCAAAGCACACAAAGATTTGTTGAAAGAACTAGGGAGAAGAGAAGATTCAGGGAGACCCAAGGATTTGCGTTCAAGTATTTGAAGGGCACTTATGAAAAGGGGGACTTGTTTTGTTACGCCTAAGGGGGCAGAACCAGCAGCAATGTGGGAAAGCTTGCAAAGGGGTAGCTCAATATGAGGAGGGATTTTCTAACAATTAAAAGCATCTACCTTGTTCTGTAGGGAGAGCTTTCTGTCACTGCAGCAGAGGCTTTTAGGAGAGGCTTGTGCCAAATTGGAGCTGCACAAGGAAGCCACTAAGATCCCTTGTCACAGTTCTGTTGTGAGAGTCTGCATCTCAATGGGGGACCTGCTGCACTTAGCCCTAGGGGAAATGTAAGATGGCAACCCGTAAATACATGAATGCTGAGAAGCGATCAGAGTTGGGGGGGAGAGGGGAAAAGCAGAAGATGATAAGTGGCTTATGAATACCCTGCCTCTCCTTCTATTGAGTTTTCATTCTTTGGTGTGTAGGGGCAACTGATCCTGCTCATGCCTCTTCTTACTCTCTGGTGATGGTCCTGCCTATGTGATCTCATTCTCTCTCCTCTCTCTCTCTCTCTCTCTCTCTCTCTCTCTCTCTCTCTCTCTCTCTCTCTCTCTCTCTCTCTCTCTCTCTTTCTCTCTCTCCCTCCCCCTCCCTCCTTCTCCTCTCTTCCTTCCTCCCTCTCCTTCCTTCTTCCCCTCCTCTCCTTTTTCTCTCCCTCCTCTCCTTCTCCCCTTTCTTCTCCTTTTTCATCATCTTCCTCCTCCTCCTCTCTCCATCTCTCCCTCCCTCTCTTGCTCTCTTCTTCTTTTTCTTCTCTCTCTCTCTCTCTCTCTCTCTCTCTTCCCCTCCCCCTTTTCTCCCTAAGGCTTTTCAGATGTGCCCTGATGCCTACATAACTGCAAGCCCTCCCTCCTCTTTACCACCAGAGTGCCACCCTCACTCAAGTCCAAAGAATTCAAGAGCCAAGACAACATGGATGCCCCAATAACAGATGATTTTCCTCAAACCCTGCCCATTGAGCAACTCTGCTCCATCCATGTGAGCAATGAGTATGTGGAACGGCCTGCCATCTCCTGCCAACAGACCCTGTCCAGCTCTTCCCTTGCCCAGCAGGCCCACAAGTCTGATTGGTCCCTGTCTACTATTCCCTCGGATCTGCCTCGAAGCCTCAGCCAATGCCACCAGCTTCAGCTCTTGCCACAGCATCTGAGCCAACCCAGCCTTGCTAGCTCCATATCCCACACCACCATCACCTCCGACCAAAGGCTTCTGACCAGCATCACTCCATCACCCTCCGATCACTCCCTTATCTGTACCCAACCTCAAGCAGGGGCTCTGAAAGTGGAGGATTCTCAGAAAGGTGTAGCGGAGAAGCTGTCCCTCCATACTGGGGGGCACCTCTTTATTTGTGAAGAGTGTGGCCGTTGCAAGTGCATCCGCTGCACAGCCACACGCACCCTCCCCTCCTGCTGGCTCTGCAAGCAGCGGTGCCTCTGCTCCCCGGAGAGCCTCCTTGACTACAGCACGTGCCTCTGCTGCGTCAAGGGGATCTTCTACCACTGTTCCACTGATGACGAAGACAACTGTGCCGATGAGCCCTGCTCCTGTGGGCCTGGCTCCTGCTGTGCACGCTGGGCAGCCATGAGCCTCCTGTCACTGGTCATGCCTTGTTTGTGCTTGTACCCTCCAGCCCGAGGATGTCTCAAGTTGTGCCAGCAAGGCTACGATGGCCTACGGAGGCCAGGCTGCCGATGCAAGAGCCACACCAACACTGTTTGCAGGAAGATCTCTTCCAGTGGAGCCGCCTTCCCCAGGGCCACGGAGAAGCCGGTGTAAATGCCTTGCAGCCTCCACCCAGTCCCTTCTCTCCCCCTCACCCTTCACTCTGTAGGAAGGAAGGGTGGGGATCAGAGAAACCAACCAGCCAGGACTCAAGGGCCCGCTCCCATCAATCCTGCCATGCTGTGGGGCTGGCTAAGTGCATCTTGAGTCCAAGGCAGCTTGTCCTTCCTTCATTGGCTCTCTGTACCCCCCCACTCCTCCCTTAGCCTCCCCTCCCCCCACTTACCTCTCGATTTTTCCTGCCCCAAAGCAAAAAATAAATTAAAAATCAGATGATCCAAAGACATGGGACTTGCACATTGAAGACAAATTGAGCCAGCTTCTGGCCATCTCTGCCCATGGCCTCCTCAGCACTGTGTGGCAAATGGGAGGTTCCCTGACATGGCCTTCTTCCACACCAGACTCATTTCCCCAGTGCCTTCGGGGGCTTTCTCCTGAGATGGCTTCCAAAGAGTAACATGGGGCCACACAGCAAGCATCTAATCATTCTTTCCTCCCCCTTTCTTGCCCTCTCTTGGTCCTTGACTTGCTCATTCTTTCTCTCTGTCATCTGCAGTCCACTCACTCATTCTCAACTTGCCCCATTATACTCTCCTTTCTCCCTTCTCCCTCCACCTCTGCCCTGCTCTTTTTTTCCCTCCACCCCCTTCATTTCTCCCTACCCCACCTTATCCTACATCCCTTTTCCCATCTTTCATCTTTTCTCTGTCCCCTTATTCTTTCCCTTGCCCCTATGTCATTCCTCATCACTTCCCAGTTCCCTAATCCCTTGTCTCCTCCCTTACCCAACCTGATCCCTCATCCCCTCCCTGGTCCTTTATCTTTTCCCCTTTCATTGACTTTTCCATACAGTTCCTTTTCCCACATCCCAGCCCAATGTCTTCTCCCTCCCCCACGTCCTCATTGCCTCCCTCCCCCATCTCTTCCTCAGGCCTTTTCCCCTCCTTGCCTCTTTCTCTAGCACCTTCAGGAGTGGGGGTTTCCCAAATGCCGTCCCTCTGCTTTTTTCCCCTTGCTGTGCTATTACCCAGTCTTACAAAAAAAGAAGGATTCATGTGATATATTAACCAATAAGCCTGCCTGAAACCCAGATGTGTGAGTGTGTGTGTGTGTGTGTATGCACTGCACCCACCATACCCACACATCTCTAGGCATATGGGATCAGGAACAAGTAATCCAGGCTTGGTCAGCTGGAGTCTTGTCCTTTTCCCTCCCCTTCCCCAAACTTGATGGCCTTGGGCAGTAAAGGGTGGAACATATAGCCCTTCCCTAGAAACTAATAGCCCTAAGACTGCATGATTCACGTTCTGTGGATATAATTATGAAACCACAGAACTTAGGGCTGGAAAGGACTTTAAAGATCTTGCAACCCATTTGACAGATGAGGACACAGAGTCCCAGCAAGGGGACAGAGCATGCCCAAGGCCACACAGGACAATCGTGATAGAGCTGGGATGAGAACATGGATGTCCACTCTCCCAGACCGGTGCTCTTTCCTGGCACCACATCAGACATCTTCTCACCTGGCCCCCCTGTTAGCAGGGGCAAAATACAGCCTCCACCTATCTACTGTTCAGGAATCGGGGAGAAGTGAGTCAATGATCACTGTCCAATGTCTGTTGGACACTGATCCATTTAGGAAGTGTTGAGTGTCACTCATGGGTGGCCCTATTGGTAGGACCAAGGTTGTAACTCACCGTTACAGTAGCTTAGGAGGAGCTGATATCACTGTTTGCCCTTCTTGGTCACCAAGGGTGGTCTGTTGGAAGATTGAAAGCAAGGGCCCCAAAAGGAGACCTCACTATGGTTCCCCAAACTGACTGTGCCCCCCACCCATGCCCCACCGCCTCTGCAGAGAGGCACTGGCCAATGCACCTGGTAGCTCAGAACCAAATTCCAAGGAAAAAGAAAAGTTGCAGATTCAAAAGTTCAAGGTCCCAGGTATGTAACACAGGGTGTACCTCCCTCTTTCCTAAATCGAACTCAGAGTACCCAGGCTAAACTTCCTTACCTGTGAGAGAGACTGCCTCTACGATTCTCCGGTTGGTCAAGGTCACACACTGTGGAAGAACTGTAGGGATAGGCTACTAGGAGGAGAAATTCCCCAGGGCTGCAGCTTTCCCTGCCCAATGGGTTTGAAGTTCACAGAAGGATTCTGAGATGGAGGCCACCTTCTCCAAAAAGAGGAGCTCCAGCCTGGTTTGCTGCTTTCCTGTTCCATCCATACAGCTCATGCTCTCCAGAGTGGGCATGCAGGTGTGTGTTTCGGTGGGCAGGGGGTGGGAGGGTGGTTAGGGGAGAAGAGGAGGGGAAAATTCACACATTCTGCATGAATGCCAAAGGCAGGAGATGACCCAAGAGCACTAAAGTCATCTGTGCTGCAGGTCTTGGGTCAGTCTTGAATCTTCTGGCCCAGCAGGCCTGCTCAACTCACTGGCTCCTCTCTGTGGAGAATTACTTTGATCTATTTTTGTATATAGAACATACTGGTATGATGGTTAGAATGATTGCTTTAATAATATTAATGATATTACTGTGAATGGTGCCATATGCAAAGGTTTGCCTTCTTGGTACAGATATGCACCCAAACAAGTATCTATAGCCTTCTCTGTTGCTTTTTAATCCCTCCTTTGGAAGCCAATTGCTATTCTCCTGAGCGTGCTTCAGATTGACCTTCCACTAAAAGCTGTGACCAGCTCTCTGGAACCCAAAGTGGAGGGAGGAAAAGTTCCTTCTTTGTCTCCACCTGAAGTGTGCCTAGAGCTGAGCTATATCAAGATTTGCTGATACTAGTGCATTGTGCCTAAAGCTAAAGCTAATCTATGGATGTTCACTTATTACCCCCAAATCCTGTGCTGACAGTAGCCTTTTCTCCGAACCTCCTTTGACATCCATGGGTCCTCATCCTGTAGTCTTCATTAAGGCCAATTGCCCCCAGTCACCAGCAATGGGTCCCCCAACTCTGCCATATACCCAGAGGGTCCTTTCTCCCGGTGGACTTCAGAACAGTTTGACACCAGCCTCCAGGAAACTGAGAGGTTCTCAGAATTCACTCTGCTGATAAAAGCAGAAGTTTCATTTGGTTCCAAGCTAATCAGACTCGGGCAGCAGTAGGTTCACTATAGATAGGTTTAGTGGGGATTCTTTTGTGTCTGTGTGTGTGTATGTGTGTGTGTGTATGTGTATAACCTTCCTGTTATGTACAGACATGTATCCATATCCATATATATGTAGATACATGTGTGTATATGTATATACACACATGTATATTTAAAATATAGACAACAAAATTCTAAATCCTTCAGAAAAGCTTGGTTTTCATGATGTTTCTACTTTGTGTCATGTATATTATAAACAGCAGCCTTTAATGAATATTTCTTGATTCTATCGATGTATATAACTATGTGTATATATATATATATGTATTCTGTGTGTATATATACACATATATGCAATTAGGCCATTTTTTTTGACTTCTTAATCTCCTTGCTTTCTCCATGTCAATCCCTTGCTATTGGTCCATGCCATTTGTGCTAAGGGTTTTCCTCAGGTTCCCCACACTAGCATAGCTTTAGGAGTCTGGAACAGTTATAAGCCCTGGTACAATGACAAACCTGTATGAGTGACTCTTCTTTCTGCCAATTCAAATCTTTCTTCACCCCAGACCACCAGGGAAAAGAGGACATACTCTATTTATTTGGGCATAGATCTACTCTATCATATGGAATTGAGTCCCAATTCTCAGCCAATCTTTCAGGATTCTCCTAGTTTTCTAAGATGTTAGCAGTACCAACCAGTGCCACCCTTGCCTCCTCCCTGCCATTGGCAGCATGTCTTCTGAGTCTTTATGGCATAGGAAAATCTTACCACTGTCACAGATGGTTTCTGTATTCCTTGTGGTGACTTGGTGTAATAGTGATCACTCTGAAACACTGGGATAGAAAGATGGTGTCTCTGTTGAACAAGGATCAGAAAAGGTCAGAATATCCTGCACCCATTCCAGTGATCCAGGATGCCCTAGACCACTGAAAAATGAGGGATAACAGTATAGTGAGAGAAGGAAAAAAGGCTGCTTGGCCTCTGGAATCAAAATTCAGGAGTGCCTGATGATTGATCCAGGTGTTAGTTCACCTGGCTGACACTCCAGCACAGATGCTGCTGGGCTTTAGCTAGCATGATCTCATGGGAGTGCCCTGGCACCCTCTTGTTTTGGTTCTTCCTAACTAGTGTCTCACCTTTTCCATTCTTCTCTCTTAGTTCCAATGGGGTATGCCTCTGTCCCTAAACCCATGGATGTCCCTGAAAAGGTCTTAGCTGAATGCTGAAGTTCTGACTGATGGCACACAGCTGCTCATGGGTAGGATTGAAATGATAGTTCCATCACCCTAGCATAGATTGAGTTCAAAGCCTGACCAGGGAGAGAGAAAGCTGGCAGAGCTTGGGAGAAGGCTTGAGAATGTTGCAGAGCCAGGGTGAGCTATCACTTCACTCCCTCAGAAAGCTGTTTTTTGGTTTATTGGTGGAGTTAGATGAGGACAGGTTGGAGAATGAAGGAAGTGAAGCATTGACTTATGAGTGTGTCCAATACCTTGAGCTTTTGCAGTTCCAAGCTTTCCTTTACTCTATGCCCTTCATTATAAAGCAGTCAATGGGTGTGTGGAGCACAGACTACCCACTGAGGGCCTCCGAAGGACACCAAAATGTAAGAGTCATTTAGTGCAGGTCCCTCCTTTTAGAGATGGGAAGCTAAGATCCTGGGTGGTTGGAGGACTTGCCTAATTTCCCATGATTTCAATCAACAAGGATTCCTTGAGACCCCTTATGTGCCCAGCACTGTATAACGCCTATCAATCTAGACTGTGCTATCACTGTACTACTCTCTTTCCTACTTTCTGCAGGAAAGAATTTGGTGACTCTGATTAACTGGTGCTAAACATACAAATGAAAATGAATTTGTTCTTGCAATCCAAGGACTAACCAAGTCTGAAAAGACCATTTTTCAGAGGAAACAAAAACAGTTATTATTTTGACTAGCTTTTTGAAAAGCACGTCTGCATGCACACACACACACACACACACACACACACACACACACACATTTAAGAACTCATGCTTTTAGGCTATGTCCACATGCAATCAAAACAATTGGTCGATGCAGTCAAACCAATGATCAAATAGTCAAAGAAATCTGGGTATTATGAGGATCCAACAACTTGTCGATTACCTTGAGTTTTTCCATTTCACCCCATTGTTGTGGCATCTTTCCATTTCCCGCTTCATCCAGTAAGAACCTGGTGAATTTGTGACTTAACCCTGAGGAGGCACATTGATTTTGTGTCTGCCTTAAGTCAAAGCATCCCAACAAAACCTCCAAATGTCGATGACCTGCATGTGTTGTCCATAAAATGTCGAATATTTAAATAATTGGCAGAATTTTTTTCATTCTTTATCAGAGGAGTTGACATGTGACAAAAAGATCATTGAGGCTCTGGGGAAATTTTAAACCAAGGTTCCAATTTCTGTTGGTCTTTGTAGGAACAGAGAGCAAAGAGGAATCCCAAAATTTATTCTGGGTGAAGAATGAAGTCCAACACAAAATATCTTCATTGGTTTTTTTTCTTTTCCAATTCCTTTCTAGGTTAATTTTTAATATAGTGTAGACTTACATTTGGAGATACTTATTCCTTCTAGAGTGGTCAGAAAAATATACTGTGTTGATGTTGGAATGGCTGGATGGTGATTTCTTTTGTCATAGAAATAGTATTGGACTGGGAGTCATAACACTCCAGTTCCAGGCCCAGCTCTGCTCCCAACTGGCTATGTGACCATGAGTACGTCATTTAACATCTCCGGATGACCTCATCTGATCTGTAAACTACGGATAGTAATATCTGTCCTTCCTAGTGGGGCTGTGATAAAGATCAGCTGAGATAGTGGGTGGGAAAATGCTTTGAAAAATGTAGTGTCATAGAAATAGGATTCTTCTAGGGGTTTTTTTCAAGTCAGTTCACACAAAGTCGGAGGATGACTAAACTGGATGAGACCTTTGAGGTCATCTCATTCATCCCCTGACATGTTACGGATGACAAAACCAAGACCTAAGGAGGTCAAGTGACTTCCCGAGGTTCACATAGGTGTCAAGTGGTAGAGATAGGATTCAGTTTCCAAATCGAGTGCTTGCTCATTTCACTAACGCTTAGATGACTCCCAAATGTCTGTTGGAAAAATGAAAATCAGTCATTTCCCAGGATATTATTGGACATTTTAAAGATCAACATGAACCTCAACCATCTAGACTGATTGACCTTTGGGGTGGACTTGCTTTAGTGATACCTTAAGAGGATGGAGTTTGGAATTTGAGAGAGGTTGTCAGACTCCATGCGTCCTGAACTCAGAGCATTCATTGCCCTGGAACATAATTCCTGCCATGGAACCTAAAGTGACGTGCACTTGTAGACCCAACTTCCACTCACTGATTAGAAAGAAAATAATCTTTGCAATTCATGCAGTATTGCATGAATTGCACTATCCATATCCTCAAGTTGTTCCTAAATGATAAAGAACTGAGAAATGTTTGGAAACCCTCATTCCTGGCCAATGTATTCTGCAATTTCATTCTTACTCCTTTGGAACTTCTGGATTTCCTTGATTGACCCACTCCCTTCCTCCCCCTCCCCAAACATTCAGAGAGTTGCCATTGTTTTTTTGGTACAAATGGTTTCCCAAAAAGTGCATACAGTGGTCTTTAATTCTTGGTCTTGTTTTAAGGTATGATATGTATTTGTAGTCTGTCACTCATTTTGTCAATGCTCTTTACCATTCATATGCTTTTATTTTCCAAGTTCATTGTAAAGGAAAAAAAAATCTTTATTTTCAAAAGCACCATTTTGTGCGATCTCTTTGCAGTGCTAAAAAAAAATGTCTGAACTAAATAATCCTATAGGTGGTGTGAGACAACACTAACAACAACTATTCAATAAAGTTTTATATATATATATGCATAATATATATATGCATAATATATATGTATACCTATACCACCACAATGTCTATTATTCTCATTTCTGTCAGGGGAATTAGCATTTGGTGTGATTGGGTAGAGCCAGTTGCTTCCAACAGGGCATTTCCTTCCAGGAGTTGGGCTAAGAGGTCGCAGCATCCCCAGGCTGCCACTTGGAAATCTACATTCTCCTGGAAAAAGGAGCTGAAGAAGCTCCCCAGTTATAGTTCAGGTGCTGAGGCAGAGGAATATTCTCCCATGGGCATAATTAGGCCCCACGAGTAGAAATGTCAAGAATGCAGGTGAAGACTGAAGAGTTAGAAGAACATATTTAATGATCAGAACTGTCTAAAAGGAGAACAGGCTGCCTTGTGAGGTGGTGAGGCCTCTTTCACTGAAAACATCCAGACACAGTTTGGAACAACCACCCATTAGGGAAATTGCCCATGGGTTTCTTTTATGGGTAGAAGGTTGATTTAGGTGACCTTTAAGGTCCTCATCTAAAAGAGTTTGAGATAGTATTCCATGTGCCTCAGGATCAAGGACATCATAGCAATATGACCCAAGACCCTGGGAGAATGAAAATTGACTCTTGTAGATTCTTCCTTGCTGTGTCCCAATTCCAGTGACTTCCATGAGGGCATGTATCCTCTGAGACATACATTCATCTGGGTATGTTCTGTGTATATTTACCATGGGGAAAAGAGTGTCAGAACTTGGACAAGACTTGAACTGTCCATCCAAGGACAGGTAACTAGAGATAGATGGGAGAGGGGAAAACCAATCAGAAAACACGGGCTAGTCTCTTGAAAATGGAAATGAAAGAAATAGAAAGGCTCTAGTTTAATAGTAATAAAACAAAGAGAGGAAGGTGGTAGGAGGAAAAGAGGGGCATTTGGGGAAACTTGAAAATTAAAATCTAGCCTAATGTTCTCTTTCTCTGAACTTGCCACCTCTCTGAGATACCTGGGAAGCATCCTGACACCCTCATTACTTGTGCTTCTGACACTCAGGTAAACATTTGCTTTCTCCAGGGGAGCTGGAATTGAAGTAGATGGCTTTGGAAAGTGGGCCAGTTGGGTTAGGAGGTTTTATGGTTCTCTTTTTTTCCCTCTTCAGATTGGTCTAGAAGTTAAACACACTGCCTAACAGCCACATGTAGCCCCCAACACTCCTGAGGAGTGCCTGAACCAGATTCAAATGGATTTGGGAAATAGTTTTAAGAACAATTAAAAATACAATGAAAGATAGATTACATTCCATTTTAAAACCAATATGTGTTTAATAAACCTTTAGAAAAGCTGTGAAAAAAACCATATGTAGTGGCAGGAATTCTTATATACGGATCAGTGGCCCTGTTTCTGTCTGGGTTTGGTACCAATGATCAAGATTTCTCACATTCTCTGGTCCTGAAAGATATCACTAAGAGTAAGAACAAAAAATAAAGGTTCAGTAATTCAGAGGAGACGGTATTCAAGAGAAGTAAAATACACAGGAGAGAGGTAAGAAATAAAATGGACCAGCCATCTCAGTTCAAGAATGTAGATGCAACCTTACAGGCATCATTTAGACTTGGAGACTTCGCTATGACTGCAATATGGTTAACAGTTGAAGTGGAAATGAACAAGACCTTGAGGGGAAGTGACCATATCTGAGAATCTTTTATGGAAAAGGAAGGAAGGAAATAAGCATTTGTTAAGCATCTACTATATGCCAGATGAATTTAGGCTTTAGGCAGGTGAGTGGTGAAGTGGATAGCCCCAGGGTCAATTCTTCCAGACTTTAACCCTAGTGCTTTAGCTACTGGGTCATTCAGCTGCCAGGGAAAGCCAAACATAAGCTAGACATTAAAAGAGTAGATTTCAAAGAGCTCAGCTAATGGATAAGTAGGATCCCACAGCCAGAAACACTAGGAAGTAGGTCCAACAAGTCTAGGGTTCTCTTAAATAAACAAAATTTGGACATCTTCATAAACATCATTAACAGTTTCAATGAGACCAAAGTTGAAGTGGGTGAGTGGGTGAGGAGTGGGGAGTGGAAAAGGACTGCATTCAAAAGACCATAACTCTATAAGAACTGCCCTCACCAAAGTTCCCAAAGCTCTCTCAATGGCCAGATCTCATGCCCTTTATTCCATATGCATTCTTTTTTTTTTTAAATCTCTCCAGAGCCTTTGACACTGGTGACCACTTTGTCTTTTCAGATAATCTTTCTTTGTGTTTTCACAGCTCTATTCTTTCCTAGCTACCTGTCTGACCACTTCTCCATCTCCTTGGCTAGATTTTTATCCAGGTCATGCCAAATAACTGTGGGTGTGCCCTAAGGCACACCACATCCTGGCTCTTCTTCTCTCTTCCCTGAACACTCCTTTTTGTTACCTTATCAGCTTGGGGGGCCCTCAGGTATCATCACTATGTGGCTGATTCTCATGTCTACGTGTCTAGCCTTAGCCTATCTCCTGAGCTCCAGTCCCACATCATTCTGACATCCTTCTCGTTCTCAGTCACCCAATCAGTTGTCAAATCTGGTTACATCATTCTCTCTAATGTCTCCCATGTATCTTCCTCCTCCTCTCCATTCACATAGCCATTGCCCTAGTTCAGTTACTCACCACTTTTTGTATAGACCATTCTCCCTGAATCAAATCTTTTCACACTCCAGTTCATCCTCCACACAACTGACAAAATTATATTTTTTTAAGTCTGAAGTCTTGTGGAAATGAATGCCGAAAACTAAAAATAAGTAAATAGATAAAATTTAAAAAATAGAATCCTTCTGAGAAAAAAAATTTCAAGTAAACATGTTACTCCTTTCCTCAATAAACTCCAGTGGCTCCCTATTACTCCCACCATCAATAACATGCTCTTTTTGACACTTAAAGTTCTTTATAACCTGGCCCCAGACCACCTTGGCAGTCTTCTTACATTTTTCTCCTCTCCACACATGCTACAATCTAGTCATATTTCTTATTTCTCACAGAAGATGCTCTGCATTCCCATCTCTTCCCCTTTGCCCTGGCTCAGCCCCATGCCTGGAATGATCTCCTTTTTCACTTCTGACTCATAATATCCCTGATTTCTTTCAAAACTCAGCTCAAATCACACTTCCTGCAGGAGGCCTTTCTCTACTCCTGCCAGCTCACATTGCCTTCTCCGCTAAGGCTCCCCTTCATCCTTTTTTTAATCTCCTGTATATATTTATCTTCTGTATAACAATGTTGTCCCTGTTTTCTCCCCCCATTAGAATAGGAGCCCCCAGAGGGCTGGAACTGATTTTGCCTTTCTTTGTATCCCCAGTGATTAGGACACAGTAAGTTTTAATAAATGCTGTTGACTGATGACCAAATTCTTGCTAACCTGGAAAGAGACTTCTAGAGGAGTGCCCCAAGGTTCTGTCCTTGACCCTACGTTGTTCAACATTTTGTTGAACTACTTGGACAAGGACACAATGCAATTTGGTTTTTTGAAGCTGCGTCTTCCTATCTCAACCAGGTTGGAAGTGCAATAGTCACTCATTGGCCCAATTCCACTGCCGATTGGCACAAGGACTCCATTTCCAACCTGGGCTCATTAGCCCCTCCTTGAGCAGCCTGATGGCCCACCATTTCAAAAGGTCTATCATATTGGTTCTGGGCTTAGTGAGGATACCTGATTGGCCCTAGATCTACTGTAGCTCAGAACTCCTGTACTCAAGCAATCCACCACCAATCTCTATAGTGGGGATTACAGGTGTGAGTCACCATTTCTGGCCATTGTGTCACTTTTTTCACATTTGTAACAAACACAAAATGGGGACAGCTAACTAATACACTGGATGACAAAATCAGGAGACAGGAGGAAAAAAAGAAGACACTGAGAGGCTAGAGTAATGAATCTAATAAGCCTGGATCTAATAAGGAGAAGTATAAGGTCCAATAGTTAAGTTCAATACTTAAAGAGTTCAGGCTATTCACTGGAAGGTCAAATACTGAAGCTGAAGCTTAAATACTTTGGCCATATGATAAGAAGACAGGACTCACTGGAAAAGACCCTGATGTTGGGAAATACTGAAGGCAAAAGGAGAAGACAGTAGAGGATGCGATGGATAGATAGTGTTATGAAAACAACAAACAGGAGCTTGGAAAGACTTTGAGAGAGAGATAGAAGGGTCTAGTGTGCTATGGTTCATGATGTTATGAAGAGTCAGATATGAACTCTTCAACATCAACAAAATGAGGAGATTGGACTTAATGACTTCTAAGGTCAAAATCTAAATCTTCAGAGTCTTTGAATTAGCGGAGGAGGAAGTTGGTAGATAAACTGAAGGGTTGTGTTAAGACACTGGGGAAGAGAAATATTGTGTGTGTCTAAACTTTGGCAAGTAGACCAAGATCAGATTAACTTTAGAAATGTTGAAATGATGAGTGAGTCCAATGAGAGCCTTAGCCAGGGGGCTAAACTTTAGGGATTTTTACATTTCTATTGAGAATAATCTGGAATACAAACATTCTATTTTTCTTTAGAATGATTTTGAGCAAAGTATTCCTGATCAAAACATTGATTTTCTGCTGAAAATATTCTTTGAAAGTGGTTTGCTGTACTCTTAGGAATGATTTTATTATATGAGGCCCCAGTGAACAAGTCTTTTTTATAATGGAAGTCAATTGGAAAATAAGATTCGCTAAACAGACATTTCTTTTTAACCACAAATGGCTGAACCAACCTAATCTGTTAAGGAAAATGTACATGTAAATACTTCACTGCCAATTTTACATCCCACTGGACTGTTTGTTACTAATACAAGACATCTTACAACAGAGAAAAGCTCAAATCCAAATATGAATACAGCATAATAACTAGAGATAAAATTTCATACCCTGACAAAAACAGTACTTAACTTTATTTGCCTGCAATGTGCCTTGGGGAGACAGTGTGGCCCAGTAGATAAAAAGCTACCCCTGGAGTGGGAAGATCCCAAAGCTGACTCACACTGTCAAGTGACCCTAAGCAAGTCACCTAACTCCTCAGGATTCTAGGGATCCTGTAAAACTGCATTAGTTACAAAGAAGATGCTGACCATATTGGTGGAGGGAATTTCCTCCTCTGGGAATTCACTGGGAAGTCACAAGTTCAGTTCTTGAAACCCTGAAATTAGGACAAAGAGTACTTTGGACAACCTGGCTGCAAGGCCAGGACCAGGACTCTGTAATCACCTACATGGAATGGTTTGACCTGCTAACAATTTCCTCTCTTACTGGCCCTAAAATTCCCATTACACACACACACACACACACACACACACACACACACACTCACACACACACACTCACACACACACACACACTCACACACACACACACACATTTTCTTCTGAAGGAAGCCATTTAAATGCACAGTTATGCCATAGGAGGAGACGGAAGGAGAGGAGAAGAGAAGAAAGGCAGGACCCTAGGGATATCCTTCAGCCTTTTCATGTGCATACAACTTGAACACCAAGGCAGCTTGATTTCCTCAGCAGGGGTGGATAGTGGGGGGTCCCTCCACTGAGCTGCAGCCTATTTCCTGAGTAGATTTTGCTGTGGCACATTATAATGGAGTAATTTAGCTAATTGTCATCTTGGAAGACACTGAGAGCTTAGCTCTGTATTTATAGTACAGATAAGTTTCAAAGATGAGAATGGAGGAGGGAAAAGTGGGCTGAGTATGATGATGAGATACTCTAGTCTAGTCAATTGGGGGATCAACATGAGGACATTGGGCCAAGTCCAGCAAGAGCTTGATCTGATTCATTAGGGGTTGAAAAAGGTAAGTAAAAAGTAAAGTGAAGTGAAGTAAAAACAAGGGGGAGAACTTGCAATAATAGACATCGTCTTCAGCTCTTGGGAAGTTTCAGGTGACAGCGATCACCTTGGCCTTCGGTGATGGTTGTCTGCCGATTTTGAAGGGTAAGGGAAAAGATTGGTTTACTAGGTCGTGCTAGGTTTCTGATATCAAAAGTAACAAGCAGGTTCACCTTCAACTTCCGCAAACATTTATTTATTGAAGACCTGAAAAAAACATCTACAAAGATATACATATACACATTTGCCCACATAAATATGTATTAGTATTATTATCTTGGTCCAGATTTATAATTTTATCAGTGGAAAAGTCCTGGTGTAGAAATTCACTAATTCCACCAATACATATCTATGATTTCTAAACTTAGGGTTGCTTGGGGTGAAATCAATCAACAAGGAATTAAGCAGTAACAAAGGTCATATGGTTGCTGTGTGTGTTTGGGCAGAACTTAAACCCATGTTTTCCTGACTCCAAATCTAATCTCTTCACTAAACCTCTGCTCTCACTAGAGATACTAGAATATAGATGTAACTGGGCTGCTGGTGAGCAATCCCTGCACCCATTTTGTAACTAGCTCTGGTCTGCTAATCACATGATGACAAGAACCATTGATTGGCTGTGGACCTAGAAGAGATGGATTCAAAAAGCACTAACCCCTCCTTCTCCCTCCCTCCTCTCTCCTCAAAAAAGTAAAAGACAGTCTCTGCCCTTATGGAGATTGAAATCTAATGAAGGAGATGGGGGGGTGGAGCCAGGATGGCTGAGTAACAGTATTAACTTTTTAGAGTGCTCCTACCAAGCCCAGTCAAATACCTGTAAAAAATAGCTCTAAACAAATTCTGGAGCTGCAGAACCCACAGAGTGATGGAGTGAAACAAATCTCCAGCCCAAGACAGCCTGAAAGATTCATGGGAAATGTCTATCGTGCCACACTGGGAGCAGAGCACAGTCCAGTCTTGGCCATGCCAGCACAGACAGGACCTGAGCAGGCCTTGGGGGGCTAAATCTCTCATTCCAATGCAGTTTCCAGACTTCAGGATCTCAAAATGCAGAGGACAAATTGGAAGGTCAATTGGAAAAGCAGGTGGGACAAGTGTGGGAGAGCGGAGTAGTATGGCCCCAGCCCCATGGCGGCAAAGAGGGAAGGGGGGTGGAGGAACCCAAGGCAGATACAGCCACTGTTTCTGGAGCTCTAGGCCCATAGATTGTGGGGGGATCTAGTGGCTGACAGCATACCCCCCACCCCCACTGGAAGCAGAGATCTACCTTGTTGACAAAGAGCTCAAAAGTCAAGTAAATGACTGGGGAAATGAGCAAAAAATGGAAAAAGAATCAGACTATATAATCTTACTTTGGTGACAAGGAAGACCAAAACATGCAAACAGAAGAAGACAAAGTCAAAGCTCCTCCATTCAAAGCCTCCAAGAAAAATATGAGTTGATCTCAGGCCATAGAAGAGTTCCAAAAGGATTTTGAAAATCAAGTAAGAGAAATACAGCAAAAACTGGGAAGAGAAATGTGAGTGGTGCAAGAAAATCATGAAAAACGAGTCAACTGCTTGCTAAAGGAGACTCAAAAATGCTGAAGAAAATAACATTTTAAAAAATAGACTAACTCAAATGGCAAAAGAGATCCAAAAAGCCCATGAGGAAAAGAATGCCTAAAAAGCAGAATTGGCCAAATGGAAAAGGAGATCCAAAAGCTCATTGAAGAAAACAATTTCCTAAAGATTAGAATGGAGCCAATGGAAGCTAATGACTATGAAAAATCAAGACATTATAAAACAAAACCAAAGGAATGAAAAAATGGCAGACAATGTGAAATATCTCATTGAAAAAGCAACTGACCTGGAAAAGAGATCCAAGAGAGACAATTTAAAAATTATGAGACTACCAGAAAGCCATGATGACAAAAAGAGCCTAGACATCATCTTTCATGAAATTATCAAGGACAACTGCCCTGAGATTCTAGAACCAGAGGGCAAAATAAAAATTGAAAGAATCCACCTCCTGAAAGAGATCCGAAAACAAAAACTCCTAGGAATATTGTAGCCAAATTCCAGAGTTCCCAGGTCAAGGAGAAAATATTGCAAGCAGTCAGAAAGAAACAATTTGAGTATTGCAGAAATACAATCAGGATAACACAAGATCTAGCAACTTCTACATTAAGGGATCTGAGGGCTTGTAATACAATATTCCAGAAATCAAAGGAGCTAGGATTAAAACCAAGAATCACCTACCCAGCAAAACTGAGTATAATACTTCAGGGGAAAAAATGATCATTCAGTGAAATAGAGGATTCTTTCAAGATGAAAGCATTCTTTTTTTTAAAGTAAAAACAATGGTTTTTATTATTAAGATAGTTACTCTCTCTTATAATCTTCCACTTTTTTTATTTTTATTGTTTAATTTATTTAACTTTTAACATTCATTTTCACAAAATTTTGGGTTCCAAATTTTCTCCCTATTTGTCCCCTCCCCCCACCCCAAAACACCGAGCAAGGATGAAAGCATTCTTGATGAAAAGACCAGAGCTAAACAAAAAATTTGACTTTCAAACACAAGAATAAAGAGAAGCATGAAAAGGTAAACAGAAAAGAGAAATCCTAAGGGACTTACTGAAGTTGAACTGTTTACTTTCCTACATGGAAAGATAACATTCCCAACTCTTGAGACTTTTCTAAGTATTTGGGTAGTTGGAGGGATTATATACATATCGGCAGAGGGCACAAGATGAGTAGAATAGGAAGGGATGATATCTAAAAAAATAAAATCAAAGGGTAAGCAAGGAATATATTGGGAGGAGAAAGGGAGAAATAGAATGGGGCAAATTGTCTCTCATAAAAGAGTCAAGAAAAAACTTTTTCAATGGAGGGGAAGAGGTGGGGAGGTGACAGGGAAAAATTGAAGATTACTTTCATCACATTTGACTTAAGGAGGAAATAACATGCACACTCAATTTGGTATGAAAATCTATCTTACACTACAGGAAAGTAGGGAAGAAGGGGATAAGTGGAGTGAGAGGGGGTGATAGAAGAGAGAGTAAATGGGAAGGTATCTCTGAGTTGGAAAGGTCTACAGAAACATCTAGTACAGTCCATGCCAGAACAACACACAATGTCTTCCAGTAACAAAAATTCTGCCATCAACTGTCATGTCTAACGCGCTAAGGTTAACAAAGTGCTTCCCTCACAACACCTCTGTAAGGCAGATTGTGAAAGGAATACTTAGAGTGGCTACGTGGCTTCTTCTTGGAGAGCCCTAGTGAGACTTCTGGGAGTGCAGGTGGGCCCAGAGCCACACTGCAATTAGTCCTCAGGATGCATCTATTATTCTCATTTCTGCCTTCTAGAACAAAGCAGAACAAGGTCAAGCTCTCTACTACCTGAAAAAGTCCTCAGATACTTGAAGATAGTTACCTGCTAAGTCACTTCTTTTCATGATGTACATCCCATTATACATTGAGATGACACATTCTTTCAGCCAGGCCTCACACAGTCTACTCTTCAGGGCCTTCACCACTCTGAGCACCCTCCTTTGAATCCGTTCTGGTTTATCCACATCATTCATATACTGCGGAGTTCAGAATCAAATCCACTACTCCAGATGGGGTCTGTACTAGGTATAGGACAGTGGAACTCTCATCTCCCTTTCAAGTACACTATACCTTTTCCCCACACAATGCTATTGAACTACATTTCCCTCATCATACATTTATTTTTTAATAAATAGCATTTTACTTTTTTCAATTACATAAAAAGATAATTTTTAACACTCTTTTTTTAAAAACGTTTTGAGTTTCAAGTTTTCACCCTCCATCCTTCCCCTCCTTCACTTCCCTTCCCTTCCCTAAAATGGTAAGCAATTTAATATAGGCTGTGCACCTCATCATATATTTATGCAGTTGGTTTTTTTAACTGAAATGTCTGACTTCATATTCATTCCTATTCAGTTTGAACTTTTTAGATTCCTTCTATTATTCTAGTTTGTTGAATCTTCTTTAGATTCTGACTCTGTCATCTAATATGGTGGCTCTCCTTCCCATTTGGTGTCACCAGAAATGTGCATGCCATCTCTGCCTTAATCTAAGGACACACAGGTGCTGAATTTAGGAGAGTCAGAATTCAAATCCAGTTCCTTTGAGTTGAAGTCTGGTGTTCTGCCAATGCCCTGGTGTGGCATTGTACGACAAGTTATAATACCTTGATGGAGGGGCCTGATTCTCTGGGCCCTGGATGCTGCAATATCTTGAGCTGATTAATGCTGTGCTGCCAACAGAAGATGATTTCATATTTTAGCAATTGGTGGATGTTGATAAGTTTGCCAACTTGGTATCTTGAAATTAGTAAGAGATCTCAAACTGGCCTGATCCAAGGACTTAATTAAATGTTGGCCAGATATGGTCAGAGACTGACTACTTAATAAATTGGCATACAAATTGAACAAATGGAATCTAACACTCTGAAGAGTTTACTGGAAAGGATCTGGGCATTCCACCAAGAGATTCCAGGGCACCTCTGCTAAGGAGGGGGTTACCCTGACTCACTGTTATTATTCCCTTTCCAATGAGGCAGTTTCCTTGGTAGGTAGTAATAATGACTGTGCTGGGGTCTAGAGATGGAGAGGGGTGATATGACATGTATAGACATCATTATGCTATGAAGTGTGGAAGGCGGTGGGCAAAGGAATGAGTCATACTGAGTGTTCAAGGAAAATTGAAAAAGGAGAGGGTACTTCTAGATGCAGAGATCAGGGCAGGCTTCCAAGTAGAGGTAGTACCTTAAAGCAGCAGAGAAATGGGAATTCGTGGTGGTATCATTGCTATTGGAAGACACTGCTGTTCCAGCGTGGATTCGAATCAATGCCCTCTGCAGCCCCTTATTCCAGCTCAAAGATCTTATGAAAGCAAGGGCTTTGAGCATCTCTTAGTATCCTCAACAACACAGGAGCTGTTTCATTTGGTTTTTGTGTCTCTAATATCTACCATAATGCTCAGCACATAGGAAATATTTAACAAATAATTGCCTAATTGAGCTGGGAAATAATTCTCTGAAGGTCTTATTGCAAAATTTACTTTTCAAAGGTTGCAAGCTCAAGTCCTGTTCCTGCTCAGAAAAAGTCTAGCAAAGGAAAACTACTGCTGTCTGCCATTATCATCTTTGGACTAAAGGAACAAAGCTTGAAGATGAGAATGACAATGCTGTATTTGCTTAGAGATTAACCTCCAAATAACTACTAACCCCTTGAAAATGTCATTTCACCAAGCCTTACAAAAGCTCTGAGAAAACTGCTGATTCACGGTGAGACCAGGAGAGAGGAGAGGAAAAATAAATGAGTTTAAGGAACACAGCATAAGCCTGCCACAGAGGAATGATATAGTAGTGATGAGAGATTTCAGTTATCCAGACAATCAATCAACATTTACTAAATACCTTCTATACTCCAAGCACTGTGCCAAGTGCTGGAATTATCTCTATATGTCACCTTTTGAAGCATGAAATGACCATATTATTGCCATGCATAGATAAACAAACTAACAAGGGAAAATTTCATATCAGATCTGAGTCTCATTAATGGGGAGAAACTGGTTGCCACAGTGAAAATAATAACTGAAGATAAGTGACCAGCTCCCTCCTAGATTTTTTGGTAGAGAAGAGGAAAATCATATGTCCAATATGACATTCCCTCCCTGAGGCCAGAAACACTTGATCCCAAGGGAAACCTTCCCAGAAACTTGTGCCTGCAGGAGCCCAGCAAAAGAGATAAAGTCCAAGGCATTCCAGGTAGGTCCAGTAAGCCAACCAGTGCCTAAACCCAGCCCAACAGAGACCAAACCTTCCCCCAAAGAACATGACCAGCCAGAAAGAGCAGACTTGGGGTTTTCAGGTTCAGGTAGTCCAATGAGACACCAGTGGTGCAAGAATAGTTGAGAAAGACCTAGGAGAAATCCAATCTGAGAAATTTGTGAAGCCTGTGGACTTTAGGGAAACGAGCATAGAAGCAGCCCCTGAGTGCAGCAGCAGATGGGAAGGAGCCCAGGCAAAGCTTATAGCAGGGAGAAGTAACAGAGTGGTATGCCCAGCCCTAGAGTAGCTGGAAGGAAGAGTCTAGTCTGGGCCACAATGCACACACCCTTCTGTTTGGGGGCTTGACACAAACATAAGACCCCCCAATCTAAATACTGAGATAGATAAGAGGAGCAAATCAAGGAAAACTCCAAATTCCATGAGGAAACTCCTCGGTTTGAGAGACCCCCAGAAGGTAAGCCATGAAATGGATGCTGATCCCAAAATAAGTCCATGAAAAGCCTCAAGAAAAAAAAATAACCTGGTAAAAGGGATTATAAAAGCGTCTGGAAGAAATAAAACAAGAGATACAGAATTGAAACGCCAAGGAGAGAAGAATGGAAAGGAAAACTGATATCTTGAAATTGACAGTAGAAAACATTCAATAGAACTGAATGCCCTGAAAGTTAGAATAGGCCAGACATAAAGAACAATGATTCAACAAAACAACAAGAACCATTAAAACAAAACCAAAGGATTGGAAAAAAACAAGAAAATCTAACATATACAATATGGAAAAACAACTGACCTGGAAAACAGATCAGGAAAAATTAATAGACTGATAATGATGATCAGAAAAAAAAGTCTGGCTACCATACATGGTAGAATTAAAGTTGAAGTTGATCTTCAGGTGTCATTAATCATCAGCCTCAAAGCATCCATGAAGAGGGGGAGTCAGTAAGTAAGTAGGAATCCAGAGATTAAGCAAAGAGGTTTTTATTTGGCTAGCCAGGTAGATATTCATCTAGAGCATCTACACTGAGCGTTATATTACTTTTATACACTGCTTTTAGGCAGCGTTCTGCAGCATTATCAAGAAAAGTCTAAACCAATCACAGTCAAAGGTCAATTTTCACATCAACTGGATATCAGGAAGGGTTAAACTCAGTTTATCTCAAAGAAATGTTTCTGAGGGAAGGGGATGTGTGCATTTTTCAGCCTATGAAATACAGAATAATAAGAGTTATCTGCACAGCTGGAGTCTATAATCTTGTATTTTCTCACACATATTTCAAGAAAGAATAAATTAAAACTTCCCAGAATTCTTAGAACCAGAGAACAAAGTAAAAAATAGAAAGAATCCACCATCCACATCCAGAAAGAAAAGTTCAAAATGAAAACTCCCAGGTTTATCACAGCCAAAATCCAGAGATTCCCTGTAAAAGAAAAAAAATATAATTTAATCTGCTAACAAGAAGGTATTCAAGTGCCAAGGAGCCACACTAAGGCTCACATAAGATTTAGCAGTCATTGTTATAAAGGACAAGAGAGGTTGAAATGTGACATCCCACATGGCAAGAAATAAAGTTATTAAATAGGAATTACAAAGTGAGGATAACCTATCTAGCAAATTTAAACATTATTGTACAGGAGGAAAACGGATTTTTAATAGGAAAGAATATTCCAAGTATTACTGATGTAAAGGCCACAAACAAGCAGACATTTTGAAATGGAAACACAGGTCTAAAGAGAAATAGAGAAAAATATACATAATGGTTTATTTGAAACAGAGATAAATTGTTTACATATTAAGAGTGGGACAAGAAACAAATGTCCACTCAGAACTCTAATATCTTTAAGGATAGTAGATAAAGGTTAAAATGACAAAATCTATCAGTTGCTTTGTCCTGTTTTAATGGTTTTAGAGAAGGCAAAAAATAAGAGGGACAGGGAATATAATGGGGTAGGAAAGAGGAAAAGTGGGAGGGAAATCAATATTACGAAATAGTGATGCATAAAATAAAAAGTATACAGTCATGGAGGAAGGAATGGTAGGCTCATCCTACAAACCTTATTTTTATATAGTGATGTGCTGGTAAATGTTTAACAACTGGCTCACTGTGGAGGGTATGTGGCATGAACCCATGTACACCTTTTAGCTTAATATAAATTATTAGCATCTTCTCTTTCACTTTATTAAGCCTAAACAATCAACAAAATAATAAATCAAAACTCGATTTGTAACATTTGCTGATTTCCAAAGTATAAATGTTCATCCTGAAATTTTAATAACAGACTCTCATAAGCCAATATGGCTCCAGAATACTCCTATTTTCACCTGAATCAGATAAAGGAAGATTGAACACAAATCCCCCCCACCTCAACACACACATACACACAGATTTTAGTACAGAAATAGATTAAACTCATGAGGGAACAAAGACAAAGGAGGAGTAGAGAAGGCTCTAAAAGAGAGGACATAATGGAATAGTCATAAGTAAAATAAACTAGTAGGTTGGAGGGAAGAATGTAAAAGAAAGGTTAAAACGAACAGAAGGAAAAGCAAAAACCTGGATCAGGAATGGCATAAGAGCAAGAGAAGAGCTGCAGCAGAGGGGAAGTGGATAATTTCATTTGTAAGATCACAAGTGTTAAGTGTAAATCCCTCTTTTCTGACACCTTATTTATAAAGCTGGAGGTGAGAGAAAAGAGAGGAAAAAGTACACGAGGACAGAATGGAGGGAAATACACAGTTAACAATCATAACTGTGCATGTAAACACAATGAACTCACCTATAAAATGGAGGGTAACAGAGTGGTTTAGAAAATAGCATTATATAATATGCTGATTAAGAGCAATAATTAATATAGATTTTAAATAAGGGGCTAGAGTAAAATCTATTGTGCTTCATATGAACCAAACAATAAACAAGAAAGAAGTTAAAAATGTGAACAGAACTTTAGAAAAATTAGAAATGACAACTCTCTGGTGATTATTGAAGAGGAATAGAAAGGAGATAAAGATAGATATAGATATATGTATGTGTCTGTGTGTATGTATATGTATATATACACACACATATACATGCATACATACATATAACATACACGCATTTCTCAGCTGTATGTGGCACCTCAACAAAAGTTGACCATATTTTGAGGCATAAAAACCCTCTAAAAATATAGAAAAACAGAAATGTTAAACACACTATAAGATCTGGAATTTCCCTGGCTGGGAAACCCTGTACCTCTCCCATAACTGTGGGGTGTTCTTTTTATACCAAAAGAAGAGGCCACAGAGCTCTAGACGGATTATAGGAGGTTGTTCAATCATTATGAATACTTACAAATAGGGACAATCATTGGTCTGGGACAGCAGCCAGACGGTTCTGTAGATCCCTGCTCATGAACCCTAAAACCCCCATGTTATTACAGAAAACAGACAAAGAGAGGAGGAGCTAGAGAGTGTATCACTACTGATTATGTATATATTTGGTTTTCTGTTTAGTAATGAACTTGGAAGTTAAACCAAACGTAAGTTTGTGCTATCAGTCATGTCCCAGGCATATTATTAGGGTTATGGCTTTCATATTTCATAGTAGGTCATAGTATCTTAAGACTCAGTGCCTAAGTTATGATTTAGTATCTAAGTTACAATTTACAAATAGGTCACCATGTTCAGACTTCCACCTTTCACAGAGTTTAGGTTTTTATGGCTTTTCACTAATTACTGTATTTTTGAGATTTTTTCCCAATTCATAGCCTACAATTCACCCCTGAAAAGCCAGCCATACAATTTTTTTCAAATATCCTCATCAATGTCCCTGGGACAGCTCTATACTAGAGTGTTTGGGGCCTTTTTGGGTACAGCCAGGATGATCTCATTTGTAAGCATAAATCACATAAGCAATACAGTACAGATAAGAAAACAACATGACCAAGAAAAGTAATTAACCACAATTGTTACAATTTTCTTCCTTCCCACCTCTGGGAACCAATGACATTTGGGGATTAATGGGTAAACTGAATTTCTAAACTTGGTTCAGAGACATGTAAACATGGCTTGCATAGTTTTATAACATATTGCAGGTGACAGAACAAAATCAATTACATAGTGGGATCAAAACAATTTGATTTCCTCAATTTCCCCTTTTTTGTGAAGAGAAGACTTATACAGCGATGACTTTCAACTCATTCTCAAAGTCCATTTTAATTAATAACTTTCAACTTGGAATCCAGATGTCCCATGAAGTTGTTGTCTGGCCTCTGGAAAAACTTTTTTTGGGGCAACCTGGAAAATGTCTTGTCCTCAGGGGCAGCTCTTCAGTAGAATTGTTTTTCTGGTTCCAGGAAGCTTGTAGAGACTCCTTAGATGTTCCTGTTAAAATCTTTTACAAAACAGATCTCAGTACAAGTTTAGTGTAGCCTCTCAAATTTTACTTCTCCAATAACTAGTTCACATTGTGAAGACAAGGTCAAACCTTAGAGTTCTGGTGTTAACAATAGAACTGTAAGGGGGAACGTCAAAGTAGGAACCCAGAGTGTTCTTGAAGCTTCAGAAAATTTAGAGTTTTCTTTTTTTACACGCTCCATTAGAATAATTTATATTTGACATACAGGATTGTTCAATCTTGTTGCTTTCTCAAAATTTTCCACTCTGATTCCAACTCCTTTTGGAGGATCAGATGCTATTGGGGATTCAATCCTGTATATGAAAACATAAGTAACAACATTCTTGCAGATAGAAGCTTTCCACCATGGGTTCAATGGTTATACAAATGAATTTACTTATAAGAGGCTGACTTTATTCCAATTATAATAAAGGACTTGGGAGGATACTTAAATAATTCCAAAACAGTGCATATCAATAAGTTGTTTATAGTAAAACATACTTGTACCACAGGACACATGGTTCAAACAGGCATTAATTCCACATTAGTAATAAATTTTAAATGAAATTGACTTTCAATCAATGCAAAAATTAATAATAAATAAACAAATAATGTAAAAATTCCAGAAGTTATCTCCCTCTAAAAAATGATTGCACTGAAATTCTCTTCCCCAAACCAAATCGAAGATATTTCTGATTTAGTTTCAGTAACCAACAAAATAACAGGTAGGCCCTTCAATCAATTGGACCATTACCCAATTATTCTTACATCGTTTTGAAATATTTAAGGACCTTATTTTGTCTTTGCTTAATTATTCTCATATTGTTCAGAAAGGATGAACTATTTCAGGGGTATAATCTTTCACATGACTATGTAGGCAGGCAGATCACAAGTCTGAGTACTGATTTACCTAGTTGTTCGGGATGTGGAACTACTTCACGTTCAGACTGAAAACAACAAGGTCTCACATACTTGCATTGTGCTCATATCTTTTCTTGACCACTTGCTCTGATTACAGAAATATGCTCCAACAGGAAAATCTGGAGACAGGATCATAGCAAAGTCAAACTGGTCCTTCAGGCTAAAGCCTAAGGGCACATATATGACAGGATAAAGCATACTTAGTTCTGTTTGATTTCAGATAAGAGTTACAGTTTGTAGTATCAATTCCACCTTATAGCCAGACTCAGGAATAGCCAGGTGAGAAACATTCATTTTCAAAGGAACACAATGTAGAAACTGAACCAGGAGGATCCCACCTTAGGCTGATGCCAAGGTTGTCCTCTCAACTTTTCCCAGATGTAAACCTCCACCTGTAACAGTACAGGATTACATTCCCTCTGAGCAGCTCGTGGAATTTCTCTCAAATGGTGGATTATTGACTATTGACCATTGATGGATTATTATGATCCATCAGACAATTATACCTGGATTTGAACCTCAAACATCAGAACAAAATCAGTTACAATCCTAATAGCTTTCACCTCAAACAGCGAGTTTCACCAATCACAGCTTAGGGCTAGGTACAATTATTTTTACTCTCATGGAGATGTAATAAGCAATGGAAATTTGCCAGGACTCACGTGCATAAGAGATTTTACTTAACATCTTTTACTTGTTTTTCTTTCCTTCTCAAATTTAAATTTGTCCTGGTGCAAAAGCCAATCATTAGAAATCATTTCTATATTATACACAAACTTACAAATTCTTAGCAAGCCAAGTTCATTGTTTACTAACTCCATAACTCAAACAAGCTCTTTTCCAAGGGTTTGCCCACACGGATGGTTTCCAGGGACCTGGCAAGTTTACAAAATAAGAGGAATCAACAAGGACCCCACGGAGGTTCTGATGCCCCTGCCTATCCACCAGATATATATTCTTCCTCTGAACTGATGCAAGCCACATACTTTCTGGGTGGCAAATCTCCTATACTTTCTGGGTGGCAAGTCTTAATTTAGTTTGTTTTGTCCTGACTGAATTTCTCCCATTTCTTTCTATGACTACCCACTTGCCAGGATGTCTTTCAGGGTTCCCATATAGCATTGTGCATTCTGCACCAGTACCTACCAGAGCAGTCATAGTTTATTTTTAGGACTTCAGTATATGGTAACTGGCACATGGGACCTCTGGTCACCCCCGATAGCTCTGCATCAGAGATGACTTTAGCAGTCTTCCTAAGGAAGGGGAGTCAGGGGTATCCACCCCATCTACCCTCAGAGCTGTTGTAGGCTGTGCTGTTTGACACCACTATCCCTGCTCCCCTAAGGTGGAATAGACTAACCCTGCTGCTCATCCTCACATCCCAAAGAGGACTGTTCTGAATGGACAGAACCAATCCAGACAAGGCTTCCACCTCATTCCCCTCCTTTCTACACACAGTAATCAATTATCATTTTTAGGTTTTATCATTAAAGCAATAGCCCCAAATAATTTAGTCAACAATCTTATGACTTTCATAAGTGATAGACAAGTTGTTTTAGCTGTAACTTCCTCTTAACTATAGGCAAAGGTTGAAATACCCAGTTTTCTAAGTGGCAATTGCAAAACATTATATGACAGGGTTAGCAGGGCTGATAAATGATGCAACTAGTTTTAAACAATTTTTCTATCATCTTTTTGTTTCTTTCAGTTCATACTTTAATAATATACAAATTATGAATAGTCACCACATAACTGATACAAAAGCTTACCAATTTGAAGCAATATTATGTATTTAAAACTTGAAACAAACACATGACCAATCAGGTGACTCTAATTCTGTTGAATGCATTTCCAAATTACTTTACATAGAAAATCAAGCATCACTTTTGGCATTGTATACTGGTCACATCTAATTAAAGAACTAATAATAATAGTTAACATTTATAGTGTGTGCCCTCTGCCAGGCACTGTGTTAGGCACCTTCTAGTCATGTGAAGTGTTAGGCACCTTCTAATCATGTGAAGTAAACTGAGGTAACTTGCTTAAAGTCACGCAGCGAACAAATTTCAGAGCTATGCACTTTCCCAATTTGTCGTAGTGCCAAATAGTGTAATAAATTCTGACTTATCCTGATCATCAAATTAGGAGAGACAGTATTTCACTTAAAATGTGACCATGATGAATTCATTTACCTGGATCTGTGTTTCAGATGGTATTACACAGAATCTGTGAATTGTAATTGTAATTGTAAAATTACAACTTTAATACTGATCACAACATTATATTTTACACAAATGTTATTTATTCCAAATATTTTATATTATGGGATCCTCCACTATTTCCAGCCAATCCACTGCCAAAGATTGTAAATTTTATCTATCCCAATTATCACACTTAAGAGCATGTTTTAATTTAGTTCAAGCCTGGGTTCACAATATCAGAAGAAATACATAGCTCTCTATGATTTCTTATTATGAGTAAGAGTCTCATATAATTTAAAGATTCCAATTTTTAATACACATCCTATTTTTTAAAATTATTTTAAAATTGACCAGTACTTAATTTTAGTTTGTAGGACTCCCTAAATTCTAGCTAGATATTTCAATCAAACTCGATTACCTTTTGAGTGTCCCAATTCACACAAACCTTTTACCTTTTTCATGAGCCAGCGTATACCTCTTCACTCTCTTCACCTTGAAACTTTCATTGACACAGCTCCCACACCTGCCTATCTCTAATCAGTGAAATGCCTTTCTTCACTTTTTGTGAGCCAAGAAAAGGGTTAAGTGTTAGTTCTATTTGAAAGTACAAACCTTGAAACTTTCACTAACACAACCCCCAAACCCACTTCTCTATAATCAGTGACCTTCTTCTCTTAGATCTGAGAGGGGGAACTCTTTCCTTTCCCCTTATCTGTCCTTTTACACCTAGAACCTGGCCACCGTCCAAAAATATAGAGGGAAAGACAGAATACTTTTGATCCTATTCAAATAATGATCCTCCCTCTCTCTCTCTCTCTCTCTCTCTCTCTCTCTCTCTCTCTCTCTCTCTCTCTCTCTCTCTCTCTCTCTCTCTCTCTCTCTCTCTCTCTCTCCCTCTCTCTCCTGTACACTCATCATCTGCCTGCAGTCAGCCAGAGATGGAGGGAGAGAAGGAGAAAGAGACTCTCACAATTACAGGGCTTGTCACTTTCTTTTCTACATACTTAACTTCCTTCAGCCTGGTTAACCAGTATGTTTCTTCTAACTGGAATTCCTTTCTATTCTCATCCTCTGAGTCTAGGAACTTGGTAGTGGCTTTTTTTAATGCTGTGAGGAGGGGTTAACCTACTGCCACTACTTTCTTCCTCCTTTTTCCTACCTGATGAAATATAATTCTATTAGAAGGGACTCTAGAGCCATTTGGTGCATTCAAGGCATCCCTCTACTTATGCTGTAGTCCAACACAGACCCCCCCCCACACACACACGGAGGACATCCAGGGATTCCCTCACTCCCAGCCTATTCTCTATTCCTTTGGCACTCCTTTGGTATGCCAAGGTAGTCAGTCCTGCCTGACTATGCCAATCCAAGGTTCAGAATTCCTCTGGCTCAGGAACTCCGTACCTCTCCGATAACCATGAAGTGTTCTTTTTATACCAAAGGAAGAAACCATTATAGGTGGTAGTTTAATCAATCACTATGAATACTTACAAACGGGCAATCTTAGGTCTGGGGCAGCAGTCAGACAGTTTTCTGGATTCCCGCTCAAGAACCTCAAAATTCCTGTGATAATTATGGAAAACACACAAAAGGAGGAGGAGTTGGAGAGTTCATCATTACTTATTAGTGGATATTTTTGGTTTTCTGCTTGGTAGTGAGCTTGGGAGATAAGTCAATGTTATGCCCAAATATAAGTTTGTGTATCAGTCATGTCCTGGTCACAATATTCTTGTTTTGGCCATCATAGGTCATAATATCTTAAGTTTTGACTCAGAATCTGAGTTATGATTTAGTATCTAAGTTACAATTTGTAAATAGGTCACCATTTTCAGACTTCAACCTTTCACAGAGTTTAAGTTTTTATGGCTTTTCATTTATTACTGTATTTTGCAGCTTTTCCCCAATTGGTACCCTACACACACCATTTCCTGATCACAATGCAATAAAATCATATTCACTAAAGGTGCTATAAAAACAACAATGATATCTATTAGAGATGAAATAGCATAATTCTAAAGAACTCAAGTCAAAGAACAAATTATAGAAATAATAGAATATTCCATGAAAGAAAATATCAATTATGAGACAACATACTGAAACTTATGGGACATAACAAAGCCATTCTGTGGGGAAATTTTCAATCTCTGAACACTTTCAAAGAGAAAGTGAAAAGAGAAAAAGAACAAAAATGTGAATTGTGCATGCCAATGAAAAATGTGTTGCAAATAACAACAAATCAAAACTACACAACTAAATAAAAAAGTAGAAATTCTGAAATTCAAAGGAAAAATTCAGAAAAATAGAAGCAACAATACTATTAAACTGATCAACAAAATCTGGAGTTTTTTTTTATAAAAGCAATAAAATAAATAGCTAATATTATTTAAAGAGAAAAAGAGGAGAAAACTAAATTGCTCAAATAAATGAAAAGGAAAAAGGAGTCACAGCAATTGAAAGATAATACAAAGGAAGAATAACATGAAAGAAATTATCAGAAACTATTCTTTCCAATCATATACTAATAAAACTGATAACAGAGGAAATAGATGAATTCCTACAAAAATATAAAATACCAAGATTAAGTAAAGAAATTTTGTCAATAAAAATAGTTTATTTAAATTATTTAAGTAATCCAATATCAGAAAGAGAAATTGCACAAGATATAAATGAAGTCCCAAAGACAAACACTCTGGGACTAGATAAATTTACTGGTGAGTTTTCCCAAACGTTCCAAGAACCAGTCATTCTAATATTTAAGATGCTTGCAATAAGAAAAGAAAGCATCTTTTTAATCTTTTTATAATGCAAGTGTGGTTTTGATACCTAAATTTGGAAGAAACAAAACAGAGAAAGAAAACTTCAGATTGATATCCCTAATGAACATTGATGCAAACATGTTAAATAAATATTTTCAAGTATACTGAAACAACATGTTAGAATGACATACACTATAACCAGGTTGTGTTCATGCCAGAACACAGAGCACAGCATTAGGAAGATTATAATATATTTTTAAATTAATAATCAAATTATACAAAAATACTATTGTATCAATAGATGCCTAAAAGCCTTTTTTAAACAAAATCCAACATATATTTTTGTTAAAATTATAGAAATCATAGGAATAAATGGACCTTTCTTTTATATAGTAAATAATACTTATCTAAATCCAATATTTTATGTAATGGGGTAGGAGGGGAGCATTTCTAATAAGATAAAGCAAAGATGCCCATTATCACCACTGCTATTTAACATAACACTAGAAATACTAGTTATGGTAACAAGACAAGAAACAGAAATTGGGGGAAGAAGCATAGGCCAGAAGGAAACAAAATGATCACTTTGTAGATGATATAATTTTATACCCTAAAGAGGCAATGAAAAATGAAATCAAAGTCAACTAAAATTAATTGAATTAATGGCTTCAGCAAAGTTTCAGTATATAAAATAAATCCTCACAGACCACCAACATTCCTATACGTTACCAACAAAACCCAGCAGAAAGAACTGGAAAGAGAAGTTCCATTCAAAATAATCACAAAAGCTATAAAATATTTGGGAATGTTAACTATCAAGATTCACTCAGGGACTATGTGTATTCAACTATAAAACACTCTTCACAGAAATAAAGACAGACCTAAACAATTGGAGAAACACTGGTTTCATATGGGTAAGTTAAGCCAATATAATAAAAACTTAAACTAATTTATTTATCTAGTGCTATACTAATCAAACTCCCAAAGGAATGTGTTATGAAATTAGAAAAAATAAAAATGAAATTTATTTGGAGGAAGAAAAGGTCAAGAATCTCGAAGATAATAATGAAAAAAGTGAAAATAAAGAGATCTATCAATACCAGACCCAAACTTTATAACAAAACAGGAATCATTAAAATGATTTGGTACTGATTAAGAAAAAACAGATCAATCATTGGAACTTATTAGGCACACAAAATACAGAAGCAAAAAAATGCAGTAGCATATTGTTTTCTAAACTCTGTTAGTAGAGGATGGACTCATTTGACAAAAACTGCAGGGAAAACTGGACAGAAATCTGGCAGACATTACAGATAAATCAAAGCCTCATACCATACATCATGATAAACTCCAAATGACCTAGACATCAATATATTAAACAAATTAGAGGAACAAAGAATTACCTTTTGCAAAGAGTTCATCACTAAATAAATGGTAAGATCACAAGATAAAATTTGGATTCTATAAAATTTAAAAGATTATGTACAAATAAATATATTGTAGTTAAGATTAGAAGGAAAATAGGTAACTGGGGGAAAACAACTGCATCAAGTCTCTTTAGTAACAGTCTCATACCTAAGATATTTAAGAAACTGATTAAAATTTAAGACAAGAACCATTCCTCAATATATACTATAAATGGTCAAAGGATATAAACAGGCAGTTTTCAAAGTAAAAAAAAATCCAAGATATTAACATGCATATGAAAAAATGCTCCAAATCATTAATAATTAAAGAAAATTAAAGCAACGTCGAGGTTCCATCTCATATAGACAGGCAAAGATGATAAAACAAAAGAAAATGACAAATGTTGAAGGGGCTGTGGGAAAATACCAACATTAGTGTGGAACTATGTGGTCCAGAAACTCAGAAAATGTATTTGAAATGCTCAGAAAGTTATCAAATTGTTTATATTCTTTGACCCAGCTATACCACTTCCAGGCCAATACCCCAAATAAATAAAAAAGGAAAATAATCTGTTGTTATTGTTGTGTCCAAATTTTTATAGCTCCGTGGACCATGACATGCTAGGCCCTTCTATCCTCCACTCTCTTGAAGTCTGTCCAAGTTCATGGTCATTGTTTCCATGACACTATACACCTCATTCTCTGCTATTCCCTTTTCCTGTTGCCTTCAATCTTTTCCAATATCAGAGTCTTTCCTAATGAGTTCAATCTTCTCATTATGTGGCAAAAGTATTTAAGCTTCAGCTTCAGTATTTGACCTTCCAGTGAATAGCCTGAATTAATTTCTTTATGTATTGACTGATTTGACCTTCTTACAGTCCAAGGGACTTTCAAAAGTCTTCTCTAGCATCACAATTCAAAAACGATGATTCTGTGGTGCTCAGTGGAAAATCCATAGTTTTGACAATATGGACCTTTGTTGTCAAGGTGATGTCTTTACTTTTTAGTTTGCTATCTATATTTGCCATAGCTCTCCTTCCAAGGAGCAAGTATCTTTTAATTTCATGGCTGCAGTTGCCATCTGCATGGATCTTTGAGCCCAAGAATATAAAATCTGATATGCTTCCATTTCTTCTCCCTTTATTTGCCAGGAAGTAATAGGACCAGTTGCTAAGATCTTAGGGTTTTTTTTAATGTTAAGACACTCTCCTTTTTCACCTTCATCAGGAGGCTTCTTAATCCCTCTTCACTTTCTGCCATCAGAGTGTTATTTTCTCCATATCTGAGATTGCTTATATTTCTCCCAGCAACCTTAATTCCAGCTTTTGATTCATCCAGCCTGGCATTTCACATGATGTACTGTGAATATAAGTTAATAAAAAGGTGACAATATGCCATCTTGTCATATTCCTTTTCCAATCTTAAACCAATCAGTTGTTCATGGTCAGTTCTATCTATTGCTTCTTGACCCTCAAACTGGTTCCTCAGGAGAAAAGTAAGATGATCTGGCACTCCCATCTCTGAGGATTTGCCACACTTTATTATGATCCACACAGGCAAAGACTTTATTGCAGTCAATGAAGCAGAGGTAGATGTTTTTCTGTAACTCCCTTACTTTGTTCATAATACAGTAAATGCTGGAAATTTGGTTTCTAATTCCTCTACCTCTTCAAAAACCAGCTTGTTCTTCCAGTAATTCTTGGTTCACATATAGCAGAAACCTAGATGAAGATCTTCCTTAAGCATCATCTTACTAGCATGTGAAATGAGTGAGATTGTTTAGTAATTTGAACATTCCTTGGCATTACCTTTCTTTTGGATTGGGATATAAACTGATCTTTTCCACTGCTGAGTTTTCCAAATTTTCTGGCATATTGAGTGCAGCATATTAACAGTATTATTTTTTAGGTCTGGAATTCCATCACCTCCACTAGCCTTATTGTTGGCAATGTTTCATAAGACCCACTTGGCATGATTCTCCAGGATGAATGGCTTTAGATCAGTAACCATACTATCTTAGTTACTGGTGATATTAAGATTTTTCTTGTGTAGTTTGTGTGTGTGTGTGTGTGTGTGTGTGTGTGTTCTTATGTCCACTTTTTAATCTCTTCTGCTAAATCCCTACCTTTTTTGCCCTTTATTATGTTTGTTTTTGCATGAAACTTTCCCTTGATATCACCAGTTTCCTCAAAGAGATCTCTTGCCTTTCCCATTCTATTGTTTTCTTTAATTTCTTTGCACTGCTCATTTAAGATTCTCTGGAATTCTGTATTCAATTGAGTGTTTTTCCCTTCCTCCTTTCCCTTTTCTTCTTTCTGCAGTTACTTGTAAAGCCTCATCAGACTGCCATTTTGCTTACTTGCTCTTCTTTTTTTTTGGAATTGTTTTTGTTGCTGCCTCCTGCATGATATTGTGAACCTCTGTCCATAGTTCTTCACTCACTCTGTCTACCAGATCTGATCCCTTAAATCTATCCATCACATCAACTTCCTATTCATAAGGGATGTTATTTAGGTCACACCTATATGGTCTCATGGTTTTCTCGACTTTCTTCAATTCAAGTCTGAATTTTGCAATAAGAAGCTTATGATCTGAGCCACAGTCAGTTCCAGGTCTTATTTTAACTGACTGTATAGAGCTTCTCCACCTTTGACTGCTAAGTATATAATCAATCTGTTTTCAATATTAACCATCTGGTGATGCCCATGTGTAGAGTCACTTTTTGGGTTGTTGAAAAAGAGTGCTTGCTATGACCTGTAAGTTAATCTGAACAAAACTCTATTAGTCTCTCCCCTACTTCATTTTGTGCTCCAAGGCCAAACTTGCCTGTTTTTCCAAGTGTGTTACAATTTCGTACTTTGGCATTTCAATCCCCTATGAAGAAGGCATCATCTTTTTTTAATGTTATTTCTAGAAGATGTCATAGGTTTTCATAAAACTGTTCAACTTTGACTTCTTTAGCATCAGTGGTTGGAGCACAGACTTGTATTACTGTGACGTTAAATGGTTTGCCTTGGATTTGAACAGATATCATTCTCTCATTTTTGAGATCATACCTTAGTGCTGCTTTTTCCACCCTTTTATTGACTATGAATCAACAATAGTCAATGAGCATTGACTTTCATTTTTCCATTTCTTTCAAGGGATTCTTGTTCACAGTAGTATAAGTAGTGATCATTTGAATTAAATTCACCCATTCCCATCCATTTACATTCACTGACACCCAAGATGTCAATGTCTATTCTTCCCATCTCCCATTTCACCACCTCCAGCTTACCATGATTCATAGATCTTACATTTCAGGCTCCTGTGTAATATTCATCAGACGTCCCTTTCATCACCAGACCCATCCACAGCTAAGCTTCCTTTTGACTTTGACCCCACCCCTTCATTAGCACTAGAATTCCTTGTAGCAGTTCTCCACTCTTCCCCAGTAGTATATTAGACACACCTTCTGACATGAGGGGATCATCTTCCAATGTCACCTCTTTTATCATTTTAGCACTGTCCAACAGTTTTCTTTGCAATGATACTAGAGTCATTTACCATTTCCTTCTCCAATGGATCAGAACTCTCCATGACTTGGGTAATCCTAGAAACTAAGGGGGTATCTTTCAACTGGGGATTGACTAAATAATTTATGGCATATTAATGTAATAGAATATTATTATGCTATAAGAAGTGATGAAACTAGGAAGATTTCTATGAACTGATGCAGATTAGAGCGATCTGAACAAGATAACAATTTATATAATGATGACAACATTATAGAGAAAAATAACTTTGAGAACCTTTAGAACTCAACACAATAAGTCCAAAAGAATAAAACTGAAACATGCTACTCACCTCCTGCTAGAGAGGTGATGAGCTTGACATGCAGAAAGAAACATATCTTAAGATGGTGCCAATGTGAGAATCTGCTTTGCTAGACAATGAAGCTATGTATTAAAGGCTTTATTTTTCAAGTTTCATTTGTTCAGTGTAGAAGGGAGAGGAATACGGGATTATTAGTGAGGGGGTACAGATCAATTAAAATTTTTTTGCTATGAAACACTACATTTAATTCAATAGAATTCATGATTCTGTTGTGGTATTGTTCTGAATGAAAATTGATGCTCTGAAATACACTGCCAAAGGGGAAAAAAATGAAAAATACTGCATTATTCATTATTTTGTTACTAAGAAAAAGTATTTCAATTCACCACCTTGTTTGGGCAGGCCTGTTATTGATAATAAGGTTATTGATAATAAGAAATGAGAAATAATTATTATATGAGAAATAATTATTGAAAAATAATGTAAGTGTACAAGATTTTAAGTGGGCATTTGTATTTTTAAATCATTTCATTGCTAAGATTGCTTAATAAGAATTTTTTTTTAAATAAAGAAAAGATATAAAGGAAAGGAAAGCCCAACATAGTCTGACACACACCTTAGATTTAGGGATAATTTATTTTAAGGTGTTCAAAGGAAGGCCAGATAGGATCCCTTCAACAAAAATTACAGAGGATAAATCATTGTAGCAGGGATGGGAAACACTTAAGAATGAAAATCAGCAAAAAAAAAAAAAAAAAGGCAACAATTCTACTGAAAAGGAAAAAAAATGAATATGAGGATATGTAGTTGCAGCAGTCAGTACCCAACAGCCACCAACACAGATTCCTCCACAGTGGATTTTTTCACCTTCTTTAATTGTTACCTGCCATGGAAACTCCCCCTCAGTTGCAATCTGTCCTCTTACAATTCCTTTCCTTCAAACATGCATGTTGCTCCTAATACCACAGCTTATTTTGGGTAAAAGAGACTTCAATAATTTTCTGTCTTCATTCATATTAGCACTCAATATTTCAACTTGTTCTTGGACTTCATGTTCAGGATTTCTAATGTCTTGAACTTCAGAGTCTTGAACTCCAGAGCGTCCCAAGCCTTGAATTTCAGAGCACCCCAAGGCTTCACAATTAACTTCATCATCTCCTCTAATGTAGTCCATTTCACCATTGCATTGATATGTTTTTGGAATACAAACACCTGATTTACAAAGGAAACCTCCACTTTTGCACTCTTTACAACATAGCTCATCACTGTGGTCTCCACAATCATCGATGACATCACCAATTTTCTGCACTAGAATGTACTACATTGACACACTGGAATGAGTTGTCATCTAGGAGGTCTGCTGATTCCTGTGTGTGACATAGCACACCAGCCAAATCCTTGTGATTAGCCTTCCTTTTTGTTAAAGCACATTCTGCCAAAGTGGTCTCCAGTCCTCTACAATATGCTTGCAAACAGTCAGTGATCTCATCATCAACATCATCAGGGAAGTGAAATGTTTTCTTATGATCAATAGCTCCTCCTTTAAACCCATGATACGAGCAGGCCACATTAGCTTCAGTTATACTCCAATTTTTACATATGAATGCTGCAGTATTCCCAAGTTTGACTTCAACAAGTCCCTCAGACTCCGTATGTCCATATTTCAAAGAAAGATCGAAGTGGCTTTGACCATGGCAAGTTCTATTAGTTAAAAAACTTTGCTTTCGTAGAAATGCATTTATGACTCTTTAGTTGACAGGAATTATTATAGGTTTTTCCAGTAGCTGAACACACTGACTTAACAGCTTTTGGATGTTGGTAGGGAAGTTTGCAAATACAGCTTCTGTCAACACATTTTTCCCATGGGTGGCAGAAGACTTTTTCACAAGATTGAGGTGTGTGTTTTTCTTTTAAGCACTTTTCATCTAGAAGATCCTCTTGAACTAGTGGTAGAGTCCTACAAAAACATAAGCCAACACACAAAAGTAAGAGAAGACAATGAATTCGTTTCATGTTGTTGACTAGGGTGTCTTTTGTGTCCAGGATTCTTTTCCAACTTGAATCTTCTCTGAGTTTTTAATTTTTCACCTCATCTTATGTTTTTAATGAACTGCACAGGCCTGCAATTTGTAGCTAGGCATCACTGGAACAAACATCTGGGGAAGGAACTGATGAATGATGAGGGCAAGTGGATGAATTATAAGGGCCGGAAGTAAGTGGCTCGCGAGGGTGCTGGACACCCCGAAATTTGCACTACATTTGTCTCTATTCAGTTCTACCTTACGCGATGGCAAGGATCTTATTGCAGGAAGGGTTTGGGGTCTCTGGTGAGGAGAGTAATTCTGAATTACTGCAGTCAGAAAACGGGGGGGGGAAAATCACTTCCTCAGCCTCTTCACTATTTCAGTAATAATCATAGCTCATCTTGATGAGCTACCAGCCAGACACTGAGCTGAGCCCTTTTAACGGGGGCAGTCCGGGTCTATAGGGACATCGCAGGACCCTCAGGCAGTGGCGGATGAGCCTCGTGGGCCAAGCTGCCCAAGCCTCAGCCCATGGAGCCCTTCACGATGGCAGGGGCAGGGGCAGGGCAAAAGCGTGGCACGCGAAGGAAGCTGTGATTGCTTCACAAATCAGAACTAGATAAATTTAACCACAAAATCAACATGAAAGAAGTTAAGGAGGTGAAAAAAATTTTAGAAAAGTTGAAACTTGAATGGAGATAGAAAGGAATATATCTTTCTTTTTTCTCAGTGGCACATGACCATGTACTAAGGCATAAAATTAAGGCATAAAAACCCTCACAATCAGTGTAGGAAGACAGAAATATTAAATGCATTCTTTTCAGATCATGATGCAATAAAAATTACATATAATAAAGGGTCATGGAAAGATAGGCTAAAAACTAATTGGAAACTACATAATCTAATCCTAAAGAATGAGTGGTTCAAACAACAAGTCATAGAAACAATCAATAATTTCATCCAAGACAATAATGAGACAACATACCAAAGCAGTTCATAGGGGACATTTTATATCTGTAGATGCTTATATCAATAAACTAAAAAAAGAGGAAATCAATGAATTGGGCATGCAACTAAAAAAAGCTTGAAAAAGGGAAGACTTAAACTCCCCAATTAAATACCAAACTAGAAATGCTAAAAATTAAAGGAGATATTAATAAAATTAAAATTAAGAAAACTATTGAACTAATAAATAAGACTAAGAGGTGGTTTTATGAAAAAAATAATAAAATGGATAAGCCTTTGGATAATTTGACTTAAGAAAAGAAAGAAGAAAACCAAATTACAAGTATCAATAAGAAAAAAGGTTAATTCACCGTCAATGAAAGAGGAAATTAAAGCAATAATTAGAAACTATTTTGCCCAACTGTATGCCAATCTGACAATCTAAGTGAAGTGGATGAATATTTACAAAAATATAAATTTCCTAGATTTACAGAAGAGGAAATAAAAAAATTCTTAAATAACTCCATTTTAGAAAAAGAAATTGAACAAGCCATCAATTAACTCCCTAAGAAAAAATCTCCAAGGGAGAGATGAATTTACGAGTGAATTCTACTAACCATTTAAAGAACAATTAATTCTAGTACAATATAAACTATTTAGAAAAATAGGTGAAGAAGGAATCCTACCAAGTTCCCTTTGTAATACAAATATAATGCTGATACCTAAACCAGGAAGAGCCAAAACAGAGAAAGAAAAATATGATCATTACTGAGTGACTCAAAAACAAATTTGTTATTAATTTATATTGTATATTGGGGAATGATTTTTAGTCTTGAATTTTAATCAGTTTCTTAAATATCTTAGATATGAGAACATTATCAAAGAGACCTGATGCAAAGATTTTCCTCCAGTTACCTATTTTCCTTCTAATCTGTTAGGGGTGTAAACTCAGTTTCATGAGGACAGTCTCGGGCAGGTAAAAGTGAGGACCTCTAAATCTTAGAGTTCTCATGAGGACCCCCAGGGAACAGCTGGGGATTGAGGCGAGAAACACAGGCTATCTTGTGTATTTCCACCTCTTCTCAGTGGGAAACTTGCTGGGGAGAGCATCCCACCCTTGTGATTGGCCTGTGGTCTGAGCACACCTGTTGTTGACTAGCTAGGGGCTGAGAGCAGGCACGGTATTCACATGCAAGCTATGTGGCTGGGCGAGCTTAAGTAGGGACAGGAAAGCCTGAAGGCATTCTTTGCACTGAGGGGCCCTTAGAGGGAAGAGGGTCCCTCCCCTCTTCCGCTCCCATCTTCTTGCTGTGTGATCCTTGCCCCTTGGGAGGAGGAGGATTCCTCTCTCCTGAGGAAGAATTCACCCTGCACATGTATCTAAGACCCTGAATAAAGCTTAACCCTTGTTCGACTCTGGAAAGTCTCTTCTCTACACGTAAATCCGGCTGATCACCGAAGACCTGGACGACAGGTAAGAAGGCTCGGGTAGTCCATCATCCTCTAGGCTGAACACTAATCTTAATTACATTATATTTATTTGTACATAATCTTTTAAATTTTATAAAGTCCAAATTTTATCTTGTGATCTTCTCTATCATTTATTTAGTGATGAATGCTTTGCAAAAGATAATTTCTTCCTTGTTCTTCTAATTTGTTTAATATATTAATTTGACAAAATACAGCACCCATTCCTATTAAAAATACTAGAGAGGAACAAAGCCAAGATGGTGGAGTAGAAGCATGGATGGTCTCAAGCTCTCCCCCAAAGCCCTTAAAATACCTGTAAAAAATGGCTCTAAACAAACTCTAGAGCAGCAGAAGCCAGAAAAAGTCAGAGTGAAACAGATTTCCAGCCCAAGACAACCTGGAAGGCCAACAGGAAGAATTTATTCCACTAGACTCAGAGCAGAGCTCCAGTGTGGGCCATGCCAGCACAGAACAGACTGACAAAGGCTTCAGAGTGCTGAATCATGGATAGATACTGTGAAATCTTCCAGATTTCTCAACTTGCAAATGCCAAAGACAGCTTCAAAGGTCAGTGAGAAAGCTCTTTCACCTAAGTGAGAGGGGAACATAGTCCCACTCCAACCCCAGCCCCAGGGTGCAGCAGCCACTGCCTCAGCAGCAGCCTCTTCTGGAGCTCTTAGCCTACAGATGGGGGGAATCAAGAGGTTGATCTGGGTCTCAGTCCTGAGTGGTGGTCCTGGAGTGAGGAGGAGTGCTGGCGTGATGGAGCTGGTAGCAGCTATAGAGAGGGAATCCTATTTGCAGTTCTAGGGCAGAAAAGAGTGCTTGTGGTTGCTCGTAGACCAAAGCACAGGCCAGGAGAGGAGTAAACACCTGGCCTTTCATTATGCCAGTTTGGAGGAACTGAGAACTTACAGGTCTCTAGAGATAGCTCAGAGAACAGCTGCACAAAATCTCTGAAGTCTGGGGTAATATATCCTCCACTTTACAAAGGGCTCAAAAGTCAAGTAATTGGCCAGGAAAATGCCCCCAAAGGGCGAAAAATAAGACTATAGAAGGTTACTTTCTTGGTATTTTCTTCCATCTTTTTGAATGAGGAAGATCAAAGCATACAACCAGGGGAAGACAGCAAGCTCAAGGCTCCTACATTCAAACCCTCCAAAAAAATATGAAATTGTCTCAGGCCATGGAAGAACTCCAAAGGGATTTTGACAATCAAGTAAGAGAGGTGGAGGAAAAATTGAAAAGAGAAACGAGAGTGATGTAATAAAATCATGAAAAATGAGTCAACAACTTGCTAAAGGAGACCCCAAAAAATGTACCTTTAAAAGGAGACTAACCCAAATGCCAAAGGGGGTCCAAAAAGCCAATGAGAAGAAGAATGCTTTAAAAAGCAGAATTGACCAAATGAAAAAGGAAGTCCAAAAGCTCAGTGAAGAAAATAGTTCTTTAAAAATTAGAATAGAGTAGATGGACACTAAGGACTTTATGAGAAATCAAAAAATTATAAAACAAAATCAAAATAATGAAAAAATAGAAGCTAATGTGAAGTATCTCATTGGAAAAACAACTGACCTGGAAAATAAATCCAGGAGAGACCATTTAAAAATTATTACTCTACCTGGAAACCATGATAAAAAAAAAAGCCTAGACTTCATCTTCTAAGAAATTATCAAGGGGGCAGAGCCAAGATGGTGGAGTAGAAACACACAAATACGCTAGCTCCGAACCCATAGCCCATGAAATATCTGTAGTAAAGAGCTGCCAATAAATTCGGGAGCAGGAGAAGCCACATAACAGCAGAGCAGATAAGATTTCTGTTCCAGAGAGCCTGAAAACCTCTCGCAAAAGGTGCTTCGCGCAGTGGACTGAGAGCCGAGCACAGCCCTGCCACGGCCGCCCGGGGCCAAGAGGAGCAGATCTGAGCATGGAGCAGATCCGAGCAGGCTTCAGGGACAGAATCTCCAGCAGGCACGCGGGTCCCTCCACCCACAGGTGACAAGGGTCAGTGAGAGGGTCTCTTTGGCAGGTCAAGAGGGGAGGGGGGAGCCCCCATGACTCAGGCCCCCTCGGGAGGCACCAGCAGAGGTGGGAGCAGACCAGGGCTCCTCAAGCAGGCAGGAGCCTGGATCCATTGTTGAAGGTTTCTGCATAAACCCCCTGAGGGAACTGAGCCCGTGAGGTGGCCCTGCCCCAACCCGGGCAGCTGAACTTGATCTCAAACTGAATAGGGGCCCTGACCCCGCCCAAAGCCCTGAGGCTGGGAAGCAGCATTTGAGTCTCAGACCCCAAGCGCTGGCTGGGAGGATCTGGAGGCCAAGTGGGTGTGAAGAGAATATTCAGAAGTCAAGTCACTGGCTGGGAAAATGCCCAGAAAAGGGAAAAAAACCAAGACTATAGAGGGTTACTTTCTTGGTGACCAGGTTTCTCCTCCCCTCCTTTCTGATGAGGAAGAGCGGTGCTCACCATCAGGGAAAGACACGAAAGTCAGTGCTTCTACATCCCAGCCCACTCAATGGGATCAGACCTGGGAAAAGCTCATAAAGAGCTCAAAAATTTTTCAAAATTATGTTAGAGAGGTGGAGGAAAAACTGGGAAGAGCAATAAAAGACTTGCAAGCAAAGTATGAACAACAGATCAGCACCCTGCTAAAGGAGACCCAAAAAAATGCTGAAGAAAATAACACCCTGAAAAACAGGCTAACTCAGTTGGCAAAGGAGGTTCAAGAAGCCAATGAGGAGAAGAATGCTTTCAAAAGCAGAATTAGCCAAATGGAAAAGGAGATTCAAAAGCTCACTGAAGAAAATAGTTCTTTCAAAATTAGAATGGAACAGATGGAGGCTAAAGGCTTTATGAGAAACCAAGAAATCACAAAACAAAACCAAAAGAATGAAACAATGGAAGATAATGTGAAATATCTCATTGGAAAAACAATTGACCTGGAAAAGAGATCCAGGAGAGACAATTTAAAAATTATGGGACTACCTGAAAGTCATGATCAAAAAAAGAGCCTAGACATCATCTTTCATGAAATTATCAAGGAAAACTGCCCTGAGATTCTAGAACCAGAGGGCAAAATAAATATTGAAAGAATCCACCGATCACCACCTGAAAAAGATCCAAAAAGAGAAACTCCTAGGAACATTGTGGCCAAATTCCAGAATTCCCAGGTCAAGGAGAAAATATTGCAAGCAGCTAGAAAGAAACAATTCAAGTACTGTGGAAATACAATCAGGATAACACAAGATCTAACAGCTTCTACATTAAGGGATCAAAGGGCGTGGAATAGGATATTCCAGAAGTCAAAGGAACTAGGACTAAAACCAAGAATCACCTACCCAGCAAAACTGAGTATAATACTTCAGGGGAAAAATTGGTCTTTCAGTGAAATAGAGGACTTTCAAGCATTCTTGATGAAAAGACCAGAGCTAAAAAGAAAATTTGACTTTCAAACACAAGAATGAAGAGAAGCATGAAAAGGTAAACAGTAAAGAGAAGTCATAAGGGACCTATAAAAGTTGAACTGTTCACATCCCTATATGGAAAGACAATATTAGTAACTCTTGAAACTATTCAGTATCTGGGTATTTGGTGGGATTACACACACACACACACATGCACATGCACACACTCATAGAGATAGAGTGCGCAGAGTGAATTGAAGAGGATGGGATCATATCTTAAAAAAAAATGAAATCAAGCAGTGAGAGAGAAATATATGGGAGGAGAAAGGGAGAAATGGAATGGGGCAAATTATCTCTCATAAAAGAGGAAAGCAAAAGATTTTTTTAGTTTGGGGAAAAAGAGGGGAGGTGAGAGAAAAACATGAAGTTTACTCTCATCACATTCCACTAAAGGAAGGAATAAAATGCACACTCATTTTGGTATGAAAACCTATCTTACAATACAGGAAGGTGGGGGACAAGGGGATAAACAGGGTGGGGGGGACGATGGAAGGGAGGGCATGGGGAAGAGGGTACAATTTGAGGTCAACACTCATGGGGAGGGACAGGATCAAAAGAGAGAATAGAAATAATTGGAGGCAGGATAGGATGGAGGGAAATATAGTTAGTCTTATACAACATGACTATTATGGAAGTCATTAGCAAAACTACACAGATTTGGCCTATATTGAATTGCTTCCCTTCCAAAGGGAGGGGGTGGGGAGGGAGGGAGGAAAAGAAGTTGGAACTCAAAGTTTTAGGAATAACTGTCAAGTACTGTTCTTGCCGCTAGGAAATAAGAAATACAGGTAAAGGGGTATAGAAAGTTATTTGGCCCAACAGGACAGAGGAGAGGATGGAGACAAGGGCAGAGAGGAATGATGGAGGAGAGAGCGGAGTGGTGATGGGGGCAATTGGAATGCTGGGTGTTTTGGGGTGGGGGGAGGGGACAAGGGGGGAGAAAATTTGGAGCCCAAAAATTCTGTGAAAATGATTGTTAAAAGTGAAATAAATAAATAAACAAAATTTTAAATTCTAAAAAAAAAAAGAAATTATCAAGGAAAACTGCTTTGATATTCTAGAACCAGAGGGTAAAATAGAAATGGAAACAATTCACCGATCACCTCCTAAAAGAGATCCCAAAAGGAAAACTCCTAGGAATATTGTAGCCAAATTCCAGAGTTTCCAGGTCAAGGTGAAAATATTACAAGCAGCCAGAAAGAAACAATTCAAATATTGTGGAAATACAATCCAGGTAACACAGGATTTAGCAGCTTCTACACTAAGAGATCAAAGGGCTTGGAATATGATATTCTAGAAGTCAAAGGATGTAGGATTAAAACCAAGAATCACCTACCTAGTAAATTTGAATATAATGTTTCATGGGAAAATGGAATTTCAATGAAATAGAGGACTTCCAAGCATTCTTGTCGAAAAGATCAGAGCTGAATAGAAAATTTGCCTTTCAAATACAAGAATCAAGAGAAACATGAAAAGGTAAACAGGAAAGAAAAGTCATAAGAAACTCGTTCAAGTTGAACTGTTTACATTCCTACATGGAAAGATGATATTTGTAACTCATGAGGACATTTTTTCAATATTAGGGTAGTTAGAGGGAATATATGTATATATGTGTGTGTGTGTGTGTTTGTGTGTGTGTATAGGTGTATATGAGTATGTATATATGTGTATATTATATGTGTGTATGTATATGTGTGTATATGTATATAAGTGTGTATACATGCATGCACATGTGTGCATATATACATATAAATATATACATACATACATAGAGGGCACAGGGTGAGCTGAATATGAAGGGAAAATACCTAAAAAATAAAATTTACTGTTGAGTGGAATGTACTAGGAGTAAGAGAAAAGGAGAGGTAGAATGTAGCAAATCATCTCACATAAAAGAGGCAAGAAAGAGCTTTTACAGGGGAGGGGAAAAGAGAGGAGATGAAAGGGAAAAAGTGAGCCTTATTCTCATGTGATTTGGTTTAAGGAGGGAATAACACATACTCAATCAGGTATGGAAATCTACTTTACCCTGCAGGAAGGCAGAGGGAAGGGAATAGAAAAGGGAAGATAATAGAAGGGAAAGCAAATTGGGGAAAGGGTTAATAGGAAGCAAACACTACTGTGGGGGGAGAGAATGGAATAAATGGAGGGCAGGATAGGACAGAGTGAAATGTGATTAGTCTTTCACAACATAACTGTAATGGAAGTGTTTTACATGACTACACATGTTTGACCTATATTGAATTGCTTGCTTTTTTGATGAGAGTGGGCGGGGAGGGAGGAAAAGAGAGAATGTGGAACTCAAAACTTTAAAAAATTAATGTTAAATATTATTTTTGCATGCAATTGGGAAATATTATGTGCAGGCAATGGGGTATAGAAATCTATTTTGCCCTGTATGACAAGAGTGGGAAGGGGAATGGGAGGGGGGGGGGTGATGAAGGGAAGAGAGACTGGGGTGGATGGGATGCACTCTGTCCTGAGGTGGGGAATGAACAGAAATGGGGAGAAAACCTGGAATTCAAATTCTTGTGGAAGTGAATGTTCAGAACTGAAAAATAAATAAATCATGTACTTAAAAAAACACTAGCGAGCATAAATGGAGTTTTCCTTAAAGTGATAAATAGTGTTTATCTAAAACCATCAGCAAGCATTATCTGTAATGGGGATAAGCTAGAAGCATTCCCAATAAGATCAGAAGTGAAACAAGGAAGCCCATTATCATCACTATCATTCAATATTGTACTGGAAATGTTAGCTTTAGCAATAAGAGAAGAAAAAGAAATTTAAGGAATTAGAATATGTATTCTATATATTACAAAGAAAGCCCAGGAGTAAGACATAGAAGCAGAAATTCCATTTAAAATAACTGTAGACAATATAAAATATTTTGGAGTCTACTTACCAAGAAACATCCAGGAATTATATGAACACAATTACAAAACATTTTTCATTTAAATAAAGTCAGATCTAAACAATTAGAAAAAAATCAGTTGCTCATGAGTAGGCCAAGCTAATATAATAAAAATGACAATTCTATCTAGATTAATTTGCTTATTCAGTGCCATAGCAATCAAGGCACCAAAAATATTTTATAGAGCTAGAAAAAATGATAGCAAAATTCATCTAGAAGAATAAAAGGTCAAGAATAACAAGAAATTTAATGAAAAAATGCAAAAAAGGTGCTGTAGTCATATCAGATCTAAAACTGTATTATGAAATAGCAATCATCTAAACTGACTAAGAATAGAGTGGTGGATCAGTGGAATAAGTTAGGTACACAAGACAACAGGAGTCAATGGCTAAACCCAAAAGATGCCAGCTGATAAAGCTGATAAACCCAAAGACACCAGCTTCTGGCATAAGAATTCAGTATTAGACAAAAATTCCTGGGAAAACTGGAAAATACTATGGGCATTGACCAACATTTCATACTCTATACCAAGATAAAGTCACTATAGGTACATGGTTTAGACAAAAGGGGTGATACCATGAGCAAAGCAGGAGAGCAAGAAATAATTTACCTGTCAAATCTATGAAGAAAGGAAGAATTCATGACCAAACAAGGAATAGAGAGCATTACAAAATGCAAAATACATAATTTTGATTAGATTAAATTGAAAAGTTTTTGCACAACCAATGCAACCAGTGTTAGACAGGAAGCAGAAAGCTAGGAAACACTTTTTACAGCCAGTATTTCTGATAAAGACCTCTTTTCTAAAATACATATGTGTATATACGTATGAATACACACACACACACACACATGCACACACACACACATATATATATTTCTAAAATATAAGAACACAAGTCATTCCTCAATTGATAAATTGTCAAAGGATATGAATAGGTAATTTTCAGAGGAAGAAAATCATATGAAAGAAAGGCATATGAAAAAATGCTCTAAATCACTCTTGATTAAAGAAATGCAAATTAAAACAACTCTGAGTTACCACTTCACACCTGTCAGACTGACTAACATGACAAAAAAGGAAAATGACAAATTAGGAGAAGGTATGGGAAAATTGGAACACTAGTACATCATTAGTGGACTTGTGAACTGATCCAACCTCTCTAAAAAACAATTTGAAACTATGCCCAAAGGGTTATAAATCTGTGCATACACTTTGGTCGAGCAATACCACTACCAGGTCTGTATCCCAAAGAGATCTTTAAAAAGGGGAAAGGATTCGCATATATAACACTATTCATAGCAGCTCTTTTTGTGGTGGAAAGAAATGAGAGGATGCCCATCAATTAGGGAATGGCTGAAAAAGTTATAGTATATGATTGTAATGGAATACTATTGTCCTGTAAGAAATAATGAGCAGGCAGATTTCAGAAAAACCTGGAAAGACTTACATGAACTGATGCTAAGTGAAGTGAGCAGAACCAAGAGAACATTGTACATAGCAAGAGCAATATTGTATGACGATTAACTATAATAGACTTAGCTCTTCTCAGCAAAAAATGATCCAAGAAAGTTCCAAAAGACTCATGATGGAAAATGCTAACTACATCCAGAGAAAGAACTATGGAGTCTAAATGCAGATTGGAGCATACTATTTTCTCTTTATTTTTTTTCTTTCATGTGATTTTTTTCCCTTTTGTTCTGATTCTTCTTTCGCAACATGATTAATGTGGAAATGTGTTTAACATAACTGTACATGTATAACCCATATCAGACTACTTTCTGTCTTGGGGAAGAGAGAGGGTGAGGGAGGGAGGGAGAGAGGAAAATTTGGAACACAAAATTTTACAAAAATTAAAGTTGAAATCTATCTTTATATGTAATTAGAAAAAAATAAAATACTTCTAAGGAAAAAAAAAGAATTATTCATATAGTTTAGGGATTTTTTCCCAATATATTTAGTTATGTTGATTGTTCTCTTAATGTTGAATCATCCTTGCATCTCTGGTATAAGTCCAACAAGATTTATTGCATTATTTAGTCTCATGGCTCAGGTTAGAGCAAATACTCAGGTTGGAGGATTTACCAAAAAATGGTATTCAGGAAATTAGCATAATTTGAGATCTATTACTATGTAGTACAGCAAGCAGGCAAAAAAAAGTGAAGACATATGCCTTCTCTCTCTCTCTCTTCATACATATATATATATGTGTGTGTGTACATACATACATACATATACATCTATGTATGAAATGACAGAGATATGGCCATACACAGGGCCAGAATCACTCACATAAAGACACATAAAGGAGATATGTTTCATGACAAAAATCTCAATGGGAGGATGTGCTCAGAGTGGGGTCTGAGCAGGGAAATTTTATGCCTTAAAAAGTCTTGGTTGAGAACAGGTAATCAATGCCAGATATGGGAATGGACATTCCTAATCAGACCCAGATATGGTGAGGAATACCAGACTCAGGTGCGGTAATTTCCTAATTAGAACCAAAAATTATGTGAGGGTTCAAATTGGTAATCAGGGACCCCAGAAATGGGTGTTGGCACACAGCCACTGCTGTGTTAGCCAAAAGTGTCAATCAGGAGCCAGATCATTTATATCTTTGACAAAGGGTCAGAATGAGTCAGGATAGTAGAAAAGTAGAGGCTTTCTGTCATTGCTTACATGTTCATGGTCATTAAAGTCACTTAACCCAAGTGAATCCATAATGGAACCTTATCACTTAGACTATAACATCGAACAATATGCTTCAAAAATCACATTATATTTTTCATTAATGCTTTCTTTGATGAATTGCTGCAGGCAATATGGCAGCTTTTTATTGAAAACATTGTAATTAATGCTCCATGATATTGGTCTATAGTTGTCCTTTTTTATTTGTCTTTCCTTGTTTTAGATGTTGGGGCTGTATTTTATGAGAGAAATCGTCACACAGTGTAAATAAAAAAGCTCAAGGTGGGGTGAGAGATGGCTAAAAGATCCAGCCACTGAAAAGTAGAGGTATTCATATGCAAAATAGACAGCCCCTACCTTAGAAAAAATCTGAGACTTGAATAGTGCACTTGAATATGAAGAGTCCAGAAATACAATGAATTGTGTGCTTTGCGGACCACAGACTGTAATCACTCTTTTGTCTCTTCAGTGAGGTTTAATAACTTGCCCAGGGTCATACTGCTAGTGTGCAAGGCTGGATTTGAACTTAGGTCCTCCTGACTCCAGGGCTTGTGCTCTATCTACTATGCCTAGCTGCCTCTACACTTTTTGTTGTATTGTCTCTAGAGACTCATCTATACAAGATTCCTGAAAGGGTATGAGAACTGACTGAACTCAATCTAATCATAGAGCTGAGGCTCTGAGGAAGCCAATTTCAAACAAAGAATCACTGTCCTTGGGGCCCTCTCAGTGAAGAGCTACCAGAAGCTGGTGGTTGAAGGCATAAAATGACTGCAGTTGATCATCAAAGAGAGAGCCCGGAAATAGAGCAGGCCACCCAGTCCTAGCCAGTCCCACTTTTCAGCACAGCTTGACCTAGTCTCACCACGATTATCTAAGCCTAGCAATGGGTTCACCCATCATGTCTAGTCACAACACCTAACTAGTAGATGAATTCAAAGCTTGTTGGATATCTGGACTATTAAGAGTAGTTTTTAATGGTTCAGTATGTCAGCTTGACAGAAGATCTCCAGTAGAGTGCCTCAAAGATCTATGTTTGACCCTGTGCTATTTCATGTTTCCATGAGTGATATAGACATAGAAGGAATACTCAAATTCACTCAAATTTGCAAATGACACAAGACTGGGAGATATAGCCAGGAGACAGAACCAGGTTTATCTGATTTGCAAGAGCTGTTTGTTAAATCAAGGTTTGATGTATTTTCTTGTTGATTATCTAGACTTGAGAAAGTGTTAATAATGCAGTTTAAACTAAAAAGTATGTGTGCATACATTTTTTCTCCTGCTGAGCCCAGTTGTTTACCAGCACAACTGAGTATTGTTCCATAATCATTACTTGATCTCAACAGTCAGGAGAGAGAAGAAGGTACAGGGAATGAAGTCTTCATTAGGACTAAAGGCCTGGTAACTATGGGCTAATTATAAGAATCCTACTAATAACTGGGATCTAGATAGTGCTTTACATCCATTGTTTCATTGGAGCCTTACAATACCACTGGACATAGCTAACACATTGCATGACAGTTGAGAGCCCAAAACATCTTGACAGGCTAGAGTATTGGACTGAATCTGCTAAGATGCAATTCAATGGGGAGAAATACACTTGGGTTCAAAAAATCACTTTCACTGTTACAAGGTGAGAGGACTAGTTAGACAATAGTTTGTCTGAACAATAAACTGGGAGTTTTAGTGGACTGCACACTCCATAGCAGCCACCACTGTGTTATAACAGACCAAAAAATGAATGTGGCCTTGGGCTGGATTAAGAGAAGCAGGGCTTCCATAAACAAAGAGGTTTTCGTTCCATTATATTCTGCTCTGATTAGATAATACCTAAGGTCTTCTGTTTGGTTTGGGGCCCCACAGTTTAAGAACGACATTGAAGTACATGAAGATATGAAAGATATATGAAAGATGGCTAATTGGAACTACAATAGAACGGTCCCAAAGAAGAATGGGCTGTCTCTAGAGGTTTCCTTTCCTTGAAATCCCAAGGAGAGGTGAGATGACTACTTGATGAATATGTTATAGTAGGGATTCCTTTCATGTATAGGTTGGCCACTGAGATTTCTTCTAACTCTCAAATTCTGAAAATGTTATATTTATTTGGCAGCTAAGTGGTGCTACAGGGGACTGACCACCAGGCCTGGAGCCAGAAAGATTCATCTTCCTGAGTTCAAATCTGACCTCAGACACTTACTATCTATGTGTCCCTGGGCAACTCACTGAACCCTGTTTTCCTCAGTTTCCTCATCTGTAAAATGAGCTGGAGAAGGAAATGGCAAATCTCTCCAGTATCTCGTTCAAGAAAACCCCAAATGGGGTCACAAAGAATTGAAGTGAACAGCAACAATATTATTTATTTGGCAGGTGGAGAAACTGAAGCAGCCATTTAAAGTCACTAGGTCTTAGCCTTTTCCTTTATATTGTAAAGACTGTATATTATGTGATTATCTCTCCCATGTGAATGTCAAGATTGACCCTGTCTGTACTGTGAGAGAAACACCATAGACAAGAAGGCAAATAGGTACATTTGTTCCTTTTCAAGGATCACCAAGCCCCTGAGCAGAACCTCAGGTAGGTTTGTGATAATCTGTCTACCCTTAATCTCCCTGGAGCTGGTGAAATTCAGGATGTATTCCTGCTTGAGAGAGAATTGTCCAGGGGGCCAGTCAGAAGCTCCACATAGGGAGGACACTGAAACAAACAGGAGCAGGCTTCCCTCTTTTGGTGCCACAGTTACACTGCAAGCTCACTTATCCATCAATAAAAGCCTAAGAGAAAATGCTCATTAAAATAGTTTCTTATCTAAGTACTTTCCTTTTGTACGCATGTGTATAAATATGTACATGCTTGCATACATATATGTCTATGCTGTTGCTCAGTTTTTCAAGTCCAGTGTGACTCTCTGTGACCCCATTTGGGGTTTTCTTGGCAAAGATACTGCAGTGGTTTGCCATGTATATGTCTATACATATATACGTATATATGCTTTATTTCTCTTTACCTTGTATATGGACCCTGTTACTTATTTCTATAAGTCTTATTTCTATATACAGACAGTTCTTGATTTGCACAAGTGAATCATTCTGTAGACCTTTAGGTAAGGTGATTTTTTTCACATGATTCAAATTTGCCCTGTCCTGGGAATGGGAGGGAGGGAGATAGGAAGGAGGCCTTGGGCCTGTGGATAGAGGGGGCCTACACACAGTTCCAGAACATGCAGGGGGGCAGGGACAGAGAAACTAGAGCAGGAGGAACATGTGAAGGCAGGGCCTGTCACATGGGGGCCTGGCCAGAACTGAGAAGGAAAAAAAAGGAGCATCAGACACATGGGAGCTGGACACAGACACAGATGGAAGAGGACTGCAAAATGTGGGACGAAGATAGATACAAGGTACAAAAGCCAGACCTGTGGAAGGCCAACACACCAGGTGGGACGTGTAAACTAGCTAAACCAGCTTGAGACCCCTATCTCCTGAAAAAAAGCCTAAAAACCTGGGTCTACCAATCAAGAGAAAGACATTTTGGGGCCACTCTGAATTAACCTACCATAATGCTTTACATGTTCTTTGAGAAATGCCCCTTTCCATTTCAGCAACTACAAAGCCAGATGAAGCTGACCAGGAACATTCTTCTATTATAACTGATAAGGACCAGGTGCCTTGAACTGGACACTATCTTGATTAACTGACACTTCCCTTATCTTGATATTTTATGGACACTATACTGTTATAACAACCATGTTTTATGACAGCCCCACATTTATGACTGACAGACAGATACGGAAAGTATAACTTTGGCTGACACCAGGATACTGATTCAGGAAGAGGGGAGCAGGGGGAAACATTTCCTTTCTCTTTCTCTGTGGATAAAAAGTCTCCTTCAACTGGCCTTTCTCGGAGTCAAATTATTCTGATGCCCATACATATGTTTTTGCTAGCTCAAAGGGAATAAACTGCATGTATTAACATAATTTGGACTCTTTTTTAGGGAAAATTCGGGAGGTTCACCTCATCTCATTTGTCTCTTCTTTGACCAAACTCTTGTTGTCTCTTTTGGATCAAACTCTGAAGGTTGACAGTTATGGTGCCATGGACTCGGATGAAACTGAGGGAGTGGAAAGATGACATCCCACCCTGACAACACTAGTGACTCGGACACCTCAGGATCCATCTTCCTGAAATCTTAACCTTGGGTGAGTTTCCCTGTTCTTTGCTTCCATTCCAGACTCCATTCGCTTCAAGATAGCTCTGGGACAGGGATCACAACACATCGAATCACTCTACATTACCCAGGTCCCCTCAAAGTATGGATCGATCCTCTAAAAAATAAAATTTGGCTCAGAAACTAAAATTAGAGATATGGTTAACAAGACAGTCACTTTCTCCCTGAATTGTGTTGGCACCATTGGAGCTCTTTTGACCAGTATCTTAAAAACAAACTAAGCTAAAAGGCTAACAAGACATCTAGACTGAAGTGGAAAAGTTTTTCATCATTAGTTCTGAAATGACAGAGTGAGAACAAGGCAGAAGTTCCTTCCCTTAAAGCTTGCAAAGCCATTTCAGCTTCAGTACCCTCTCCCTCGTACTATTTAATCCCCTTCCCCCACCCCTCTCCTTAAAGGCTAGGGTCCTGACAGAGACTCAGATCCCTGAATTTACCCTTATTGGGACCTGCCCTTTTAAATCTGAGGGGTGCTCTGAAAAAGCTTGCAAGATCCAGTCCCCATCTGCCCCTTTTGGCACCTTTCAACTACAAGGAGTGCACAAGGTCACCCCATTACCACTTTGGTGAATACAGAGGCAGTCCTGTTGGTCTTGAATCCTTTCAAACTCTCCACTCCCCTTCCTCAGAGTAATAATAGTCTGTTGGTGAGGGAGATATCTAACAATCCACTCCAAGCTTTTGGACTTACCCTCTCCCTATCATTCTAAAACTATATTTGTCTGTGTCTGTGTCTCTGTGTTGTAAAATGTCTGTCATGTTTGTGCTGTGAGCTAGATTCTATTACCTTGAAAGATTTCAAATGCAGCCAGCCAAGAAAGTTCTAAAGGCTGCAGCTAGAAAAAAACACTAGGAAAGATTGAGTTTTCTTGTTATCTTGAGGTCATAGCTGAAAGCAGGACAAATTAGATTATTTTTAAAAGAGAAAAAACTGTAAGACTTTGTGTTGTGGGCCTAACTCTGGACAAGTTCAGGCTACAGTAAAAAGTTAGAACCACTGAAGACATCCTAGCACAGGGCTGTGCAACATCGGCCCTTGGGTAGTTTGAGGTCTGCAGCAACCTGAAGGAGTTTACAAGTTGTGCAGGTCTGTCCTAAAAGATTCTGGAGGTTTTGAGATTAATCATTAAGGGGTTTGGAAATTAATCATTTTAAGGCTGCTGGAGAAAACTCCTGAGACTGGGGGTAATTCCAGAAATTTGCCCCCTGTTGAAACACCTCCACAATCACTCAGCATTCCCCAATTCCTCCCTCAGAGTCAAGAGGGTATCTCAGTACGGGAATTACAAACAAGACGTTTTCCCTGTTAACCCCTCTCATCCCAGATCAGATTAAGAAAAGAGAATGTTGGAAAATTGTAGGGAAATTTAAACCATCCTTCCTCACCTAGTGGAAGAGGGGGGCAACAGTCACACCAGAAGCCCCACTGGCAGTGTCCTCAATGGCCTGTGTCCCTGGGCACCTTACAACCCATCCTTCTAGGACATCCTGCCCACCCTGTCCCAGCAGCTGCAAGTAGCCCTAGCTCCAGCAGCACCTGCTTTTGTGGGAAGGAGTAAAGGGGGACAGATCAGGCTCCATGACCAACATTCCCTGAGCTCTACCACTGGTAATTATCACTGCTGGGAAGGCCTTAGTATTAGCCACCCCAGTCCCTAGGCAGTGCCCAGCTAGCAGTATAAGGTGAGAAGCCAGCCAGCCTCTGCTCTTGGTAAGCTCACCCTTCCACATTCCAGTTGCAGAAATGTATCAGCTATGTAATTTATGGCAAGCTATTTTATCTCTCTTTTTTCTGTTTCCTGATTTGTAAAGGAAAATATGATTGTTGTTGTGGGATCAAAATGATAGAATGATTGTAAAGTGCTTAACACAATGACTGACATGTACTAGGCACAACATTATTGTTATTTAATGTAATTGTTCCCTACCTGTTAGCTTTAAGGTAAGGTCGACAATTTCTATTTGTGATCATTTGGAAATGCAATTGATGTCATCTGAAGTTTATTGTTTGTTTTATGATTGTATTTCTAAAATTTTCTTACACTGCAAAATTTGATAGACCATTGTGAGGCAGAAATGGTGTTAGACAAAGTAATTGTTAATCTGGATTCCATTGCATATTAACTGGGCTTATAAAAGGATGCAATAAAAAAACTAGATAATTTTAAAACTTAAATATTTAATGAGTCATATTTAGTCATAAACAGGTAACAAAAATAATAATGATATTTACTATGGTAGCAAATATTCATTTGATAATCTTGGCTATTATGGACACATAAAAAGTAGCTTAAAGATGTAACTTCAACATATTAATAATGACATGAACGAATTTTTGTGCAAGGTAATTTGGAAGTGCATTAACCTAAATTGATGATGTGTTTGTTTCAAGTTTTAAATGCATAATCTTGTTTAGGGTGTTGTTATATTTCTAAATTGTGCAATTTGGTAAACAATTGCATCAGCTATGTTGTTAGGAAAGCAATTCCTCTTATAATCTAGATGTTAGATTAAGAATTGTACCATAAAAATTAGGGGAGAATGAATGGGTTAAGAAGCTGATAGGCCATTCTGTCAGCCTTGCTGACCATGTGCTGTAATATTCTAAGTACTGTAATTTAAGAAAATTGTAAACTCCCCAGTTTGTCTATATTTAACAGGAAGTTTCACCTAAAGTTCTTATCAAGTGATAAGAGTTTTCTTTGCTGTGGAATTCCTACCCATTAAATGGGAATCCTTGCACAAAATAGGGGTGTGATTTCAAGCCTGCTTCATCTAAGGATATGTATGTATGTATGTATGTATAAATACATAAATGCATATATACACATATATATGCATGTACATATACACATGTACATATGGGGGGGGGTGTCTAAAATTTAAAAGTTTGTGAACTACCACATTTACTATCTATGTGGGACTCCAGAATGTAATTATTTTCCTAATTTCTAATGATATATTTAAGAACAAAGGAAAGGAAAGATAATGAATAAATTTTTTAAAGGCCTGGTAACTTTGTTATTATGATAATACTAACTTAATTAGATATGTTCTTGACTTATAAAAATTGAACCCCTTTCCCATTATAAACACTTTTTTGATTAGAGGAATTTTGTGATAACTATAAATTTAGTTTGTTATAGTACTTTGGGGGTTTATATTATTTAAGGACATTTTACACTAAATTAGTTTTGATAAATTCCACTTTTAAAGATCTATTTTTGCTTTAAGGTTGAAAAGCGAGAGATCTATCAATATAGGAGTTTCCAACTAATTTACTTCATAAAACTTTAATGATTATTCCTTCTGACATCAGGATAAATTTTAAGCTGTTTTTAAGAAAGGGAAATACTTTTAAGAAGATATGTTTTGTAAAATTCTTTTGTGTGATTTTTAGAAAGCCTACTAAACTAATTTTCATTTGCAAACTAATTTATTGCTAAATTACTGTAATGAGTTGTAAGTGGAAAAGATCTTGCTGTTTTGATCTGAATTTGTAGGTATTTCACGACCTAAGCAAGAGTTAAATTAGCATTTGAAGTCATCATAGGTATAAGATTCAATTCATGAAATATCTCATTCTTTCAGAGTAATGAGTATAATTAGAGAAGGATAAACAAGTTCATGAAACAGGGATATAAATCTATCAAGTTGTGAGGTTAAAGTCAGAAATCTCTTTTGTTTTTGTTTAAGGAATTGGATTTCAGTGCAGAAAGTTATGTTAGTGAAGAGTAATAACTTGTGTGCTATCTTGTGTTATCTTAATGGGAAATCTGATTTTATTTAGGTCTGTGATTTCTTCTGGAATCAAAACGGATGCAGAAATGTATGCAAACTACTTAAGACTCACTTTAAAGATGTCCACATTCTTTAAAGGAACTTTGAGAGCAGTAGTATTTTTCTGTCATGAAAGCTCTGACTATTGAAACGTGGTATTCAGTTCTTCAAGGGACTGTAAATTACTATTGCTTTGGGCTTTGATTAAAGGGATAGTTGTCTGAATTGTCATGAAGCCATGTACTGCATGAAAATGGCATGTGCTGAAGTCTGGACTGCTAAAGGTGGATGTCTGTGTCTGGGAAAACTTTTGAGGACAACCTTGAACACAGCCTAGGTAGGATCCTCTATTTCCTAATTCTGTCAATTCCTTCCTAAAAAGGAAAATTCCCCACCTGGTTAATCCTGAACCCTGCTTTTAACATCTAGTGGCTACATGATTGTCTGTCAGATATGAGTCTTGCCTAGAATCAAGCAGAGCAAAGGACATTTTCCCCTTCTGTTATGATATATGGCATTGTTATAACTATCTCCCTCTTTTTCCTTTTACAGTAAATTTATATCATCAAGAAGTTCTGTGAGTACAATACTAAATCTATTAAATAATAGATGGATACTGGAACATCTCTGAGTTACAAGGACAGGATGCAAGTATGAATATCTTACAATTTTAACCTGTATTTGTGGCCAAATACATTTTGAGAAAAACAACCAGATTAGATTGGTGTTTTACATACAAATTGTATGGATAATAGTAAAGAAAGTGAAGTTATTTTCCAACTATTAACGTATCTGTCTGATCACTTTAAAAGGCAGAAGAGTTCATTTTATTGTTGGACCCTCAATTATAAAAAAGATTCTTATACCAGTTACAAGATTTAGGTAAGGACAGAAGCAGCAAATGGTATGTAAACTGAAATTCTCTGAAGTTTTAAAATTGGAGAACCAAACTGAAGTGATTGTTCTAAATGATATTAAGTCAGAATTATCCAGGAACCTCTAGATTTGAAACCAGAGAAGCAGAACCCTATTTAGAGCTGAGAATAAAACCTATCTTTCAAGAGAGATATCTAGGGAACAGAGGGAACATGAGGCATCTGGGACTCAAAAGGTGCTGTTTAAATTGACCTTGAGAATGGGTTACTGGGACACAATGAGACTTGATGTTTGTTAACAGTGGTGATAATCATTGCATTGCTTTGCATGGTTTGTGTTTAAGTTTCTTGGTTACCTTGGTGATATGTAAATCTCCCTTCTCAGAACTAGTCAGTTGTGAACCTTCTAAGTAGTTTGATCTGTACCTGACTTAATGTAATTCCGTAATTAAGGGAATTGTGAGAAAAATTTATTGTATTGTTTGATCCTAGCCCTATGTGGCTGAGAAACTGAACCATCTCTGTGTACCTTGAATCCAGGACCTGTGCTATACTGATTTCTCTCAATTGTCTTTTAAGGGCCTTATCAGCTCTTTCTGACTACTTGCACAGCTTCCAACTTGTGGATGTGGACTCCTGGACCATCTGAAGATGGCCCCACTCCAAGTGGACATCTGAGCCAACAGGACACCTTGTCCTCTGGTTCCATAAGGCCTTGAAGAAGACGACATTTAACTCAAATTACTTTCCCAAGAATATGTACCAAACCTGTGAGAAGGGCTCCCTCCCTACTTGTGCCCTCCTTTCCAGATCCTTACATGCCATAAGCTATTTGCTCATTTCACTGGGATGCCATAGTTTTGGTTGCTTGCCTGTCTGTCTGATTTTCTTTGCTGTGCTCCACATTTCCCCTACCTTGGGCCCTCCCCTTTTCTTTACTTGCTTTGGGTGGCATTGCAAAAGGTTTACAAAACTCTTCTTTCCACTCCCTGAGGAAGAGTGAAGTTTTTTTCATGCCTTCCTTGGTCTGCAGAGGGCGCCTTCAGCACACCTTTGACCAAAAGAAGGGGCGATGTGAACCAGTTAAACCAGCTTGAGCCCCCTAATCACCTGAAAAAAGCCTAAAAACCTAGACTGGCCAATCAGGAGAAAGACAATTTTGGGCTCACAACCTACCATAATGATTTGCAAGCTCTCTAAGTGAACTCCAAATGTTCCTTTCTGTGTCAGCAACTACAAGGCAAGATGAAGCTGACCAGGAGCGCTCATGCCTCTCTCATAACTGATAAGGACCAAGTACCTTGAACGGACACTATCATGATTAACTGGCATTTCCCTTATCTTGATATCTTATGAACATTGTCCTGTTATGACATCCATGTTTTTTGACAGCTCTATGTTTATGACTCACAGATATGGAAACCATAATTTTGGCCAACACTGGACCTTTCTCTTATTCTATGGACAAAAGTCTCCTTCAACTGGCTTTTTTTTTTTTGTCAGATTATTCTCCGATAAGTATGTTTTTGCTAGCTCAAAGGGAATCAATAGCATGTATATACCTAATTTCATTTGCCTCTTTTTTAGGGAAAACTCTAGAGGTTGACCTAACCTCATTTCTCTTCTTAGACCAAACTCTGAGGGTTGACATAATTTTGTTGTCTCTTTTAGACAAAACTCTGAAGGTTGACAGACTGCAGAGCCAATGGACTAGAGTGGGACATAGGTCTCTCCCCATATCAGGAGGTCTTAAGTCAAGGCCAGATCAGGAGGCATAGCGGCAGTGTTCCACTTTTCTTCTCCTTTAGTTAGAGGGATTTTTAAAGGTTTTTAACAATGTTTTTATTTGCAGGGAGACATAAGTGGATGTATGTGCAGGAGTGGAGAGAGAGCACAGTACCATACAGCAAAAGTTAAAGTAGGTGTTTTTCTGGAATATCAATTTTTTTCAGAATTCTTCAAAGTGGAATCTGTGTATTGTGAATGGATTATTATATTATTATTTGTATTATTTCCATGTTTATTTCTATATATCTTATTTCTATTTCTATATACCCTATATAGAGAGTATCATCAACCTTCAAAATCATCTCTCAGGTTTTTAACCAGCACTCTCATCCTTTCCAAGTCAGTCTGGAAGTCTACTTCATGCATCCCCATGGTGGCTGGAACAGTAAGAAATAATATCAATTTCTTTTCTTGTTTCTTCCCTTCTCTTTCATGCAACTATAGGTTTTTCACAGAAGTAGTCCATCTCTCTTTTTCAGTCTGGCCACCAGGAGAAATATGAACTAATAGATGGGTCGATCTGTTACAATTCAGTTCCGAATGTTCTGTATTCAAATTCAACAATGTGTCTATCAAACACAGGAATGCAAATACAGAATGAATATACCCAGGAAATGTAATCCTTTGTTTACTAGAAATGTGAGTGTAGGAAAGGGGAAACATTAGTCCTTAAAAACATTGTTTTGATATTGCCTGGGGTGTAGAAGACTGGCTCCAAAGGAGGGCTTTAGACATCTCATTTAGAAGTTACAGGCAGCCTATAAAAGCTCAAAAATTCTTGTTAAGAGCAGATTTAGAAGGGATCTTGAGGAGCCAGAAATTCACCTCAGGAAAGAATGAGTTCCCCCTCCTTGGAACCCCAGACAAAGGGACCTCTATCTCATTGGGAGGAAATAATAATAGTTGGAACTTACATAGCAGAGGTGTGCAAAGAGCTTTATAAACATTTCATTTGATTTTTACCACAATCCCCTGACGTAGCTGCTGTTATTATTCTCATTCTATAGATTGGAGACTGAGGCTCAAATAGGTTAAAGTCCTTGACCAGAATCACATTAGCTCATAAGTATCTGGGGCAGAATTGGAATTTAGATATCCTGACTTCATGTTTCACATTATTCCCACCATGCTTCACTATAATAAACATCCACCCTGAGATTTTGTAAGACTGACATGAAAGTATTGGTCTTCAGGGGCTACTGTGAGGAATAGTGTGGAAGGATTTCTGAAAAAAGCAAACTTTACACCACAGTTTGGCCTTGAACTGGCTCTTTAGGAACTCTTTCCAGATCCCTGTTTCTTCTCTCTTTATTCTGATCTCTTAGTGAGGCAGTTAGATTGTGCAGTGGATAGAGTGTCTGGTCTGGAGTCAGGAAGATTCATCTTCTTGAGTTCAGATCTGACCTCAGACACTTACTAGCTGCACAACCCTGGGCAAGTCATCTAACCTTCTCTGTCTCAGTTTCTTCCTCTGTTAAAATGAGCTGCAGAAGGAAATGGCAAATCACTCCAGTATCTCTTCCAAGAAAACACCAACGGGGTCACAAAGAGTTGGACACAACTGAAACAACCGAACAACAAAACTCTTAGAACTAAAAATAGTCAAAGGGCAAACTGTCACTCAAAAGCCCAAGCTATGCAACATATGTTCCAATGGGAAATACTGGGAGTCTAGGCTATTGTTGCCACTGATAATCATTTGATAACCTCAATAAGGGTCAGAGCCTGAACTAATCAAGCATCTCAGCCTAACAAATATTTCCTTTTTCTGAGTAAACTCACGGAATATCTCTTCCTATATCAACAAGGCCAGATGGGACTGAATTAAGGGCATTTTTTTTTCTTTTTATGTCAATTAAGGATGAAACCCTTAACTGGGGACATTATCTTGAATAATGGATCTTTTACTTATCTTAATTTTTTTTATGGACATATACTATGTTATGGCATGTTAATGTAAAGAAAACAGATATCCTGGGTCACAATTTCAATAAACACTTTGTCAACTCTCTTACCTTATTGTATTTACCACTTATTCAATTAAGAAAATTCCTTTCTCATAATGTGGTAACACATATATGGAGATCAAAAATTTGAGTAACACAGACATGTTGAGTTGGAATTTGTTCTAAAACATATTTAAACCTGGTCATTCTTCTATCAGATAGTCAGAACTTATGTTTTGGTTCCATGCAGCATGCATCTGCTAGCTTTAAGGGAACAAATAATATGAATTTATAATCACCTAGCCTGTTTACCTCCTTTAACCAAACTTTCAGGTCGACACCACTCAGACTTCATTGTTTTTCAATGAATCATAGGCTCATATCATCATCACCATCAAATCACAGGCTCACAATGATATGACCTAGAGAATGTATGTTGTAACTTACAGACTCCTATATGGCTCCTATAAATCTATAAAATTAAGGATTCAGATGAAATTATGTCTATAGTCCTTCTAGCTCTGAAAATACATGATTCCATGAATCACATCTATCCTTGATGAGTTCAGTCTTCAGGTTCAGAATTCCAGGAAGGAATAACTAACACAGGATGACAGAACCATGATACTGAAAGAATTGACATATGATTTCTTTTTTTAATTATTTTATTTGTCTTCAATTTTCTACAATCATTTCTATGTATCTTAGATTTTTCTCCTCCCTCCCTCTCCTTCCCCCCTCCCTCCCCACTCCCACCCCAACGGCATGCAATCGTACATAGGTTCTACACTTACATTCCTATTAAATACATTTTCACCTTAGTCATGTTGCATAGAAGAATTAAAATGAATAGGAGAAACCATAAAACATAAAACAAGAGAAAATGGTCTGCTTCATTCTGCAGTCCAGTTCCATAGTTCTTTCTCTGGATGTGGAAGGTGTATTACCTCAAGAGTCCAGTGGGAGTTTTTTAGGTCCTTGCATTGCTCTGAAGGGCTAAGCCTACCAGAAAGATTCCTCGCACGTTGTGGTTCTCCCGGTTCTGCTCCTTTCACTCAGCAGCAGTGACGTGATTTCTGAGCCATTTGAAAGAACACAGAGAATAATAGTGTACCACAGGACTGGAAAAGGAAAACTGTCCTGATTTTCAAAAGAGGAAAGAAAGTGGAGTCTCCAAATAAGAGACAATGAGTTTTATGTTATTCCTGGCAAATTTACATTATTAACTCAACATTTAGTTAGTGAACATCTGGAAAAAGGAGGTGGGAATCACAAGACCAGTATAGGAATAGGTATTAACGGATATAAGTAATTTCCTATTTTGATAGCATTACTACAACAATAGACCTGGGAACTGCTTTAGATAGAATTTCTTTAGAGTCTAGACTTTGGGAGAGCATTCAACAAAGATCTCACAGTATTTTAGTGGATATAGGTGTCAGTGAGCTGGAAGGATGGTTAGGTGAATTTGAAACTGGGTAAGTGGTCAGGCTCAAAGAGTAATTGCTTGGTCATGAATGAGGAGGTGCTAGTAAATGTGCCAGGGATCTGTGCTTGGCCCTATTCTGCTTTAACATATTTATCACTGATTTGGATGAAGGCATAAACTGCATACCTATCAGATTTGCAGATGATAGAAAGCTGGAAGGGATAAATGAATTAGTAAACAAAAAGATCTTATTACAGTAAAGCACTGAGTCAAATTTATTAAGTTGAAATTTAATAGGATTAAATACAAAGTCTTGAACTTGGGTTCAACTCAATAGTATGATATGGAACACCAAAAAGGAAATCTAATCATAGGCATATATGTGTGTTATGAGTATAAATTCTTCTTCTTCTTCTTCTCCTCCCTGCTATCCAACTTTCTCATTATTTTTATCAATATTTCATCTATCTTTGGCTCTTTTTCTGAATTTCTTATTCTTTATTATTGATTTTTTCCTGCTTTTTGATCTAGTATACTTGACACTAAATCTCTAAGGTTCTATTGAGCTCTAAAATTATATGATTCTCTAATAATTAGTAAGTTCCTTGATATCTGACAGGGTAAAATGTGCTTTCATCATTTTCCCCTTTCAAAGTCTAGCCTGTTTTGTCATCAAATTTGAAATTATTTGATCAAATTCCATAAAATAGTACTTAGGAATTTTATATTAAATCTAACAATTAATCTTGAAGGTACTGCCAT